>NC_139937.1:13637136-14125433 GCF_963514095.1 Eutrigla gurnardus | reverse complement strand
TAATGCAAACGCAGCAGATATGGAACAAGAAAGAGATTGCATGCGATTGTGATGTTGTTAATCGTGCGGCTCTACTGTACGGACAACCGACGCGGCAGCCAATGACATGTATTCCCAGGACGCCAGCTCTAGGATATGAATGCATACGTGTAGCGGAAATATTAACATTATCAAACAAGCGCAGCCCATCAAGTGTTTACTCTGGGGTAAAGCCGCCACCGGTCCTGAACCATTTAAATGGAGGGAGCCCCCTCCTCCCCCACCCAGTAACTCACGCTCTCTCATCTGGCCACGAGTGATGAAAGTGCTAATCTAATCTAATCGAGAGAGCCGCACACAAACCCGCTGCATATCTCACTTCATGGATTAACAGAGCGAAGTGGGAAAAAGGATGAATAATAAAGTGAGTCACATTAGAACAGATCCAGAAGCCTTCTGGATGATAGAAAGGGGGGGGGGGGGGGGGGGGGGGGGAAACCCACCCATAGGAAGCCTCCTATTCTGGGGAGGGGTGGCGAGAGCTCGCCTTTGAAGTTGGAAACCGAGCCGGGAACGTAATCCTGTAAAATATAGTTCTAAATAAAGCTGCATCAAAATTTCATTAGCTGGTGCCCATGGCCTGCAGGCTCACATTCACCAATTTCACTAGGTGACATTCAACCTCTGTACATTGATCCGATACGTGAGCCAATACATTACACTTAAATGATGGAGGCCCCCGAGGAAACGGAGAGTTAAATTGCTCTGCCTTCCTGTTGTTGAAATGCTTCAATTGAACTGCAACAATAAAATACAATAAATAAATATTCTTAACTACAACACACATTCATGGTTTGCCCGTGTTGTATATCAAGTCACTTGAATATGTACATAAACTCTGCTCTGGGGGTGTTTGCTGTTGTCATGCAACTGTAATACAGAGAAAGGTCACAGCAACAACAGGAGAGCGCAGTGAGGAACATGTGACCAGTGGACTTGTTCACAAGCACTCAACAATTCTGCCGTTTGTGTTGTTTTTTTTCTTCTTGTTCCCTTGTAGATTTATAGCCTCCAGCCAGAGGTGGACACCTCTGGGTTGTGGCAGACAGCACATCAAAATGAGTGACAAGTGCTAGGGTGGGGAAAACGGACGGGGAGGAGGGTGGGACACGTAAACACACTTTCTGCCTCAAAGGGAAAACATGCACGTTAAATCCTGACCTTTGTGCTATTTCTAACGTTTGCGTTATGTTGATGTTGGGGTTTATGAGGCGAGATGGCTCCATCTGCGTGCAACAACACCCCGTCTCCGACCACTCACTTTGATTGGAGCGCCGGAGAACGCCGGGTGCACGTTATGAATAAAAGACATGTGGCGGGTGTAGAGGGGAACAGCTGCTGATGATACAGATGCTGGAAATGTTAACCGGATTCATCCTGTTTATGCATTAATAGGCTACATGGTCTCCATTACCAAAACATTGCCGCAATTTTTCAAAGTCAACAGCGAGCGGCAGCAACGACAAAACAGAGCAGTGGTGTGTTTGAACCTTTACTTTGAAAATCTCTCAACTGGATGGGAAGACAGCCACAGAGATCAGATTGTTGTCACTCTTTTTTTTTGTGTCAGCATTTGATTCATTGATTGCTGTCTGGATGTAATGAGAATTTTTTATAAAAAGATGACACCAGACCTCTGTATGCCAGCTCTTCATCTCTGCATGGAGCCAGTAGCAAACACACTGTCGGTGGTCACATTGCATTTTGGGTAATGTCCAGGTTTTAAAAAGAAAAAAAGACTATCAGGAATAACAAAGATGATATCTCTGTTGCATTGATTTTGATAAACTTAGACTGTCAGAAGTGCGATGCTAAAAAAGATGGCCCCTGATTTTCAGTTTTACTTTACGAAAATCGGCACTGAATGACATTTACAGGGAGCCACGGTAGTGCAACATCTAAAAAGGTCTCCTGCTTGCGAAGCAATAAATGCAGCAACATTAGCATTGCTAATTGCTCTCGCCACATTTAGGAGGTCTTTACCCTTTTAAACGGCACCAGCGTCGACTCGGAGTGAGAGGGGTCGAGGGCTTGTTTTGTTGTCAAAAGTGCCACAGCCACTTTCATGAACATATTCCCCCTCACGCAACTCCAACCCACACATCAGACGACAACCAAAACATATTGGTCAGGTACACTTTAATGGAGGTGCCCATTTTATAAAATTAGACTGAAAAAGGCCAAGGCTGCTTTTATGCAACCATTTCTTTTTCATCAAAACAGAAAGTGCAAAAAAATGTGTCACCAAAGTTGCTAGAGTGCACTTTAAACAGAGCCAAGGCCTAGCGTTTTAGACCGCAACGACATACATAGGTTGTCATGGTAGTGTTTGAGCCTACTGATGATAAGAGGAGAGAATGAAGCACAAGAAGCTGGGGCTTCAAAGACGTCATCTCGTGGACGGAACCGACCGGCCGTGATGCCGTTTCGGTGCGGCGGCAGTAAGGCTCAGCTGGTGATGTGCATGTCGGAGCACACAGCGGGAGCTAGGATTTGATCTCAGGCCACTGATTATCGACCGCCGCTTCGCAACCAAAATAGCATGCAAAATCAATCGGGAGGTTGAGTCAGTCAAATCAACTACCATCGATCAATAAGAGAAGTTGGAACAAACAATGCCTTCATTACGCAGAGAAACCGACAGCAGTGTGGAAGATGAAACGGTTCAGTTTATGAAAACATAATGGGATTTCTATGTATACGACACCTTTTCCTGCATATTTATCAAGTCTTACGCTAGAAGAAAAACAGTGGAATTAATGCGTCCCTTGACATTTGATCCCTCCCTCTTTCCAGTGTCAGCAGAAAGCCCTCTTCCCTCATCACTTTCCTGCAGAGTTTAGCAGTCCTTCTATTACTGATGCTGTCACTTCCTATGTCCAGGACCTGCTGCATCGAAGGTCTGCCTGATCAAAATGCTGCTGCCGTCTGCGTTGTTAAATTAAGCGGCGGAGGTGCGGGCCAACTTGGACATCTCTGGCTGGGAGACTGATTAGATCCACATTGTTCTTGCTGGCTCGCATGGGCGCCTCTTGTCCACTCTGGGTGTTTTTCTCTCAGCGATACCGCTCGCTAGGAAAGCGGCTCCAACAGCATAAACGGACCATATGAGGCCCGCTTGTGTTCATGATGTCATTTTTGATAGTATGTTTAGTTTGCCTCCCCATTGACTTCCCTTAATTAGTTCCTCCATTGAAACAAAAGACAACCCTTCTTGTATCTTCCTCACATTCTGATATATGTCTGTCTCATAGTGGAAAACAGAACATTTAAGGATTTTTCTTTAAAAAAAACAAAAAAACACAGCTAACATCATGGTTTGTTCACAACTGCTATTATTATCCGACCACTTCTTCATCCCATTCTTTGTCTTTTTAGCCGTTTCCCACATCCTCTACCAGAGTTACTGGGGTTTCATGTGATTTGATTATAAAAAGGACACCTGCCAGAAACTACTATCCGTAGCCAAGTGTACCCGATAATCCAATGCAAAAACTTGAACTGACCTGAAATCAATCATGTACCTCCAGACCTGTATATTACATTATAAGTGCAAGAAAGAAATCTCTGAAAGAGCTGCTGCCACACTGTTGCAACACCCTTCAAGGTCGGTCCAAGGAGAGTCGGCGTGCGGCATCGGGGTGACAGCCTGTTCATCATGATTGGATCAGCAGGTCTTTGCAGGGGGTTAACGCATCCCAGCATGCACTCTACCCCCCCGAGACACCATTCTCTTCCCTCCGCATACATAAGTAATCAAGTGCAAGGCCCATTGATGTCGATCAGCAGCCCAGGGCTACAGACAGTGAGATATCCAATTACTCCTTATGAAGGTCAGGATAAGTGGGGGGTCAATGTCGGAACTGATATTTCGTTAAGACTGTAATTACTTGCTAAGCTAAGCTACCACGATGGATACATGACATATTGATTGGCGTATGGATGAGGGCAGAAGTGCAGGTACACGCTCGCCATGTCATCTTCAGACAAGTACACTATAGCGCACATATCCTGGACAGATGGAAGGGGTTTACTTTCTCAGGATTGTTTGTGATGAGTCATCCAGCGAGTCGGAGGGAGAACCAATCAGCTTCCACGGGGCGTCACCTTTCTAAAAAGGCATCACAATAATGGAGCATCCTATAGGTTATTAAAGCGACATTAAACATCAACTCCGGCAGATGAAATGCGGTACAGACGAGGTCAGGTCTACCATTTTTTTTGGCCCTAATGAGTCCGACTCATATTGCGGTAATTTCATTACAGCTCCCACTGAAAGCAATTACTGGATACAGTTGTGACACCTGCTGCGCTGCCTCTCCTCCATCTCCGTCTGAGCTGCTGCCGGCGTGACGGTTATTTCCTGTTCCTGTCCCGCTCGTTTTCCAAAAAACAGCTGGGAGGAACCGCTTCGATTCGAGGACCCCACGTGGCGGAAACCAAATGACTCTCTGTGAGAGTCCTCCGAACAAACACGTCCACAGGGAGATGACGCTGAGAATTCCAGTGGAAAGCCGGGGTCAAACTGAGGCTGTGTATTAGAACTGGAGGTACAAACTGAACTAAAAACAGAGCCGTTACCTCGATCCATGTAGAATAGAATAAACAGTCACAACACGGTAACAATATCCCTCTAGGTCCTGAACCGAGTCCTTCTCCACCCACACTGATCAACAACAACAATGCCTGGAGTCGACATCTCTGTTTCCTTCAAGACAATCACACCACCTCTCTTCATCGGACCTAGAAGCTCATATTTAGCAAATAAGAGTTTAAACACACAACTCATAATCAAAGCTACAGTGCGTCACTTCATAACTGTTCTCATCCGGAAGCTCAGATTAACAGCGCACCAGTTATTTTAATGAGAACATGTAGACACAAACAAATTAGAAATGTACGCAAGTGTTTGAGATGACTTGAGGCAGTAAAGCCTATATTTAAAAAACACACACACACAGATACACAGATACACAGCGTATGATGATCCATGACAGATGCGCAGATTTCCTCGGCCGCTTTGTGTTTCGTTCAGCAGTTTGGCGAGAGGCAAACGCTTTGTTTCCTATTCAGCAAAAAAAAAAATGGCAATGAGCTTTTGGAAGTCTTTGGATTTCAAGATGGCAGCCTTTTTACAGTCACTTTGAGCGTATCTGTGTCATCGACTGTGCTGACACAGCTCCCTGAAGATGGAGAGCTGGCTTGGTTTAATCATTCTCTCTCTCACACACACACACTTTGACAGCACTCAGTCCCACATCACATTATGATACCGTATCCTCCTCCCATACCTCATTTTCCCAACAACGCATCCCTTTATTCGTTTTGTGGACATCTTGCAGAAAACAAATATCTAAATTAAACCTTGCGCGGCTTATATGTGAAGCGGTGACTATCAAAGTGTTGCTCAAGGTACAATCAAGATCTTAGCAACCCGGTGGTAAATCCTCTTTGTCAACGCAAACCAGGATTTAAGAAATTGGTGTCAGTCTAAATCCGTGTGCAAGGCCGCATTAAAGTATCATGACCCGAGGCTACGACTTGTTTTTTGCCGTTTCATATTTATACAGCCAATTTCTTTATGATTAACTAGAGAACACTGTAAAAGTACTCTATATTATAAGTGAATGTACAAAAGCACTGGCATGGAAATACACTTGAAGTACCAAAAGTATACACATTATATAGAATGGCCCATTTAAAATAATACATATATGGTAGGCCTATATCATATAGTCATACATTCATTATAAGCCCGAAGTGAAGCACACATATACGATATAGAAAGGGTAAAGGCAAGCTGATTTCAAATATCATATACAAATCAATACAAATAACAAATCACAATCATTATTTTAAATGATAAAATAAATATGTTTTTGTGATTTATTCCCACCGATATGCTACACATGTTTAACATTTCCTATTGAAGAACTGCACCTCCCTATGTTAAATAGCTGTGAAAACAAAATGAGCTTTTAACGTAATACGACTGTGGATTACAACCTTATCGATTCAAAACCGACTTGTCAATTAGAATTCATGGACTTAATTATGCAGGAGAATCTTTTTATTATAAATAAATGGGAGAATGAATGCTCTCATCTTTGTACCAAAGATACTTCAATATAAACCAAAGCCAAGCTTTGTCACCCAGTATTAAAACACAAAAGACACAACCAAAACCATTTTGTTTTGATCCACCTTTCCACTCACAGGCAATGTGACCACTTCAGCCTCACAGTGGACATCCAGAAAAGTGATGAATGATTGCAGACTGTACGTACGTGACCACATTAAAAATACAGAATGTTCACACAACCGAGGAGGACTGTGGACCAGGTTTCCTCAACTTCCTACAAAAGCAGTGTGAGAGTATTTAAACTTCTGTTTATCCATTTAGGAATGTGGTAGCTGAAAATATCATCTTAAAAGTGTATACGGGTAAAGATGGTCTCAAGTCCACATTACACTAGAAAGAAATAAAGGGGGGATGGGTTTTTGTTTGTGTTGCGACCTGAAACAACCATTGCTTTGCTCCACATCAACATCTTTTCAAAGTCATCGGTAGAAGAAAGCAGACCAGAAATGATACTCATCATCAGGAGCAGCAATTTGAAAATAACCTGAGATGTCTGCCAGACTTTTTTTTCTGTTTTTTGGATAAGAATAGATCAAAAGTGACATTGTGCTGACCTTTTGGTGCTGAACATCTTGGCAGCGTCTTCTTTCTCCTGCTCAGAGGCTTCGGGGGGTCGAGGTTTGATGTTGACTTTTCAGACCTGCAGGAAGCGCACACACACACACACACACACACAGACACACACACGCAGAACACGCACACACACACACAAAGAAAAAAAGACAGGGGACAGAAGGAGATAACGGTCAGACTTTCAGCATCACAGTCAGGTTGCCCTCAAGTTGTCTGAACGCCTTCGCCACGCTGATCTCGACAACCTCGATTTGCCGGCCTCTGACTGAGCGATTCAAATTGGCCGGTCATGGCGGGGGATGGGAGGGGGGGCGCATTACTCAGCCGAACACGACAAACACTATGCATGGAGTCAAATGTCAGCTTTAATAATCATTCGCTCTACTTCGCCACGACGACACCGATTCAAAAGCCGAGTGGAATTAATTAGCGCTGAAGCTCAACCGGAGCGACGAGGAATAATTAAAATGCAATTAAAAAGGAGAAGTGTATATCTGCTTGTGGAGGCAAACAGGCCACATGCAGCCTATAAAGTAAGCGCAGCAAGTCTGTGAGCGGTTAGATTCCCAAAGTCGCTCTCCCTGGAGACCGCCGCGCTATACCTACCACATGGTATAATGGCTGGGAGTTAAGGTTATCAGAGACCGGGGAGGAGGAGCCGGAGTAAAAGAAGATAGAGTTGAATAATTAATGCCGAGGTCTACGCAGGCCTCACTTCTCACCCGCTCCTTTCTGTAATGAGATGAGCGGAGGGCCACGGGGAAGGAGGGGAGGGAAAGGGAAGGAGAACGGGGTGATTAAAGCGCCCGGCACACACACACACCCTCATTTATAACACCTGGAGCGTGTTTCCTCTCTCCTCCACGCTGGCACGGAGCGGCGGAGAGCTGAATAAGCAGGCGTGAAGGTTAACGAAGTAGTGTGACACTGGAAACATCTGTTAATTCATTCAGGTGACATGGAAACCTTGCACTTCTGTAAATAATCTGAGGGAGTGCAGCAGCCAACGTTGTGTCTTCCGTGCTTCACGGATGACAACAGCACAGGTAGGCAGCCACAAAAACGTCATTTTAAGGACAGGAAGACGGGACATAACGTTTGATAACGGACGTAGCGCCAAATTTGATTTGATCAAAACATTAGCTCAACTTTAATACCAATGCTAATGACACTGACGGACAAAGTTTGTTTTCTTTTTTCAGCCTGCCAGCTCACAAACACAACATAATACTTTTTTTCTCCTTCATTATAATCATTAAAGAAAACACTGGACGTTAAAAACATTTATATTATTAAAAAAAAAAGAAAAAAAAGGGATGACTTAATATGATCAGTTTTTACTGTAAAACCACAAATGTCAGCCCCCTGGTGGTAGGTTGCGACGGATCACTAATCTGGGATCATACACCTTTTGACTCATGGATCGGATTAACAGGAAACACGGGATGAAATAGAACTTGTAGAGATGCCAGCTGTTTTGTGCTGGCATCACAGATTGTAGATTGTTGAAGAGCCATGTCGGATGATACAGGTCGTTTCTGTTGTTTTGTTATAGAAGCTGGTAAACCAGCTTACAATATGCTGGCATTGGTAGTTTTAATAACTTATTATACACTGCTTAGAGCTAATGATAAGAAGTTTAACAGGTGAAAATTCCCTTTCATTCTAATATCCTAATCCTAATATCCTCTAATATCTAATATTTTGTATTGCTGTAAAAAATATCAGCTTCAAACAACTGTATTTGTTTACATTTATTTAAGATATTAGGTTTTATATAACACTTGAACACATGTAGCTCTGTAATCCTCTGTAGGTTAGCCGTTAGCTGCAGCGATACCAGATCTCTTATCCTGCCGATTTGAGGACTAGAAAGCATTCATGGCAGTCTCCCAATCTGATCGTTTTACTCAATATCGACCGATAGCGATCGGCAGTAAAGGTTATGTCACACCGAGATGGTTAAAAGGTGTAATTATTTATTTTTTTGGACATTAGTGAGATGAGAAATACCTCATCATAAAGGGCTGCAGGTACACCACAACAGCCAATTATTAAAAAAATATTTCCTTTCATTAAAGCGAACGGTTTATCTAATCTGAGGGACGATTCAGAGCTCAGGGAGTATGGAGAGACATCATTTCAAAGAGTTGCATAATTTCCTTTTCCATTGCTGTTAAAATGTGACTCATCCTCCCGTTCGTCACAGTGTTCCAGGGCTTTAAAATGATTACACAGAGTGCTTTACCAAACCCAGCACTCCCCTCAGCAAGATAATAACAAACCTTCAAGCTTTAAAAAAGGGACTATACCGAACCAGGACAAAAAACTAAAAATACATTTGGACATTATATGGGATTATATGAGGCCGGCTTCACATGCCAGTGGGCTCAAAGTGAACATGGAGCAATATGTTTCTTATTAAAGTCATATACAGTGAGTTGAAAAGTAAGTTGAAGCCAACGGAGAGGAGAGAATACTACGGCAATAGAAGTACAAAACATGAGTTAAGTTGCTGCATAGTTGTTTTTGGATGTCCATGAAGCATTTGACTTGATTTGAAACGGTAGAAGAGCAGCAGCAAATGATGGCGGCGCTTTCAGGTGAGCGTTTTATTGAATTACAAACTGAATTTAATTAATTAAATGCATTTGTAAGCTGCGAGCAGAGCATTTCATGTGCAGCACACTGTGTGTCTTGCGGGCTTCATTTCATGTTATGCAACCACGTGGAGGTTCACAGTGAACACACCATTTCTTTGTTCGGTCATACACTCTCTTTTTTTTGCCTTCTTAAGGCTCTTTAATCTGGCATTCACTTGCAGATTTGGTTTGGTTCCATTTCATTTTTAGAGTCGGTATTTTAGAAATGTTCCCCGTTGTGCAGCTGGACTAAAAAGAAGAACAAACCAGGTCTCTGTTTGTGTTTTAGGAGTTGAGTTAGCCGGGAGACATTTAACAAGTTCATTTTAGGTTTGACTGCTGAACTGAACTGAACTAGAATTATCTTTAAACCTTGTGTGATTCATATACAAACCTGCAAACTAGTGGAAAATGGAACAATGGAAATAGAATCCAGTATGGGGATCTAGAGAAAAAATTAAGCCCTTTGAGATCAGAATAAAATGAGAATTCATACATCATTTTGATACACAAACTATTTAATTGCATAATGTGTACGTTATATGATTGGATTTTAATTACCAATGCATTCATGTGTTCATTTATCTAAATGGATGTTGTATATTACTTTTAGCTATACACTGCTGCCTGGGTAGTTTATAAATCCCCCCCCTGGGGACCAATTAAGAGTTATTCATATAATATAATGTATTTGTTGAATATATTCTGTATTCTGTAAAGTAACTCAAGCTGTCAAATAGAGTACAACAAGATTTGTCTCAAATGTGGAGAAAGAAAACAGAAAAACTCAAATTCAAATAAAAGTAAATGTGCTTAGCTACTTTCCACCACTGGTTGAGAAACACCATGCTAATGCTAAGTTATTTAGCTAGCATTACATAACAGGAAGGTGTGGAAATTACTTAATCATGCTAGTCTAAAAAAAAATCATTAAAATGACTTTGGTTGTCACAATATAGAGAAGAATTATACGCACAAACTTTAGGCTTCAAGTTATGCATTTGTGACCAATTGCAAGCAGCTACTGGCAGTTAGGGGCGTGGCTTAGGTGTGTGTGTGTGTGTGTGTGAAACGTGATGACATGGAAAAACAGTTCTTACAAAACAACAATGGCGCAACAACAATGCTGCGATAACATCAGTTATAACTGAACTGGGAGTATTTCTTCATTGAAAGAACAACAAGCAGCTCTGAAGTCTTTTCCTCAATGGAAAATGTTTTTTTTTTCACTCTTCTCCCAACTGGCTTCCATCCGTTTGATTGACAGTTTGTTCGCTCACCTGACGGGTAGTTTTAATAATACAAATGCCTGTCCTTTTCCAAAAAGTTCCCAATGACGGCTTCTCAGATGGTTCTATGCAACACAGAGCATTAATATCTCAAACTGAGAACGCAGCACATAGTTGAAAGTGTGCCGGACAATCAAAATGTTACACTCCACCTCAGATCAGCCGAAGCATTAACCTCCACGACAGCAATGCAACCGGTGGAGCCCTGTGGTTTCTCCCGACGTGAACGGACCATGTCTACTTCCATCTCTATGGCAAAGGAAGCTTGTTTTCCCTGCCGAGCTTCATTAAGCCGGCCTTGTGTTTCAGCTTAATTGTCTCTGCCCGTGCGGCGCATCCTGACAAACACTATCAGCATCCAAGCATGTAATGGATCGAGGACAAATCCCCCGGACAGACAGGGGGGACAGCAGGTATCGCCGGTATCTCGGCTGTGCACTTTTTGCTGAACGCTGCCGGCCGTAAAACAGCGATGACACAGAGGGCCGATGTGTTCGCTTTGACGTATGCAGCTTCGAGTTCAAGGCTGATGGAGCCGTTTCACACAGAAAAAAACAACAAGATGAGCTAAGCTTGCGTCCAGTGCACCGTCAACACACAACTCACCGCAAAGCCGTCGGGGCCAAACGCTATGGCAGCAGCGGCAAATTGAGTTAATTCTATTCTCAAATAAGGTTTTGGATGGAAAAACCCCAACGCTGGGTTTATGAATGACGAGAAGGGGAAGGTAAATAAAGATATCAGCCGCGCTGCCTCCTGGATGAAATCCAGGGCGTTTGCAGGAGAAGTGGAGTATTGATCAGAGGCAGGATTAGCTGGCCCAGCGTGCAGCTAAATCAGTAACAGTCGTCAAGGAGTGCAGAGGAAGGAAAACAACACCGGTCACGTAACACTGTAGGTACAGCCGATGTATTTTAAAGCCAGGCATGGACGTTTCCTCTTCCAGCACGCCTCACAAGCATTCAAGAAAGGCTGAACTCTGGATGCTCTATCAGAGATCGTTTCAGGCAATATCCTTTATGTTGAAATCAATTCCTATTGTCGGGTAGGTTGACTGTATTGACACCTGCTGTAGGCTTGAAGGGTGAACCGTTCACCGACTCGCAACCTCACAAGACTTCTCAGTGAGCAGCTTTAATACAGGAGACGCCTGATGTTTCCTTAGGATTCAGAGTAAAACGGTGAAGAGAGTATTAAATATATACAGTCCAGTAGCTGCAGCAGCATTTCAATCAGGGCCCCGTTTCTCTGCAGAGATGACTCATCTTCGCTTCTTGTTCTCCTGTCCCCTGGTCATGCCATTGTGTGCACCTCAACACTGTTTACGTCTCTCCCCCTCCTCTCCCCTCTCCCCCCTCCCCAGTTCATTTCCCTGGATGGTGGCGGAGCACATGGAGCCTGATTGCAGCATGTTTCCTGAACTAATAGGGGTCACATTAGCCCGGCAGGAAACACAATGCCATTATGGAAATGTTCTGTCAATTACAGGGGCAAGGAATAAACACCCCCGTCGGTCTAATGGTTGCTATCTGCCCATGGGCATCTTATCTGTCTCCCGGAGGAAATCTGCGATACGGTCCAGGTTGGTTGTGTTGTTGTTGGGTAGCCCCGCATGAGAGCGTTTCAACTGCAAATACAAAACAAAATCTCAAAGAAAAAGGAAATTGTTACTCTAATTGATTGGCCATTGCATAGACTTTAAATTTGATTCCTGTATTGACATTATCGTCTAATTGAATAGTTACTGGATAGATTCAGACAGAAAAGTTGAAAATATGGCTAATTATTAAAGTAAGACGATAACATCCACCATCTATTAGACCACCAGAAGGCTCAGGGTAGCCTGAATCATGACAGCTATATCTTTTATAGTCGCTGGCCTTTGGGTAACATTATCCATGCTCACTGCAACAAGTTTAAAATATGGACTTCTTTAATTACCACTGCCATTAAACAGAATACGACGTCACACTCGCCGAGTTTATTTAATGTGTTTTAACAACTTTTTACAGTTGGTCCCATAATGAATATAAGCTTAAACCGCATGCATGTAAATAAATTCATACTATGGGATAAGATAATGAGATAAGCTCAATAAAAATGCACTGTTACTGTTGAATTAAACTAGTTAGACTAGAAATCAATAGAAAAGTATCGGCACCAGCATCCACAGATATTATTTATTGTCTCGTCGGTCAGAAATGAGCAAATATTAAAAGTAGTGCGATGCACTCACTCAGTAGAGGGCAGCAACATAGCAGATAGCAGTGTGTAGTTATGCTAGCAGTTAGCCACACATTCAAAACAATAACAGTGTGTAAACTGTTGACACACATTATTGTACGTACGCACAAAAAAGGTGCACAGACAGTCGCATGATTCTCCTTTCACACACTGTTGTGTTACATGTGGAGCCGGCATGCTATCTAAAATCACAACAGAGGCAGTACAGTAAGCAGAAGAATCCCAGAAAGTTGCCTTTCTGAACATTTTCCACGTGTGAAACGCTACATCTCCGGCACATTCACGTCAAAACGTGTCGTATGCAGCTCTATTAGGAGGCATGGTCAACAAAAGAATCGCTAGAAAAAACTGAGAAAGAGTATCGACATGAAGGTCGAGCAACAAAGTCATGATTCAGATCCTCCGCCGTCGCTCGTACCATATCACAACATTCCTGGCAGGAACAGCACGGCCCTGTGAGATGACATCATGCCAAGAAAACTACTGAGACTCTTCCTCACAGCTCACCGTTTACTCAAAAGAAACCGCCGCCCTCCTAGTTTGATCTATTTCTGTCCAAGTGTTTCTGAGGATGTGCATGGAGGCTGCACATGATAATGACAATGGTGGCACCAAAAAAAAAGAAAGAAAGAAAACCTCAGCTTTCCAGCAGAGTAGCTCATGGCAAGGTATGTACAGGAGCCCGGGACACTTGTCAGTTTGAGTTAAAGACATGCACACAGTCGGGTTGGGAACTGCTGAGTCACTTCACTGTGCGATATTAGGCTGACGGAGACAAATGCCCGTGGAGTATCAGTCAAAAGTGACCCCATCCCCCTTACTTTGATTCAATTAGCTTTCAAGCAGTGTCCCAAAGTGGAACCAAAGGCAGTGTTCGCTCGACTTAAGTGACGGGGGCCAAATCTGATTTTAGTTTGCCGACAGCGTCGCCTTCTTCCCATCAAGTTATGTGGCGCGAGTTTTTGTGATGCATGTCATCTGGCTGTCACATTATCACTCCATTCGCAAAGGAGGGGGAGGGGGGGGGCACTCTGAACATGCCCTTAATTTACCTCGACAGCTATGCGGTTGATAAGTTTGGACATTAAAAGTTGAATTTGGAGATTCATGAGCTGTGAAGAAAAAAAAACCCAGTGGAACAGAGGATAAGAGCGCAGATTAATTAATCTAAAACCAATTTGATTTAATCACTTTATGAAACATCAACACCCAAAGGAGTTCATCCTATCCATACAATAGGCAGTTTGGGTTACATGGCGGTGCTTCCTTATGCATCATAGTAGATTGGGAGGAGACCGAAGAAGAAGAGGGTGGTTTGTTGCTATGCTCAAGAGAGGAGGATGAGGAGACGATGGGGGAGGGTGGGGGTGGGTCAATGGGCCAGGTTCCTGTGGCTTAGCATGGCAAATCCTGTGTAATCCTCCAACCAGTCCCCATGGCGCTGTGTACTGTATGTAGGTAAAGCTATTATGGACCCAGACCAAGCCCGCCCAGCTGACGTGAGCTACGTCCTACAACCGCTACAGCCAGTCCTCCGCTATTGTTCACCTGTTCTTGAAGGAGGATTGCTGAGGATGTTAATCCTCCGTAAATCTCTTTTGAGATTATCATCATTAGACGGCGGGATAGAAAGGGAGGGAGCCAGACAAAAGACAGGAAAATCTCAGAGAGATGGGTGTGAAAACAAATCATTCATCTGGGTAGACAGGGGGGGCGGGGGGCTTTATGGCCTGCAGTATAGCTGCGTGTCCACACTTTAAACAAAAGTAAAAGGAGCTTTAATACTCCTACGTGTAAACAGAAGTCTTTCCTAGTAGAAGGCGAGGCATTAAAGTGACATAAAAGCATCGTCCTGTTTGGGAATCTGTCCTGCATTTTTTAAAAACCGTAAAGAAACATTGGAAGAATGGATTTCTTGGAAGCTTTAAAAATAATCTTCACCTAGAGGAATTAACTTACAAACAGAGGCAACAACTCACTGTGGCCCCGCCCCCGTCATTATCTAATTGCTTTCTTGTGGATTCAGGTCCCTTCCATCCATCTGATTGTCTCTCTATTCAAGTTTTGTGACACCACATTATAAAAAAAAAAATTACAAATGACAAAAAGTACAGAATTTGAAAAAACAATTGCAAAAGCTAAAATAAAACTGGATAAATCCCTTCATCATGCTAAGGACATTTGTTCACTACAAGCTCAACAAATAGTAATAAAATTTAAACAAATGGGACAACAGAAAACAAATTGGCAATTATTTGGATAACCAACTAAATGATCAAGTTTTTTGTCATCAATAATTCTCTGGTTGTAACGTTTCCAATGTGAGATAAATATTCAGAAAATGTCAAATATTTGGGTTCTGAGCTGTTAAACAAAAACAAAACCATTCAAAAGACGACTGAATGTAAACGATGCAGGAATTTAAACTCTTAAAAAGAATTCTTAGTGAACGTGAAGAAATGCATTTAAACGTGTTTGTTTGAGCTCAAGGATACACACGGCGGGTTTTGAGCAACACACCGATTCTAAACATTATTTGTTTGTTCACAAGAAAACTCCACAGGGCACCTTTAACTGGGCTGAATGATGCTCCTAAATCATCAGCTGTTTGTTCTGCTACGAGATTTGTCTTTTATATTAATCAGTGACAGCAAAATATTGAGATAACCACATAAACGGTCTCCTAAAAAATTATCCAAGCTATGAAGATTTGACAGGTATTAATGTTCAAGTCCTGCTCGGAGGGATAGCGAGGATAGCCACCTTTAGCGCCCACAGTAGCGTTACCAGGAGACCTCTGTGGTCCTTGGTTGAGGGTGGACGAGAGGGAAGCGCCGCAGCTGGAAAAACGGGTGTCACATTCATCACCAGGGTGTGAAAGAGACAGTGACGGAGGTGTAGAGCACAGCAGCCTGGTGTTTAGCCCCTTTAGCATAGCTAGTTAACGGTCGCCTTTTACTGTGTTCGAAATGTCATACATTTTACTAGAGTCCACATTGTCCAAGTGAAGACACGATTAAAACAGCATGGCATGAATTTACATACATGTCCTTTATTATACAGGTAATTGTGAAGCAAATTTCCATGACCTTTCCCAAAATTTCTCAAGGCCTGAAAATTGCCATTTTCAAATTTCATGACCTTTCTAGGTTTTTTCGTGAGGGCACTGGCACTGCCGAGTCTAGCATGGACAAATAGTGTGGAAACTTATTTTTTAGACTTAATCCTTTTTTTTCGGCCGGTAAAATAGGACAAGTGGAGACTGAGCAACTACAAGCTTCTTATGCAGCCTGAACAAAGTGCTTAACACAGTCAAAACTCTGGCCCATGATCAGAGGGAAGGCGATTTTGGTTGCAGACAAACCCTCTTTAAGAGATTTATTATTTAAGCTTAACGGTCTCACGTGGCACTGCCCATGCTTATCTATTATTTTTCACTACGACAACTTGGAGGAGTTTCAGTGGGGTTAAGCATCGACCGGGTGCAAAAGCCAGATTCAGGGCTTCGTCTACACCAGCAAAAGGTGTCTGTTTGACTTAAGAACCCCGCGTGTTACAAATACGCACAATAACAACCCCTCACCAGCTTCACGGCACCATTATAGAACAAATAAAGATTAATGACACAGAGGGAACGTTGATGTCATTTTTACATAAAAACGCACTATTCTACAGAATCCCTATGGGTACATTACAGAAGGTCCTGTAGCATGAACTCCATGTAAAGCAGATTGGATTAGATGCAGTCGGAGGAAACACCTCTGTAGAAAAAAAAACAGTGGCAGGTTCACACTCATGACGTGCGTTTGAAGGAAACATCTGTCTGGCAAAAAGTGGGATCTGATGTTCGTAATTCAGTCTGCATTCACAGAGATTCCCCGCTCTACCTGAGAGCCGTGTTTGTGTGTGTGTGTGTGTGTGTGTGCGCATTAATGAGATTGCAGAGATAGTCGCAGCTGTTAAAACACCACATGACTTTACAGCCTTCCGCAGATGAATCTGACAGATACCGAATTTCATGGAGGCCACCTCGATAAGCATCGAGCCTCATCTCTTACAGCTCCGGCTTATCTGCGTGACGACAAAACACCAAAAAAGCATGAAAGCACAGCTCGATGCGCTCGGTGTGTATTTTGCGGGCGCCGATTGAATTTGTTTCTTTTGGAAACTACCATGTGTATAATGGTTTCTGCTAAGTGAATATAGTGGAGTTTCATCAAGACCATTCTCAATGCAGTAATCAATTGGTAACAGCAAGCACTCGCTGACGAGGGCCTCGGGGCGAAGGGTTCATCAGAGCTAGCAGGGCCGTGCATAATTTCATCACAAGAGTCATAATTCAAGGTGTGTGTGTTTGTGTGTGTGTGTGTGTGTGTGTGTGTGTGTGTGTGTGTGTGTGTGTGTGTGTGTGTGTGTGTCAGCGCCATCATTTACAGTAGCAACATGATGCTTCTCGTTTTCTCCTTTTTTGTTCTCAAGATTCATCCAGATGTCCATTTGGTGACTGCAGGGTCGTCATGGAAACGGCTCAGCATTTCAAGTGAAGTGATTAGACACTCGGTCGCTTAATTGATCGGCCGAGTGACAGAATATTAACGGCAACAATTATTTACCGTTTGAGCATGCAATTACCTTGTTCCAACTTCTCAATGTTATCACTTTTGAAAAGCTTATTTTCTTCATCTCGCAATAGTTAAGGCATTGGATTAAAATTTCATGTCGCAATTATTCTCGCCAAAATAATACACAATATCATCACTGACAGTCATCAAAATATGGTTAAAACTCTTAAAAATGAAATTAAAACAGTGGAATCATTTTTCCTTACATTTTGTTAAGAAACAAATTGTCTTGCGTCACAAGTCATGTTTTCATTCACACATTTTTACGCGCATTTTAAAGCATCGCCTCCGAAAATCTGGATGGAAACAACAAAAAAAGGCTTGCTTGATGTAGAAAAGAGTAAAACGTATTATGGAAACATCTCTGCGACTAAATTCGGATGTAGTGAACATTTTCTGAAAGCTTGGACTTGCTTTAGGTTTTAAAGCCGTTTTGCTTCTCCTCAAAGAGGCTGCTTCAGTTCTAACTGCCTGGTGGGACTGAAGAGAGAGAGGCGTGTTAAAGCGAGTCCAGTTACAAACCATCGAGCTTTCAAAGATTAGCATGACCTAGATGAATGACAACTTCCAGAGATGTGACTGATCAGCTGTTTCCACTGTCAACATCTTCCATTGATATTGTCCTATTCCTAATAATAGTTTTCTGAATATCTTTGGGTTTTGGACCAAACAATCCATCCAATCCATTACCTTAGGCTGCGAGAAACTGACAGGCACTTTTTTCCCATTTTACAGACAAAACCATGAATGGAGATACTTGGCAGATGAATTGACATGAAAATTAATTGTTCACCGCAGCTCCAGCTGGAGGAGCTCCATTTAGGTAATATTTGGCAACATTATTATCATTATGAGGAAAATGTTGAACATGAAGAAAGTCAACATTTTCAAACCAATACTGACCACCAAGTAAAACCACAACCAATGATGAGTTTCACAGCAAAAATCTAACTCCTGTTCGCTTTGGATCAACCTCAATGTGCAATAAGAGATTAAAAGCAGGCGGGACCATGTCCAGGCCCGAGGACCACGTCCAGGCACCTGGTCCATGTCCAGGCCCGAGGAACACGTCCAGGCCCGAGGACCACGTCCAGGCCCGGGGACCACGTCCAGGCCCCTGGTCCACGTCCAGGCCCGCGGAACACGTCCAGGCCCTGGAGGTGGCTCACCCTTGCACCTTATGGTTATACCTTGTTGCTTAATGCAATGTGGTAATAGGCTTAGCGACATGCTACTCTGCAGGGGGGAGTTGGGGAGGAGAGTTTAGGGCTTACTGTGATGACTCACTTCATTACGTCTGCCTTCCTCTGAGCTGTCTAGTTGCTGAGGAGTGAACTTTCCACGCTGACCTCAGGTGGCATCCACAGCCGAGGAAAGAGGTTAAACATCCACTCATCAGCTCACTATCAAGACAACACCTTGTTTCAGGCAGACATGTCTGAGTTTATGGAGATGTGGATGTTTATTTATTTTATCTTAATATTATGATAGTGCACGCCATCTTCCCCCTGATATTCCTGCAGGGAGCTCCATTCCTACATTAACTGGGATTCTATTCGTTTTCCAGAAAAGACAAACGGATGAACGAGTACTGCTGTATATGAACATGGATATGAGTTACACCTTGATGGCAATATAACTACAATTAAACAACACCAACAGGACCCAAATGGCGCGTGTCGGAACAATTACCGCGACCCTTCACCTGAATTTCACCTGCCCCTGAAAGCATCACCAGAAAACAACTATTTTTAAACCATCCGGGCTCGTGAGCCGCAGCGGGCGCGCGGAAACACAACACTTTGCAAACATTAAACCTTCATAAGGAAACGACTCATCCGGCCACGTCAGAATATAAGCCGGCTGTGTCGTTTTCGCAAACAAACCGAGAGGCACATCGCCGCACGCCGGTACTTACTTTCAGGAGGGGGGACATGGCGCGAAGAGCCGCTTCTGATGCTCGCAAACACGCGATGGAGGCGTCGGAAGTGTTTCTTCTGCTGTCAAGCGTGCACCATCGCTGGGAATGTACACACGGGCGGACACGCGGAGTCATTTGACCTTCTCCCAATAGAAAGTACCATCGGTGAGACGTAGGAGAGGGGAGGAGCGGACCATACCAAGCAGGCGTCCCGGCGAAGCGAGGGGGGGGGGGGGGGGCTGTCATCCCGGGATGCACTGCAGGAATGAGAATGATACAGGAGCTGCAGTGAAGAGTGGGAATTAATAGCAACTAGCAGGTGGAAATAGAGTGAAATAGCAGGATGGAGCAGGTTTATGGGCAATTCAGTTCAGTTTCCCTCTTTTCTTTAGTCACTGGGACTTTCAGTCTCCCTGCTGTTCACCCCATTAGAGGTAGGTCACCATTAAAGACATGCTGAATGAAACATCAACAGTGTGTGTAGTGTTTTAGCCCTCAAATGTTGACATTATTTTTATTAATAGGACCTGCAAGCAGGAGCTATAGCACACTATCTCTTAAACTAGAGAGACCGGTCAAAATGACAGTGTAGCAACAGGTAATATTAAGGTATCTGTACTTAACTTGAGTATTATTTTGTTTTTTAGAACTTTTTACTTTAACTCCCTATATTTAAAATCAAATAACTGTCCTTTCTACTCCTTGCTGAATTTTCCAAATATTATCAATATTTATTTTATATTAATGTTATCTTATTAATATGACACAAGATTCAGTTAGCCTTGCAAGGAAAACAGCCAGTAGAAATGTCCTTCAGGGTGATACTTTTTACTTCTTCTTTAGTTTTATTGTACTTCTACTAGAATGTTTGAACCGATATTAGACACATTAGCTCAGGAGGTAGAGCGGGTTGGCTGGTAACCGCAAGATTGCTGGTTTGATCCCCGGTTCCTCCTAGCTGAGTGCCTGGTGTCCCTGAGCAAGACGCCTCACCCTAATTGCTCCTGACGAGCTGGCTGTCGCCCTGCGTGGTTGACTCCGCCGTCAGTGTGTGAACGTGTGCGTGAATGGGTGAATGTCAGTCAACACTGTAAAGCGTGTTGGATAAAAGCGCTATATAAATGAGGACCATTTACATAACTGACTGACTAGATATGACAGAAGATTCAGTTGACCAAATGGCACACTATCGGCTCATGGACATACTATATGAGTTGTAATATCTGGATTAGAGGCAGCAAAGAGTGTCAAAATAAAAGCAGTGATGAACTGAAAACAAAACGGGCTCTTGCTTTACAATAAATGTTTGGCCTTGTGAGCACACAACCTCATTTCTCACATGCGCTATAAAGTTGATGCACCATGGCTGTGTGGAGGAAACACAGATATCACACAGTGTTTGGGACGTACGTTGCAGAAGAGATTCCACAAATTAGAAATTTTGCTGCATTTAGCTTTTTTGTCGTATGTGTTGTTGTCATGTCAAGCTGGTGATGTACAGTCATGTTGGACAGATGAGGCCCGAGGCCAAAGACCAGTGCCTCTTTCCCTCTGTCTCTCCCTCTCTCTCTCTACCACACTGGTACACCAGGACTCCGTACCCACTGAGTTGGAACCTGCATTTCTCAAGTATAAATGAAGACTTGTTACTGTATTGATTGATGGTGCACTTCAACAGCGAGGGGCTGAAATCGATGAGCGCCACATGGAGTCTGAAGACCGATACCTGTGATGCCTGCGCTCCTGAACACCCCAGAGCTCAGTCATAAATAAATGAGGGAGACAGTGCGTTTCCTGAGAAATAGCTTGCTTTGAGGAGGAAGAGGGGCCTCTGTATACCTTTTCACACTGCATCATCCAGAGAACAGGGAGAGAGGGGAAAAAATGCCTATTAAGATATTAGATATTCTTCATTCCACGAAAACAAGTCCTGTTTTTCATGGAACAGAGAATCCATTCATCAGAAATTAGTTAAAGAGTCACTTTATTGCTGCGATATCATTAAATATGTGTGTATGTGTGTGGGTGTTTGTGATTACTCTCACACCCATCATAAAACTGTAAACAGTCTTGCATAAATTCATTTAGCTAGAGACTAACTGGGAGCCAGTAAGTATGAATTTCTCATCTGAGTGAGTCGGAGTGAAATTACTAGCAAGGCGTTGCCTGTAATGTTAAATAAACCTCAATGGTGAACAAGGAAACTCGACATGACTCTGGGCCTCTTGGCGGGATACGATTGGGGGGGGGGGGGGGCGGCTGTGGTTCAGAGGTAGAGCGGGTCGTCCTCCAATCAGAAGATCCGCATGCCCAAGTGATCCTCCGAAAGCTGTGCCATCGGCGCGTGAATGTGTGTGAATGAGTTAGATGAGATCAGATGGTGATGATGCCTGAATGGGCAGGCAGCTCCTCTGCCATCAGTGTGTTAATGTAGACATGTAGCGCCTTGAGTGGTCAAAAAGACTATTTATACGATATAAATGGTGACATCTCACCTGGTAGGTTTGTGGAAGCAACAACATCGAAAAAACACATCCAGTCATTTTTTAAATAAACTATTGGGCGGTATTCATAGTGAAGCTGTATAACAAGACATTGACAGAGAACATTTTAATTCTAGGTCAGTGATGAGGAAATGCAGATGATTCGTTCATTTAGCATCATTAATCTCAGGGTTACGCTGATGGTAGCAGTGCTTTGAGCTAAATGCAACACATCACATACTATTTTCTCTATTAGTAATCCTGCAGTGGTGCTGGCAAACCTCACAGTCCTTTATTGTTATTGCTGACAGACATTCCCCTTATAAAAAAACAGAATTAAAAACAGACGCAGTCCTTGGTCCTCCACACAACTCACCAATGCCATCCGCAACAAAGGACAAAGCTAGGCTAGACTCAGTGGCACCCCCGAGGACTGGTTAACCTTTAGACAACAAAGAAACATCTGCACCAGCATGATTAGGAAGGCTAGATCAAATTATTATCAGTGAGCTCAATTTTTTAACACTATAACATCTCTTAACAATTCATCAGACCTGCCACCTCAATCACACAAGTATCTGCTCACATTACTGATCAATCATATATGGTTGAAGCTTTTAATCAGTATTTCTCTGGTCTCTTCTTTAAAGGAGCAATATCCGACATTCAGACCATTAATATAGCTGCAAACAATTTGCTCTGTAAAGATATAGTGAATGTCTAGAGATTGAAGGGGCTCTCCCTCTGTGTGTGTTGTTATCAGAGCTTCTCCTTCTCTTCCCCTCTCTTCGCTGTCAGTCTTTTGGGCGTGGTTACTGCCTCTCTCTCTCCCTCTCCTGTCCAGCTTGCTCAATCACCTGATCACAGTCTCAGCCACTTACCTTCCTTACCTGGATACCCCCGAAACCCCGGCAATTCCTGTGCATCGTAAAAATAAATCACTTCCTGTTTCATTCAAAACCGGGTTGTTCTTTGTCTGTATTTGGGTCCAACCTCTTGGTAAAATCACAAAAGATTTCTTTACATAGTCGGACCAGCCATGCATCCTTTTAGTTGGCGCATGTGAGCGCACCACTCGTCACTAGTCTCTTATTTACAGCTGATAACGCCGTCTCAACCAAGAGCCTCGTCGTGGAAGCGTAGAACCCACTCTCTGGTTCCCCCTCGGGTAAATAACGTTACCTCTGTCAGCACATTCACCGTATCTTTTACTGTTAGTGCTGTTTGCACCGTTAGCAACACGCTAGCGGCTCAATCGTCACCATGTTGACAGCATGCTGATGGCATTGAGTCAAGTCAGCTTACCATCAGAAACGGGGGGGCACAGAGGTCTATCCTTGGTCCGTTGCTGTTTACATTATACATAATTCTTCCTAATCAGTACTTTAATGTTATTTTTGCTGATGATACAATTGTATATGACCCACGCTCCCTGACTCGTAATCAGTCTGCATTTGATGCTTTCCAATTATCTTAAGCATTAGCATTAGAATTAGCATTAGTTTTAAAAGCAGAAATACCAAGTCCATAATATTCTCCACCTCCACCAGTGACACTAAGTTAAAATCAAACTAGGCTTGTAGAATTAAGGGATGTCTCTGCAGTCAACCTTCATGTTTGACTTTCCCCACGGAGATGGTCTGTGTTGTCATGCTGCTGTTAAATCTTGTCTATCATAGCACTCGATGCTTTGTCATGAATGACACATTTTTGACTCATCATTGTTCTCTGTGTCACATGCTTGGATGGACCTCCTTACAGTCAGAACTATCAGTGTCACGTTATTCATTTATAAAGTTCTGCTGTTGAAACTTCCAGACTACCTCACATGTCTTCTCTCATTTCAATCTAGTAACTATCCAATCCAGTGACAACCTTATATACCTCATGTGTGCAGTAATGTTGGCAGACCTGCGTCAGGTACGATGCACCTTTTAAATAGACCTTAACAGCTTGAGTCTTGCATTCCCCTTTTGTATTTTAAAGCTTTATGGTCTTATTTTATTGTGTGATTCTAATTGTCCATAATTACGTTTTAAGTTGTGTTCTGTTTTATTGATGTTCTTGTGACTGTTTCTTTTTCTCACGTCTCTCTTGGAAAAGCGATCTTAAGCTCAATGAGACTGCCAGATTAAACAAAACAAATTAAAATAATCAGCATGCTTTCATGCTCACTGTGTCAAACTGCATGGTGTTTATGCTGCATATGTGAATTATAGACAGAATGGGAAGAGAAGGAAAACCTGTTTAATAATAAATGCTTCTAGACTTGTGTGTCAAAAGTACAGACATTCTAAACTCAAGTAGAAATACAGATACTTTTGTTCAAAAAGACTCAAGTAAAAGTGAAAAATAACAGGCTCTGAAAAGTACTCAAAGCATAAAGTATCCCTATGTAGGGCATTTCTTCTATTTCTACTTTTTTTTTTTTTTTGGAAGGCTAACTGAATCTCAAGTCATATTAATTAGCGGGTAATTGTGTTTTCCTTTTTGGCCTTATGATGGTGTTGTCTCGCTGTTACTATGAATAAATATACATACACAATTGTGAAAAGGTTTATTTCTATTCATTTGAAACTGGAGCGTGAGAATGTAGAAGCCAGCTCAGACACAAGCTGTGAATGAGACAACTATCCAAGTATTAGGAATGATGAGGGAACTTCATATATTTACTCAACTGCCTAGACCTCACAGCTATAATTTATATATATATATATATATATATATATATATATATATATATATATACATGTGATCACTGTGCTGCCTTATTTAAGTGAGGTAGATGTCAGTTTGTGAGTCAGTAGCCTATGTGAAAGATGGTACAGTGCCATTAGTTGGTCATAAACCAAGAACAGATTTAACTGCCACTATGAAAAGCCAGTGGATCATCAGGGTTATTACAATTGATATTTAGTTGAGTCAGTAGAACACACAAATGTAATTTATAGGAAAGTTAGGGGATCACCAGACTCATCAAACCAACAGTTGTTGAGATATTTCAGCCTGGATCAAAGTGGTGGACCGACGAGTGACACACCATCCCCAGCATGCTGCTCCAGGAGCCCGCTAACAAACACAGCTGCTGTTTAACAAGAGATTCCTCTTTGCGATGGTGCCGTTCAGTCAGGCAGATTGAATAAAGGCAGGCCAACATATTGTGAGATATGAATGCCCCAGTGGAATTTGGTGATGGCCTTTCTGTGATACAGATAGCACGGTGCGGAAATGTCACCCGGTTAACCTGCTCTATGTGACAAAACAGATAAGACAAACAGGAAATGGCTTTTTTATACGCCTGCAATGCCATCTCAATTACGATATGATTTCACATGCGTGCAGCTAAGTCTCCTGCATGCGCGCGTGTCGATGCGACGCTGTGATGTGATTTATTTGAGAAAGCGATTTTAAGGGCTTGATATGAAGCAGAGAGCAAAAAGGGAGTCGCATCGCTTTGGGAAAGAGCTGAGACTGGCCGAGGCAGCAGAGGCGTGTGAGATGTCAAAATAATAAGTTAATATTTGCACTCAGACTCTGGCTCTGTTCTCCATTGTTACCGCCTGTCCTCTCCTGTGTGTGTTGTGTGGGGAAAGTGCCCTGTAACTAAGGATGAAATGTCAGGGCTGAGGGGGAGAAGGGAGCAACACCTTAAAAATGGCTGCTGCCTCCAGACGTGGCACACGCGGCAAAGATGGTGTCAAGGTGACCTGGCACCGAAGGAATGCCACTTCCTCTCTGTGTGCACCGCGAGTGTGACGATGCTACATGTGGCTTGTGGGCAGATGGTGTTCATGAGAAAGGTCTAATTAGAATTGGAGAGTGTAAAAATGCAACAATGTTAACTATAAAGAACATTTTGTTCTTGTTCCGTGGGGGGCTAAAGGATACTAAAATCAACTACTGTTGCCACTGTGACTGACAAACTAAACCCACTTATGGCGAGCTGCTAGTAACGGCTAAAATGAGCATTGGAGTAACGTTTTGTGACGTTATGAAGTGTAGGGAGTAAATGAGTTCAATATGCGTTCTATTCAATTTCTATGATCATGCTAAAATCAAAACACGCTCTTTATTAAGTTTACTTAGAACCATCAGCACAGAACGAGACACATACGGGATATTATAGCAGCATTTAAAGGATTAGACTGATACCAAAGATGATTTTAATTATAAGCTACTGATTATATAAGGGTCACTGTAAACACAACGGGACAGCAAACGCACTGTAAATCCAAAAAGGGACATTGTAGTTATATTACAGATTTGTTTCCCCCCAATGTGTTACAATAATACAATAAAAAAGAGAGAATGTGTATTTTTCACGAAAGCAATCATATAGAAGCATTATGGGTCATTTCTGACAATCCCAGGCTTCAATAACCGCTGTGGGTTTGATTTAGAGCTTTGTCAACAATCAGAGATGCGTAAAGCCCTTAACCCTGCACTGGTAATCCAAGGGACAAACGGCAAATACCAACCTTTGGTCTGGCAGTGAAGGAAATCATGCACGATTCTGTTACTGTGGCTAATCTTTTTATTAAGTCCAGATCTTTGATGGAATGAGTTCACTTTGATTTCCCAGAGGAGGTGGACAGCAACAGGACCTGTGTGTTTTGCTGTTCAGATTGACAGAGTGACTGCTGTTTGAATGGCATTCACAAACTGTAGACGGAAGCTACGGTCGTCCTCCTCTCAATTCTAATTATGTGGAGCGGGAACAGAAGCAAGAGGCAGAGGAGGCCCTGCGTCATTAGCTTTAATCAACCCAGGATACCCTGAAACAAAAACAGCACACACACACACACACACACACACACACACACACACACACACACACACACACACACACACACACACACACACAAACAGCCCGCCTGACAGTGAGTCAATACCTGACATTCATCATTTCGGTCCAGCCGGGCTTTTTAATTACTGCAATGAATTCCCTACATGGCTCCAGTCACCAGTCACCTGCTATCTAAACAGGGTTTATTGTTGAGGTTTTGCTTTGTCTAGACACTATTGAATGGATAAATAGTCAGCCTAGTACGGCTTTGTTCTGGTGAATATAAAAATATAAAATCCATCTTTACAGCTACTGGACTCAGGATTCTGAATGAGAACCAAAAATGACTCGAATGAACTTGAATCTTTTCCTAAAACCATGAGGCTTTATTATCTGATGTCTCCCTGGTGTCTGGAATGTGCAAGATGATTAGAGATGTGGCGCACAGCCAAACTGCAAGCCCATTTCACAACAAGTGCCGTGTGAAAGTCTATTTGCGTGATGCAGAATTCATCAGTATGGATGTCACAGTCCACGAACGAACCAGCGCTCTTTGATGTGCTCTATGATTGCGTAAACACAATAATTAACATATATTACTTTGTCTTGGAAGCAGCTGCCCTGCCACCCGTGAATGCTCTATTATACATAATGGTTGTTTGATTGGTTGGAGTAGAGGTCATGCAATCACAGCTCCAATTTCTGATTATCTTCATCTATTTGTTTACAAGATTAAGTTTTCAATATGCTTAGTCTTCCACCTCTTGTTTAGGCTTATACTACGGCCATATTCCATTTGAGAGTGTGAGGTTTTTAAAATGAAATCTTATTAAATGGTGATTAGGAGCCTATGTAATGTTAAACAAGCTGTCTTTTCTGTTGAGAGCAATATATTATGATGCTGACATTAGGATTGGTTTGTGGGATACAGTGACCCCTGCAGGTCAAACGTTATACTGCCCCTATTAGTTAAATAAATTGATGATATCCATCCATTATCAACAGCTTATCCTGAGGGTCGCAGGGGGCGGGGAAGACATGTGTCACAAAAAACACATGTGACATTACAACTTTAATAATTTCGTTTTCACAGTGACATGTATTTAAATGACGTATACGACACTAACTAAATAGTGACCTGGAAATGTAAGTGTGGCAATAACAGTTTTCTCAAAAGTAAGGTGATTAATAAATTAGGAAAAAAATAAAAATAAAAAGACTGATGAATGGGAAAGTACACGCCAGAATGTGCTTCGATATAGTGCAACGCGAAATGTCTCTTCTCGACTTCTGTACCTCCACCCGGAAGTAACATCAACAACAACAGTCCCATTCATTCTGGAGAGTTTTGTTCATTGTTACAACCTTAAAACGCCTTCTTTCAAAATGCGTAGAAGAACCGAAGCTCAAGCATCGAACAGCGAACCTGTCGATGCTGACAGAAACGTAATGCAACGTCAGCGAAAGGTAGCTGCTCATATATTGCCGCTGTCCATGTGACAGCGCGTCTCTGTTAGCTAATGCTAACTACTGTTAAGCTAGTAGTGAACTTTCTGCTAAAGCGCTATTTAGTTCATTGCTGTATGAGTGAGTATGGCTGCTACTAACGTTTTCCTGCTCTCATACTAGTGTTACCTTACTAACGTTTATGACACGGTATCCCCAGATATGTACGGAGAAGAGGAGCCAAATCACATTTAAAAAACATTGATTTTAATAACTGTTTGAGTATTTACAGCTTATCCACGACTAAACCTATTCATGTTTTATTTGTTGACAAATCATGAGCAATAGTTCTTCAATTCGGCGTGCATCCACAACGATTAAATTAGTAATAGTATGGGTAAAATCTTCTACTTAAAAATACACTGGTTAACCCTGATGTCTTTAATTCACTTTTAGGGTTTTGATAACAACCAAATAGTATTGCAGGACATGGAAACCACTGCAATGGCTAAAATTATATACTATAAATCCAAAAAGGGACATTGTAGTTGTATTACAGCTTTGTTTCCCCCCAATGTGTTACAATAATACAATAAAATAGAGAGAATGTGTATTTTTCACGAAAGCAATCATATAGAAGCATTATGGGTAATTTCTGACAATCCCAGGCTTCAATAACCGCTGTGGGTTTGATTTAGAGCTTTGTCAACAATCAGAGATGCGTAAACCCTTAACCCTGCACTGGTAATCCAAGGGACAAACGGCAAATACCAACCTTTGGTCTGGCAGTGAAGGAAATCATGCACGATTCTGTTACCGTGGCAAATCTTTTTATTAAGTCCAGATCTTTAATGGAATGAGTTCACCTTGATTTCCAAGAGGAGGTGGACAGCAACAGGACCTGTGTGTTTTTGATAACAACCAAATAGTATTGCAGGACATGGAAACCACTGCAATGGCTAAAATTATATAATACATTCAATGTTTAAATGCATATATAAATATACATAAATAGATGAAAAAATATTTCTTTCTTTTCTCTCCATACCGTAGGAACCGGACCAAAGATTGCACAGGCAAGCTCCCACTGAGGGCAGAGTGACCACCAGATCTGTGCTCATGACCATTGGAAAGTGTTTACTTTTAATCATCTTCATCCCTCCGTTCCTCAACTATGCATCGCTGCAGAGAGAAGGACAGATGCTCTTGCCCAAAGGTTCGCTTATCTAATGACAATTCTCATTGATCCTTTCAGTTTACTTTTATATCAACCTGCAAAGGTTTTTACAAGATGTATTTGTTAAATATAATAATAATAATAGTGATTATTTTTAATAGTATTAATATTTTGTATATATATATATATATATATATATATATATATATATAAATTGAAATTGACTCGAGATGGCAAAATTACTGCATCAAGGTCAAACATCACAATAAAACAAATAAAACTAGAACAGATGTGCAAACAACGGGCCAATATTAAGATTTCATGGTGTGTGAGAAGTCTAATCTTTCTTTCTATTCCTGTCCGTCTTGCTTCTAGATGGCCTGGTTGTTGATGTTGGTTTGGGTCAAAAGATGCATCTTTTGTGTAAAGGACAAGGACAACCCGTTGGTAATATCTCCTATGATGATATTCTAAATTCTGCCATGGCCGCCAACACAGAACTTGATCAAGACATAAAACATGATCTACATCAGGAACACTCAACTTACTTTGTCCCCCTGGGCCACTTTTACAAAACATGAATAATATTTATCAGATAAAATGAATAAACATTGAAAGACCTCTGTTGGGGGGGTCCGGGGAACCTCCCTTGGTCCTTTCTTTTCAAAGACAAGCTATATTTGTCTGCTTTGATGTTTTTTTATGCACCCTAGATACACTAAAAGCAGAAGAATCCCATTAAAATTAGAAAATAAATGGGAGGCAAGCCACCTGGCACCCTATAGAGGGCTAAATCTGTAAGTTGAGTGTCACTGAATTACATCATGTAGCACATAGTTCCATGTTTATGTGGCTTGTTTGAGTCTTTTTGCTGAGCCACCTTAACCAGTTTCTTTTTCTTTCTTAAGTCATGCTGGACGCGCCAACTGGAATGTCCTCAGACGTTTGGTTGCATGTCCAGGAAAACGTGGCCACACTGACAACGGTGAGGAAATGTGGATTAAATTGAATGGCTGTGTTTTTAAATGATTGTCCAAAATATGATTGTTACAGTTAAGTTTCATGAACCAAAAACACACTGTTGAAGGGTTGAATTGGTCTCATCAGACCTAAACAATATATCTCAGATGAATACTCTCACGTACCAAAGAAATCCCCAGTGGTGAACATTTGTAGAATAAGTTAATGCAGCCATGTTGTTTGTTGTCAGGGGCATGTAGGGACAGTTCTAGCAGTGGCTCTGCCACGTCCTCTCTGCTCAACAAGGACTCAGTACAGCAGAAAGTCTGGGCTGACAGCCTGCCCCATGTTGTTTGTCTGAGATGTGACTCAAATTGGGTCACAGGCTTGTTGGGGAAGAGCCTAGATACATCTGAACAACTAAATCACATAAGCAGTAACAAAAACAAACTTACAGTGCACTGTTTACACCACCTCTTATTTTCAACGTTACTCTGCATTTTTAAAGTACCTACAGGGTAGGGTGAGGCTGCGTCCTCGTTGAGAGCATCTCATGTGTATGTAGAGCATGGTGTTAGTTGAAATCCCTCTAAACCTTTGTTGACCCTGTTTGTCACACTGCTCAGGTCTGTGCCTTTGACAGAATGGGACTGGGCTTCAGCAAGAGGCTGATGCAGAATGAAACCACAGGAACGGAGAAAGTTTGGGGGATGTCAACAACTGGAAGGTTAGTATTCTACGTAGTTGGCTGTCACTTTTGGTGTGACGGCTAAGTGTGGGACTCTTTTCTGCTGTACACAAAGTCTACATTGGAAAGATAATCACATACGGTAGTTTCCAAACCATTGATTTGTATTCCCACAAAGCAGATGTGTGTGCTGTTCTACACCTGCAAAGCCATCTGTCTCATTAATCTGTTGTTGCTGAGTGTGTCAAATTCATTTGTAGATATTTTAAATTAGATGTAGGCCAAATACACAGCAGTGTGGTGCGTGGTGTTGCAGATTCATTTTACGTAGATCAATTCATCCTTGAATATCAGCAATTTTCCCATTGGTCAAATTGATAATCAGGCCCGTCACGATAACAAATTTTGCTGGGCGATTAATTGTCCCAGAAATTATTGCGATAAGCGATAATATTGCCGTTTTGAGACAATTTTCAACTGATATAATTATAATGGCATAATAATGCAAGTACACCCTTTCAAAGATCAAAACATTTATTTCTAAAGAATATTTAACATGAGAACTGGAAAACATTTCAAATATAACAATAATAACAATAAATAAAACGGACTCTCAATCTATTTTAACAAAAAATGCACTTGAATAAAAACACACACAACCGAAACAATAAATAAGTTGGATGTTAACTAACATGCACACACTGAAGCTGGCAGCAGCCACACGTTACAGACACGTTACAGTCTGTGTAGCAGGTAAAACACCCTGCTGCACCCTGCCTACGGACACTGCGCCTCCGTTCCCCGTGTAGTTTAACTGTTTGAAAGATACTAAACGGCAGCATCTCTTTAGCAATGAAGCGAACTACACAGCCTGTGAGTGCGCACCGTTTTGCACTGTCCTGTTTGTGAGTGTTTTTCTGGATAGATTTGGCTTTTTGTCTGTCAGCATTTGGTAAGGGGTCTTCCCCGTTCGCTTATTAAAGCATCTGTTTCGTACCATGGCTGCAGTTTGGACAGCGTAGTTCCATAGACATTTGGGTAGTTGACTTTCAATTAACATACATCTGCCCATCTCAAAAAGAGTATGCCAGCCCCTCTCTGCAGTTCCGTTCTGGTGCGGGGAATACGGGGCTGACGTCTCATGCTTAATACCGTTCTTCCTTAACAGGGTCTGGAAATCTTTGCATGTAAACTCTGTCCCGTTGTCAGACCTGATACACTTCACCTTTCCATTAGGGGCTGTATCTGCTAGGAACTTTTCTGTGGCCTGTAGCGTATCGCTCTTTGTCTTCAGAAAGTATACAAACATTGCATTAGAATAATCATCAGTGAAAGACTGCACATATTTGTTTCCAACAATAGACTCGGTAGCTACTGGACCTGCTAGGTCTGTGTGCACCATCTCTAAGGGAGCCTCGTCTCTTGTATCAGGGTCTCTATTTCAGGTCTGTACAAACTTTCCCTGGATAAATACCTCACACTCTTGGTCAGGCCTATCTGTCTTGCCCTTAATCTGCATACCACTAACCACATTTTGCAATCTTAGTACATCCTCATAGTTGCAGTGGCCTAATATTTCATGCCAAGTCTGCATGTCGTGACAGGTGTAGTTACACGTATCACTATCCTCACCTTCAGTGTGTAAATACAACTTGAAATACACATGAATGTTGAATCTGGTACCGTCTCTATGTGTCAAGGTGTCCTGTCCTTGTTTAAAAGTGACGGTTGCTCCAAAAGCGGTGGCTGACTTCACAGAGAAAATGTATTTGGGGTATGACGGTATAAACAACGCGTATCTCAGCGTTGCTCTGCGTCACTGCCCCGTGCTGTCGATCAGAAACACCTCTGCATTCCCTTTGCGTTGAGCAACACCTCTGCAGAGGGTACCGTCCGCTAACTCCACGCAGTGTGTCTCTGGCTTGAATGTGTCGTCAAAGCTCTTAAACTTTGGTCACATCGGTAACGATGTGGGAAGTAGCTCCCGTGTTGACCATCAAGCCCTTCTCCTTGATGCTGCGCGCTGGCTGCTGCTGGACCCCGACGTTTGCGTCCTTTATCCTGAAAGCATAATCCGCTGATGTCGCTGCTGCTCCAGATCCGTTGCGGCTCTCATCTGCGACCTTCCTCGCGCCATCTTGTTTTTCTTTACGCCTACAAGTGGCATCACTGTGTGTGTCACTCTTACAATGACTGCACCATGTCTTCCGTCGACATGCTCTTGCTCGGTGACCTTTAATGCCGCACTTGAAACAAATAATGTCCGCGTCTCCATTGTCTCTGTTTTGTGCACGTGACTTTGTGGGCCTCAGCCCTGTTCGCGCCACAGTCTTCATCACATTATCACTGGACTCCGCCGCGGTTAATCTCTCTACGTCTTCAAAACTACGCAGCTTCGTTTTGAATTCTGCAAACGTTATATCATCCTCATTGTTTGCCACATGTTTTGCAAACTTCAGGTAGTCCTTTCAAGATCAACGCAATCAGTAGACCATCTCCTAACGTCTCACCCGCGTTACGTAGCGCCGTAATGGCCGTCTCTGCCCCGATGATTTAGTCTGTAACCGTCTCGCTGCTCGTCTTCTGAAGCGATGTCAGCATGGTGTAAAGGTCGATAATGCGGGCTTCCCCTTCCCGGCATAGTTGAATCATTGAATCAACTCGGCGTACGCATCAGCGTTCTTCTTACCGTCTGCCGCTACCTAGGCTTCGCCTTCAGGTTCCCTCAGAACCGTATTCTTTAGTCCTAATAAGTGCAAATGTCCCAACACGTTAGTCTCCCACAGTTCATATTTGGTCTCATCTCCGTCGAACATGAGTCGGGGCAACCTGCTTGTCCCCCGTAGCTCCATGATGCTATGTTAGCCGTTAGCACGCAGTTCGTCGCGACTTTCTATCGGCGGTAAAACATCCACAAAACGTTTCCTCGAGTTGCTCCTGGGCCCATAACCTGTTGAGCTTTGCAGCTTAACCGGCGCTGAACTCGGGGTAATAAGTTGACGGAAGAATAAACCATCTTTAGCCTCTGCATATTTATTTTAGACAAAGCAGTCTTACACGATATCTTCACATGGCAGGGAAGATTAACTCTGAACTCAATGACGCTGCATGAGCCCTTTACCTAACAACTTGCGCCACACTGTGGTGAACATAAAATACTGCACCTCAGTAAAACAGCAGTAAAATGACAATCACCAAGTACACACAATAAAGTGTCTATTAACAGCCTCACTCCATTCTTTTTTTCATTCTTTTTAGTGAAGTCCATTCTGTGACATCACAGAATGAAAGTGGCTTTGATTCCGTGACATCACAGAAAAAATGTAGCTTTGATCTTGTGACATCACAAGATCAAAGCCTTTGATGTTATAAAGCTAAGCTCTCTGAGCCAAAATCAGTGAGAAACTGTATGTTTGTGTTACGTATGGTCCGATTTACAGGTATCTCTACTACACAAATATCCAGTCGACAATTTCAATCTGCTCCAGTCACTACAACCAGGGCTGTGTACAGAAGGTTGATAGCAGTCTTGGGGACTGTCCAGCATCCCAATAAAATGCCGGGCCATCAGAAGTTCCCGAACACCGGAGCAAAGCTGTCTAGCAAAGAAGCTGAACTCCTGGAGAGCAACAGAGCGTTGCAGAAAAGATGCAACGCTCTGGAAGACCAGTTAAGGGAGGCGATGGCAGAGAAAGCCTGCTTGACGATTAAAGTCCATTGCATGGAGAATGAGAAAAGGGTAGATGAGAACATGTTCAGAAGGGAGCTGTCCAAGCAGAAAGAGTTGGTGGAAAAGAATGAAGAGCTGGCCATGAGACAAAACCACTTGGACAAAGAACTTCACCTGACTGAGGAAAAAATAATCACCCAGATGCAGTGTGAGGACAAGGTCAAAAAGGATCTGGCAGAGAAAATCATAAGTCAGGGAACCCAATATGACGCTTTGAAGAGAATCCACATGGCTCTGGACTCAAAGTTCAGAAAGAAGAAGGCCAAGAACAAGAAGTTGGAGACAAACCTACAAGAGGTGGAGGAAGAGAACAAAAACCTGCTCCGTCATCAACAGAGGTGGGACACAACGATCAACCTGATTGACAAACAATTCCACCAGATGGAGGATGAGAAGACCAAGTTAAAAAATGATCTGGCAGAGAAAGACCAAGTCATGCACACCAAAGTCCAAGCTTTAGAGACAATCCACAAGGTTCTGGACACAAAGTTCAAAATGGGGCTGAAGAAGAATAATGAGATGGAGATAGACCTACGTGACCTGGAAGACAAGAATGAAGGCCTCACCGAGACACAAGACTTCTTGGAGGAGGAGCTCAGACAAATGTCTGCTAAGGTCAAAGAAATGGAGGGAAACCTGGCCAACGTCCAAGAGCTCCAGGATGACAACAGGGAGCTGGAGCGGCTCTGTCTGCACCTGAAGAAGAGGAGAGGATTCTTCTTCTGGAGGACCAAGATCCAGGATACGCAGACAGAGCTGCAGAAGATGAAGGAAGAGATGCACAAGAAGGAGGAGAAAAATCGGAAGGAGAAGAAGGGCTTGTTTAGCTGGATGCACCGAAAAAGACGGGTCGGCATCCTGCAGGTGGAGGAGACTGCTAGTTGTTCAGCTCAGGTTGGACAACAGTAGCTCCTTCCTTAACCTCTCCACCCTTCCTCCCTGCTTGTCTACCTCCCCTTCCTTCTATCCACGCCTTCTCCATCTCTGTCACCACCCTCCATCTCCCTCTACCTCACCTCCAACCTCATCTCCATCCACCTCAGCTCCAACCTCAACTCCATCTACCCCAACTCCAATAACTCCACCCGTCCCTCTGTGTGGAGTAAGGGTTTTTCGCCTGGTGCTCAGGTTTCCCTTTAATAAAAAATGCACATTTGCTATAAGGGTTTTTTGCCTGGTGCTTATGTTTCCCTTTAATAAAAAAAAATGCACATTTGCTATAAGGGTTTTTTGCCTGGTGCTTATGTTTCCCTTTAATAAAAAAATGCACATTTGCTATAAGGGTTTTTCGCCCGGTGCTCAGGTTTCCCTTTAATAAAAAAATGCACATTTGCTATAAGGGTTTTCGCCTGGTGCTCAGGTTTCCCTTAAATAAAAAAAAAATGCACATTTGCTATAAGGGTTTTTGCCTGGTGCTCAGGTTTCCCTTAAATAAAAAAAATGCACATTTGCTATAAGGGTTTTTTGCCTGGTGCTCAGGTTTCCCTTAAATAAAAGAAAATGCACATTTGCTATAAGGGTTTTTGCCTGGTGCTCAGGTTTCCCTTAAATAAAAAAAATGCACATTTGCTATAAGGGTTTTTTGCCTGGTGCTCAGGTTTCCCTTAAATAAAAGAAAATGCACATTTGCTATAAGGGTTTTTCGCCTGGTGCTCAGGTTTCCCATATATAAAAAAAAAAAAAAAAAAGCACATAATTTAATTATTGAGCACATACAAAAGCTCAATAATTAAAACATTTTTCCTCTCCAGGAACCATCACCTTACCGTGGTGGAGAGGTTTGTGTGTCCTTATGACCCTGAGGGCTGTGTTGCCTGTGTTGAGCTTTGTGCTCTTGGTACGGTTTCCCATGGCAAATTGGTCTCAGGTGAGGGGCCAGACTAAGAATGGTTCAAAAGACCCCATGAAATATCTAGGAAGAAAAGGAGTGACCCGGCCAGGAGGAATCCCGGGGCCCCCGTCTGGAGCCAAGTCCTTCACCTCCCCCTCCATTTACAGTCACAGAGCTGATACTCGGGTGGTTAAAAATGTTTTTTTGCCCACTTCATGTTGACTTTAAGTGGTGTGTCTAAGAGGCTATTTTTAAGATAATTTTTTTCCGGCTAGAGCTCCGTTCAAGCCTTTTATTATTTTATACAGACAGTGTGGAAACAGGGAGAGAGAGGGAGAAGACATTGCGGGAAGCTGATCCCGGGCCGGGAGTCGAACCCCGGGATCGCCGCATCGAGGACGTTGAGCCTCTGTTGAATCACAATACGTTGTCGACGCTCGGGCATTAATGATCTCAAATACGGTCATCTTAAATACAATGATCATGGGGGGAGGGGGGAGGGGGTCTGATGACCTCTGTTGAGCTTTTCAGCTTCAATAATAAGTAGTCGGAAGAATAAACCATCTTTAACCTCTGCATATTTATTTTAGACAAAGCAGTCTTACACGATGTCTTCACATTAGGGCTTTGACTTTTGCCCAAAAATCATATTCGAAGTTTGTTTGTTTATTAATATTAATATTCAAATATATTCGAAAATGTATTAATAATATTTTGACCATTAAATGCCTTCAGTAAGACCTATATGGTATGTTACTTAAGTTGTATATGTTTTGTCCACCAGAGGGCAGTGTATCAGTCAATGTCAATAGGCAGGCAACGATGTTTTCAGAACATTTATTTATTTAGGTCAGACATAAACTGTGTATGCATTCGGTTTAATCAAATTAAAGATAAATAAGCCATCAAAAATAAAGTCAAATAAGCCAGTCAGGCTAAACTGAAAAGACAAAATAAAGGTAGGCCTAAAAACAAAACCCCATCCTACCAGCCATTAACGGCCCATTAACAAATTGTTTCGCTCACATAAAGATCTGGATGGCTGGTTTATTTGGCTACAGACTTTTTTAAGTTATTCTCCAAAAATACCAGGTGATTCACATGTTCAGACATGATCGGGGCCGTCAGTGCCGACTGTTCGGCGGGGTTTGTTTGCCTATTTACGGACAGTATTCCGGGCGGCGCGTCTTAGAGTTAGAGAGCGGGCTCCTCGGGGGCTGTTGTCGATGTTGACGCGGCCATTGTTCTGCAAAATTGGTGCAAACCAGGACGCTAACGTCACCTATAGGAGCCCAGATGACCAATGATAGCCTTGCTAATGAGCTCGCGATTCACACAACTTCACCAGGCGTGAAAAAGCCTCGGAATCTGAATTGAAAACAACGTTCAGGCAAAGACATTTACAAAAAATAATGCCCATAACAGGTTCGAATATTAAGGGCTGCCTAATATTCGTTCGAATATATATATATTTTTTGATATTCTAATTATATTCGAATAACGAAGTTCGGAGTCAAAGCCCTACTTCACATGGCAGGGAAGATTAACTCTGAACTCAATGACGCTGCACGAGCCCTTGACCAACTTTGCAAACTTTTTCAGTTTTAACTTAGTGACAGGTTTGGTCATAACGTCTGCGACCATCTCTTCAGTAGTGCAGTATAACAGGGTCACTTTCCCCTCGTTTACAACTGACCTTATAAAGTGGTACTTAATGTCCACGTGTTTGCACCTCTGTCTGCTGACAGGATTTTTGGCTAAGGCAATTGCTCCCTGGTTATCCTCATACACTACTGTTGGTGTGTATTTTAGTCATCAAGTCCTTCCAATAGCTGCTCTAGGTATAACTCTTGCATAGTAGAGGCCAGAGCCATATACTCTGCTTCACAGGTTGAGAGTGCTACTGTAGGTTGTTTCTTAGTTTTCCATGAAACTAGAGAACTTGGGCTCACACAGTGTGGTGCTACGCCTGTCAGTAGTATCACCTGCCAGCGTCACTATAGGTCACTAAGCCTAACTCCTCACTGTCGTTTCTCCTGAAGCACAACTCCTTGTTTGTAGTGCCTTTGAGGTACCTTAATACATGCTTCACAGTTAACCATTGCTCCTCTGTTGGTTCACAGAAATATTGTGATAGTTTGCTTACCACAAAGCTTAAGTCTGGGCGTGTACATGTTGTTAAATATATAAGGCTGCCTACCACCTCTCTGTACAACTTAACATCAGATATCTTAACAGCGTCTTCTGTGTAGCACAGTTTCCCTGGGTGTACAGTTTTGCATATTAAACCTCTCCAAAATCCGGTTGACATATGCTCCTTGTGACATCTTTACACATCCATCAGACTGAGTGAAATCAATACGAGAAAATGCTTCAGTGTGCCCAAATCTTTCATCTTTCTTTTGCTGAAAGCATCCCTTTTACATCCATAATGTCAGTACAAGCTCTAGTAAATTGCGTCTACTGGTCAACATGACAGTACTACAGTAACTACCATGGGAATCAGTGTTTCCTTGAGAATGTACCTGTCTGAGACTTGTCATTTGTGTTCCAGCCAGCATAGACTGACGTGTGCGTGGACACCTCATGCCTCTGCTAAACACGCCACGTCCACGCCTCACACTGTTGTGGGATAAAGATCTAATCTTCTCTACTTTTGAAATCGAAACGCACTTGTCGAGCCTTAAATCTGCCTAGAGGGATGACCAGACGGGTTTTCTCAGACGGTCAGCAGTCTAGTTTACCTTGGCATCTGGCCCAGAAAGCGGACGGATGCCTATTTGGGATGCAAGCGATCAATTACCCAGAATTCAATATCTCAAGGAGTTTGATCACTACCTAACCTTAACCCTGGGAGTCTTGTGAAAACTCCTCATTCAGTGTGACACCTCAGGTTTGATTGATTAGTGCAACAAACCCAGGGCAGCAGATGGCTCTCACAGAGGAGCTGCTGCATCGCATGTAATGATGATGCTTCCTCTGATGATGGAAGTTTGCTGGTGATTGTTTTTCTTGCAGGTGCGATGAAAATGTTCATTTAGGTTTTCGGCACTGCTGTAACACTACTCCCCCCCCCCCCCCTCTTAGGTTATGCTTTTAATAATGACTCTTTATCAGCCTGTTAATGAGCAGCTTGGGAATGAATGGGGTTAATGATGAGTCCTAGTCCCACCTTTCTGCATAAATAAACCATCTGGCCCAGTTTGCAGCATGTCCTGGTTTAATTCAGAGACTGTTGTTGTCTTCCAGGATGGTGGATGATCTGCACCGACTCCTGCAGGCCGCTGGGCTAGCCACGCCCTTCATCCTGGTCGGCTCGGAGCTCGGCGCGCTCAATAGCAGGTTCTATAGCCACATTCATGATGTGTGAGTATGACATTTACACTCAACATAAAGGTTGGTTTACTTTTCAGTAGGAGTTCTGCTCAACTTGAAAAGAGTTGAGCATCATCTATTAGGGATCTGATGGATCTTTGTTATTATCTCTATCTCATGAGTCCCCCAACTTTATAAAAGTGCAAAAATATATATTGAATCTTAAAAAATGACATTGAAATACAGCATACAATCTAATTTGATAGCTTGTTCATGCCAAATTCCAAACAGCTTATTTAAAATAATTTACTCTTCAGGTAGCAATTATGCAGCATTGGACACTCTAAAATCAATAATGCAATTCAAAGCAAAATTAAATACACAATCTTGGTAGTATACGCAGCAACAACACAAACTAAAGGGTCACTTCACCACTTTGATACGTGAACTTCAGTTTACACATCACAAGGACTTCACCTGTGAAAACAGTTGTGTATTTGTGTGTTTGTGTGCACATGTGTTATATGGCAAACCGTTTTAACATTTAATAGCTAGACTGGATATGTATTGCAGATATCTGTAATTCAATTCTTCCTAGTCAAAAATAACATTTCAGATATAAACAATGGCATTCTTCCTATCCACAATTGTCATTTCAGATATCCACAATGGCATTCTTCCTAGGACAAATGATGTCACTTTTGCCATTCATGTGTATTGGGCTTTAGATTTCAGATATCCACAATTACATTCTGGATATCTAGAATGAACATTCTGGATATCTGCAATTGAATTCTTACTAGGAAAAACTCCCATTTCAGATATCTTCAATCCAATTGTTACTAGTCATAATTTTCATTTCAGATATCCAAAATGAAAAACTATATTCCAGATATCCAGAATGTAATTTTGAATATCCAAAATACATTGTGACTAGTAGAAATGTCGTTATGGATATCCACAATTCGTATTATGACTAGTAGAAATGTAATTTCAGATATCTACAATTAGAATTATGATTAGGAACAATACAATTGCAGATATCCACAAATGTATTGTTGATATCTGTTGACAGGTAGACAGGACGCCATTATCTGAAATGAAAATTATGACTAGTAACAATTGGATTGAAGATATCTGAAATGGGAGTTTTTCCTAGTAAGAATTCAATTGCAAATATCCAGAATGTTCATTCTAGATATCCAGAATGTAATTGTGGATATCTGAAATTGAAAGCCCAATACACATGAATGGGCAAAAGTGACATCATTTGTCCTAGGAAGAATGCCATTGTGGATATCTGAAATGTTCTTTTTGACTAGGAAGAATTGAAATACAGATATCTGCAATACATATCCAGTCTAGCTATTAAATGATAAAACGGCCACTTATACTTTTTAAGGATTTTTAGATATCTTAAATTTAGTTTTGACTAGTACAATCAAAGTTGTAGATATCTTAAAATATCATTTTTACTAGTAAGAATGTATTGTGGATATCTTTAATTACCATTTCTCCTAATTAAGAAGAAATGCTATTATGAATATCTAAAATATAATTACAGATAGGAGTGATTAAATGTTAAAACGGCACAGTGATGCTTGTAAAAGCTTTTCGTGGGATTTTTTGATAATATGACAATATAGAAAATCACGGATTTATCCATTATGTAACTAATTTAATTACATTAAATTCAAGTAACATTTCAGTACTTTTTCCTCACAAATGTTTTGACTAAACAAACTCCTAACCTCACAATAGTAATGAACACTAATTTCTGTCAAACTTGTATTCTAAAATCTTCAGTATACCTAGGATTGAATATTGAAACAGCTACAGAGTGAGTGCTCTACACATACTAAGATATATTTGGATGTAAGTTAATCCCTTTTTAATCAACAATATCTTGATTAGAAACTGTAATTTAATTACATTTATTTATTGATTTAATTATGTATGCACGCAACCAGCTAGTCATCAACCCTTCGTGTACTATTAGAATTTGCAAGGTTGTCATGCAGTGCAAAATATATCCCGTTTCCATCATCCCAGTGACTCCGCCATCTCACCGTCAACGTAGTGATTAACGAGACAAGTAGCCAGTACCAGGGATGAAAGATTTAGTATTTAATCAGGCACAATGTTGCTGCTGTTGAGGAAGAAAATTAAGTAGCGGTGAGTGGATGACACCTCTCCAAATGGAAATATTGCACCCTTGATCTGGTCTATGTGTGGTCATCTGTCTGTGGGGACAGAGGACAGACAAATCTACAGGAAGACAGACCCCATGACGCCATCCATCTCACACTCATTACGGCCCGGGGCCGGGGGGGTAAAGTGGACAAGGGTGGTTAATGAGTCCTACTTCATCTGAGTGTGTGTCCTCTCTTTGTCCCCAGGCAAGTGTCAGACCTGGTGCTGATTGATCCCATCCCAGAGGACGTTTTTGAGGACGACCAGTGGAAAGAGTACTGGTGAGTTCACAGCTGGTTTCAGAGGCGTCGCGTGGGGGAAAAACCAAGAGGAAGGAGCTGAGGATACAAATGGAAGATGGAGAGATGTTGAAGAAGCAGAAACTACGGAGGGATGAGGGGAAAGCAGATTGAGAAACGAGGAGCGTGGAAAGGAGCAGAGAGGACGATAAGGAGCTCTGAAGGGCAGAGAGGAGCAGATAACAAGCGAGAGGCAGGGAAGAGGAGAAGGAAAAAAAAAATGTACCAAGAAAGAGGATTAGCATGGGGAGAGCAGAGGCAGTGGCGCTAGCGTGTTTCACAAGTGAAGCTCCAAACCCTTCTCTCATTGGCTTTTATAGCGAGAACAGTTGATTATCTTTGCTGGGTGGGGCTCATTAGCATGATTAATTGGAGGCCGAAGAAACTCATTAGCCGATCGCACTCTTTTAGCACAAAACAGATGAGGGCAGAGCGAGGGTTGTGGCGGCGGTTGGGACTGAGTGACAGAAAGTGTAATAACACTGCTTTAATCCTCCAGGCGAGATATGTCAAGTGGTAGTCATTGTCACAGCATATATCTCATTATGCTTTAATTATCATACAGGGGGTCGGCTCGTTATGAATGATAACCGAGAGAGCGAGTGGAGGAGGGATGTCGGAGAAGTGTCAATTATGCAACACTAACGGCATCTCCGATTTGTTTACAAGTAAAACATGCCACGTGTAATCCTTAAAGGTATTTCACTGCTGAAGAGGCAAATGAATCAGTTATATGATTTAGCAAACAATGCTAAGCTTTTAGATGTCGCTGACAGCTGAGCAGCGACGGCTGCATAATAAGCGCATCTCCGGAGTCCTTCCTCAATGTGTTTACTTGCAAAGCAGATCAAAACCATTCAATGTTTTTTATCGCAAAAATAGCAGTATCCATCATTTGCAATGTATTTTCTTCCAAACAATTTGGGATAAAAAGACAGTCAGACAACAAAGGAATAATAATTCCTCTCAAATGAAATACAACATATTTCTACTTCTACATGAAGTAGTAATTAGTGAAGTACTAATATTAGTGAAGTACTAATATTTTATGTGAGAGTGTCTGTGTCGGACACCATTTCAACTTCAACATCACCTGTAGTACCTTGCTTTTTACATTTGTCATACGGTTATAAAAGATGATGGAATTAGTCTTTCTTTAATTCTTGTCATTGGGTAGTTACTGGTATCTGTTTTCAATACAAACTGCTTTTATATGGGGTCAGTTCAGTCTCATTAATGACTCAGTTGTTAATGGATGCAAAAATAAGTTACAAGCAAACCATAATAACTAATAGGTAAATTGCTTACTACATTGGTTTCAAAGTGCTGACTATAAGAGCTAGCTAACGTTAGCTAGCTAATGGATTTAGCTAGCTACAAACAAGCTAATGTTGGCTTATTTCTTTTACCGAAAAGCAACGCAAAATGCGCAGAGAAAAAGCTGTGCTCTGGCCACGGTGAGGTGCCCCTCGTGGGAATGTGATTGGCTGAAAACGAGGGATGCATCTGATTGGCTACAGAGAGTTCCTTGTTGAAAAAAATGAATCTGGAATTTGTGAATCAGGAGAGTCTCAAAAATCCACAAACAAATACAGACCAGTTTCCGAACAAATACAAACAAGTTCACAAATGAAAAGCGTCTTGTAAATTAAAGTTTAACAGTTTGTATATAAATGTAACAACATACAAATACATTTTTGATGAAAATTGCAAATATTATTTTAATTCATATATTTATGGATTTATATGACATTTATTTAAAACGAAATGTATTTGTGAGAAGAGAGTAATTTATATATAAATAACAAAATACATTTGTGAATCCTTCTCTGTGCATTCATTCTTAATGAGACTGAACTGACCCCATACTTTTATGACCTCACTGTACATTATTTCCTGCTGCAGTTGATCTTTCCTTCACATATTCCATCAATGACAGGAATGCCGTTGTAGGAGTTTAAAAAACACTCTTCATCACACCAGAAACGCCGTATCAACTAGAATCAAGTAATCTTGTTCCCGGCGCGACGCCTTGATTCGGTGCATCCGTACATCCGTCCACTAATATTAGCTCACGTCTTATATAAGCATGAGTGAAACCAGATAAGAAATGGATCCCTTAAAATGGCCTAATTTGTCCGTGACTCACTGTGGAGCAGCATCATTTATCAGGGGTATGTGTCCAATTATCCTCCGATTAATAGGCATTCATTTCACTGAGTACATGACAGTGCAGCTGCAATCCAATTATTCTGTAGAGAAGGAATGAAGAAAATGAAAATAGTTACATTTGCTACGTGAAATTTCTTTTTTTTGTATCATCGGTGTCTGATTTCCATGGAGGTGAAAATAGAAAAAGCAGTGGCATTACCGGTATGAAGATGGAAGAGATGCATCACAGTACCGATGGCATTCTTGCTTTTCTTCTTTATTTTCAACTTCTTTTATGCCTCCATGGCAGTGACAGCTGTGACTGGAGCCATTGTGCTTTTGGGTTGTTCGTTCCTTCAGTCCGTTCGGGTCCATTTAGGTCCATTCGGGTCCATTTGGGTCTATTCGTCCGTTGTTGTGAACATGATATCCTTCATCCCATTCTCGTAACCTTGATATGTCTGAAAGGCCTGGAGTGGATTTATTCAAATTTGGCACAAATGTTGAACTCAAGGTTGAATCAGGCGGGGTAATATATCAGTATTATTAGCGTTATGAGATTTTAGATATTGTAATATGGCACAAATGTTTTCTTTTCCTGGTTTTAAAAGCTGTATTACAGTTAAGTGCTGTAATGCTCTGAACTGTTCTAGCTGTCCTATTATTTACCTTTACCCACTTTGTCATTATAGCCACGTTACTGATGATCATTTATCAAAAACCTCATTGTGGGAATATTTTGTGTTTCAATCGAGGTATTTGCTTAAACATATTGTGATATTTGATTATCTCCATATTGCCCAGCTCTATTTAAAAGTCCACTGTGAAATCACAAAATATGTTTTTGGCAATAATTCAAAACTTCATTCTGTTTATGACAATTTCAAACAAATATTAGCATAAAAATGGGATAACATTGGACGGATGTAACGTGGAGTGGTAATCCTGTGTTTTTGTTCAGCACGGTTGCACGTAGGTGTGTATTTCTCTCTCTTAGATACGGGGTCATTAGCTGTCGGAGGTCTTACAGTCTTTGGTACACAAGATAACTATTGAGGAAGGGAGCAGGGCTGCACCTGAGCAGGATTGTGGGTAGACCGTATCAGCGTTGCACTGGGACCGGAGGATTTACACATCAAAGACGCGCTCATTAACAGAGGCTCACTCCTGAAATGAGTTCTGTTACATCTTACAAAATGAATGACCACCACCGCCTGGGAATGGTATTTCCGTGTGCTTCCGTGTGTGTGTGTGTGTGTGTGTGTGTGTCGGCATTTGCTCGTGTGCACTTGTTGTAAGGGGTCAAATTTCTTATTTGGGATTTTCCCTCTGCAGACATCTCAGCATGTGTCTCATTTCCTTCCGTGCAAAGATAATGCTGCCTGATGGAAAATCAAGGAGTGGGTCTAACGTCAGCGATTAGGAGAACCCCATTGTACGTCCGGACAAATTACATTCTGGACGAGAGCCATTGGTTTGGAGTCACTCAGTGCTGTCAGTCTTTGTTTCAGCAGCTCAAGCTGTGGAAGCATTGCAACTGCTCCCTAAATTCCAACATAGCCCCTTTACTATGTATGTACACCATATCTTTGCTTCGTCTCATTGCTGGGATGAATTCTACACCTCAAAGGTGAAGAGGGATGTGATTGAAGCACATCTCATTCCAAAGCTATGGCCAGTAATGTTCTGCTAAACCAGCATTATTGTTGTTGGTGTGTTTGAGTTTGATGTGTGTTTGTACTATAGGACATCAGCCTTATTACTGTTAACTCGATGCTTCTGGTTGTATTGAAGCTGTGTTAAGTTACTGTCGGTGCAAACCGAACATCTGCTGCTTCACATTAAAGGATTTCTACCTGGACGGCTGTGGCTCAGAGGTAAAGGCGAGTCGTTCTCTAATCAGATGATCAATAAATGCAAGTCCAATTACCTGCAGCAGGGGTGTCCTGTCGGCGTAGGGGTTGAGTTGATCACGGTGGATTTTCATTATCGAGTTAATCGTAAATATCATCAGAAGTGACTGTTTTTTATGCTCATCTTATTTCAGATTGTTGTTCACTAGAAAAATACGTCTTATCTGTGACACAATAAAAATGTTTGTCTCTCAGCTAAATTATTGGGATCATATTTTGAATGAGATTATTTTGGTCGTAACTTGACATTTTCATATCGTCCCATAGGCGTGGACTATTAACTCTGATGTCCCTGGTTTACTTTTCTGCATTTCTCCTCTCTCTTCCTGACATTTCTATCGAAAAATAACCATTGTTTGGACCAAACCATAAATAACAGTGTGTGTGTGTGTGTGTGTGTGTGTGTGTGTGTGTGTGTGTGTGTGTGTGTGTGTGTGTGTGTGTGTGTGTGTGTGTGTGTGTGTGTGTGTGTGTGTGTGTGTGTGTGTGTGTGTGTGTGTGTGTGTGTGTGTGTGTGTGTGTGTGTGTGTGTGTGTGTGTGTGTGGTGCTACAAAACTAATTTACCCCATGGGGGATATATTTGTTCAGAGAGCAGAAACAGTGGGGAATGCTTTCGTCTAATGGGATGGCCCTTCCAATTTAATGAATGCTGATTGATTGGCAAACTCCCCGTTTTAATGGACCATTACTGTGTTTAGGGCAGCTCAGTCCTCACAGGAGCGTCCTCATCCCGTCCCTCTGCGTCTTACTTCTTTTTAAGTGTTATTTTGGTGATAATCTGAGTTTGATGCTGAGACACGTATTCTCTAGTTCTAGTTCCAACATTACTCTTAAATCCACAGCATATTGGGTGCATCTGTGAGTGTCGCAGCGTTGGCCGAACAGCTGTGGCCGCAGGCCTGGACGGAAGCCTGATTGAGTTATGAGCCCCAACACGAAGACGGCACTGTCGGTCCCATTCATCATCCCGCCTCGTCATTAATATGCTGAGCAAGGCCGTGCATACACGCGGTCATGACCACGTGAACGTTTCTACACTTACTGTACGTGATGCATCTGGCGTGTATCTGATGTATGTGATGGTAGCAGATATAGACGTGTTTCTGCAGCTCACCTGGAGCCCGCTCCGTATGACAGGCAGCGTATGACTGTCACTTTGACTGACGACCGCTCACACTCTCACAACTGCTGCATTCGGTTTGATTTATAAGCCAGACAGGGTTTAATACGAGGGACGAGAGTGATTCTTTCCCTCCTCGCAGCACTTTGTTAGTGGATAGATTTACAGGCCAGACAGAATCTCCCTCCTCTGTTCTGTGACTCACAGCTCTGAGATATTAAAATGTTTCAGCGCTCGGATGCTACGGTAGTTAATTAACCACCATAAGTGACCTTGCGTTGTTGCTCTCTGTCTACTGTTCCTTCATTGGTAAACAGTAGCAGCCGGTGATGACGTATCCAGCCTCCCCCTCAGACCCCCATTCGCTTTCACTGCGAGCTGCGTTCAATAACCCACTGGAGCACGGCCCTGCTCTAAACCCCTCCAGGGGTCCTCGGCTAAGATTGGCAGCAATCACCCGGCTGTGGGCCGGTGGATGGAGGGAGAGAGTGAGGTAGGGAGATAAAGGAAGGAAGAGGGAGAGGAAAAAACAGGAAGTAAAAGGAGAGCGATGCTTCTGACAGACGTGTGACACAAGAAGTATTGTCTGACTGATGAAAATGAGAAGAAAACTTGTAAATCTTTTAAGTGACCCATTCCTATCTTCTTTTGCACACAAAATAATAAAAAAACGAAATTTTAAGTTTTTTGTTTACATGTTTTAATACAGACTATATTTAACATATAGAACATCGTTAAATGTATATTATAGTATGTTTTGTACAGCGGTAAACACACAAATCTGTACCATATTACTGCGGTAGGAATATATACAGCATATAGGCTCCACACAGAAGGATCCTCCAACAGTGTGAGAGTTGTTATGCTTCACAGTGTGGTTCTGTAACGGCTCCCACTGTGTTGGCCTCCCCCCCCCCAGTACTCTCCTGACTCGGCTGCCTCCCCCTTCCTCCCCTCCACAGATCCCCCCCCATCCAGAGACTCCCAGACGAGCCAGGAATGCCAATTAATTGTAATTAGAACCACTGTAAGCGTAACTATTGCTGTTACGCTCCACTAATGAATCAAGGCTGCTGCGGTCCCTGTGTGTTTACCCCAGTGTAATCTGTTGTATCGATGCAAGGAGGAAGGCTGAGAGCAGACTGGAGGATGCTGGGATCAGCCCCATGTCGGCTGTGGTGCAAGAGTGACACCTTGTGTTCTCGCTGGGTATAACGCCTTGGAGATGTGGGTTTCACCTTTCATTTGAATTTTCTGGCATTTGGGCAGTTTTGTGCTTATTGCCTTTGTAAAATGTAAACACTTAAATGTGTTTTTTTTTGTGTGAAGTTAGAACACTACATACAACAAGCTGTATGTAGTAGACTAGACCTGTGAACCGTGTTTCTACAGTAGCTCAGAACGGAGAAACCAAACATTGGCTCTAGTGAGAGAGCCTTTCACGTCTTTATGGCCACCGTAGTTCTCTGACACGCTTGGAAAGGGAGGGATGAGCTACAAACTGCTCCTTTAAATAGGGATGAAACAAGCCACATGATAACCTGCACACATGAGTTAAAGTGATGCATTACATTTCATTTGACTTTTATGCTTGTGCCTGAAATTAGCAAAATGTGATGTCATATAATACAGTCATGGACTCGTGTCTGTGTTCCATAGTATTGAGTTGTATGTGAGGACTGTACTTACTACACTATAGAGGAGCATGATACTTCATAGAACAGCTCTGGTATGATTTATACTGTAGGTGTGAGGCTGGTGTTACTTGCTTGGCTGTGTGTGTTTTATAAAGGTCAGATGAAAAGTTGCAACAGTGTGTTTTACTGTGTTGCAGATGAAGCCATGTGCAAAAAACCTGAAAACTAGGACAGGGTTTAAATATTGTTTCTTCTTTATAAAATGTTTTTTCTTCTGTTAATGTAGTGAGACCGATGTCTGAAAGGCATCACCTGTAAATGTTAAAAAAAAGGAAGAGTTCATTCCTGTGTTTGTTTTTAGGACAAATCCCCTCGGCTATAATAGAAATAGAAACCTTTGTGACTTCAACTGTAAAACAATGATGACTTGCTTCATCCATATCCATAAAACTCACCAAGGCTCTCTTCTGAAATCATCTTTGAACTTTCTTGTTCTGCTGTCCAAAGCTTCTTCGCTCCGATCCAAACATGAAGTGAGCCATTTACATTTACATTTAGGTCACAAGGTCATCATTGAGCCATGTGACTTACTGTTGAGAAATGACATGTTCCCAGGCTGCACTTGTAGGTATTAGCATAGTTGATGAAGTTGCTTATTTCATTACTCTTTGCCTATTTGCATCTGTAGTTTTCTCCTGATTTCACCAAAAGTTAGCATTAGATAATGCCTTATTTATATTCAAACATACAATTCCTGAAAACTTATCATTAAATAAAATTAAATACATTTTCTGATTTCTCAAAGCTTCTGATTTCTGATACAAAGAGATTCCCTCCTTAAAAACGTTTGACTCTTATGTGTCAGAATGTGACAATTTTGAACCTGGCTTTATCCAACATCCATATTTCCTATCTTTAAATGTGTGTAGTAAGCAAATATTTAATAAATTATGCCTCATTTGCATATTTAAAAAAAATGCCAGAACACTTGTCATAAAAGAATTAAAGGAGTTACATGTTTAACTATATGTCATAAAGGGATGTCACCCTGGTTTTGTGTTCTGCTCATAGACTGTATATAAGAAGTAGATGTAGATGCTGTCACCATCTTGGATTTTGCACTAGTGGCCGTATTTAGAAGTAAGCTTCTATAATTCGAGGTTAACTTCACAGCTAAGTGTTGCTCATGACATTGGCAGCGAGGAAGTAACCGTCAGTCACATGGAAGCCACACCCTAAAGCAAACCATGCTTCATCATTTATTTGACTCTAAATGAACCATTATTTACTAAATGAACATCATGCTGTATAGTAGAGATAATAATAAAAGGGAGAAGTATAGGGTCATTTTCTCATAGACTGCCATACAATCAGACTTCTTTTTGCAACCAGAGTCGCCGCCCCCTGATGGCCAGCAGAAAGAATGCAGGTGTAAGGCACTTCTGCATCAGCTTCACTTTTCAGAACCGGAGGTTGCCGCCTGGTTATGCTCCATGTAAAATATGGCATTTAAAGGTTGTATCAGCGATTCTGGTTGCCCTCACTTCCGTTGCGAGATCCAAAACAAACAGAGCCAGCTAGCCCCTCCCTCCCGTGTTTTGAAAATGATCATGGACGCGCATTTTCATGAACGTGCCACCCACCCCTTGTCTGTGATTGGTTGGAACACTGTTTATTTTGCTTTTGAGGTGTTGGTAGTACCATTTGTTTTTGTGTGCGATTTCGGAGCCTAGGCTGCCTAGAGAGACGCGTTTTTTTGACGGCCTGCTTATGGGGCGGGCAGCTAGCGGATCGTGAGGTAAAAACAGATGAATGTGATCATTCATGTTTCGGCCCAGAATCGCTGATCCAACCTTTAACTACATTTAGACTTTTTGCTGTGATGAGTCGCGATTCGCATAGGTCGCTCAAGATTATAGTTCTTCAAAATTATGGCCATATTGTTCTGCCAGTGTGAGAGTCGAGGGCCTCATCGTGTACCTGTCCACGTCTACGTGCCATCCTTTTCTTCATCGTCTCTGGATGTCTCTGCAGTAACCGCTTTTTTTAAAAGGCTCTTCCTTGGGCGTAATAGTTAGTTGAGCCTCATGTAATAGTCCGTGTTTAAATGTTCTCTCTTCATTGTAATAGTTGGCAGGAGCTCGTGTAATAGTTGGTGTTTTGTGTGTGAGCAGGCTCTCAGGTAACAGAGGCCCTGCATATGAAATGAGATGGTAATGAGGAGGAGGAGGGGAGCCTTATCACTACAGGGCCAAATTCCGACAGTGAATTGCGCAGTTGTAACAAAAGTAACAGAGCGTCCATTCAGCCTGCACTAATCCAGATGGGAAAGTCAAACAGCAGAAAGTCCACGGCACAAACTCATTTCATCACTTTATTAATTTAGATATTGCCTCCTCGCTCCTGTGGGGAGGGAGAAAAAAAAAGAGCCCCTCTGAAATGACCAACATCGGTGAGGCGTTTTGCTCTACATGGTTCCCCCACTTCGTCTCCTCCCGTTATCTGTTTAATTCATCCCGCCAATCTTGGCTGTCTTTACCCACTAAATTTCCCTTTGACACGCATGCCTTGCTTCGCATAATCCTCACTCCGGGGCAGAATTAAAAATGGAAAAAAAAAGAGGAGGGAATAGGACAGGTGGCTGGAGAATCCTTGAAATACCGTTCAATGCCAGACCCAGGAATGATTTGACCAGATTCAAACTAGGGGGCTGATAGGGAAAGAGGTTTTTTTCTTTTCCTCCCCTTTTTATTTTTGGAATCAAGGGGTAGGAAAAGGGTGACAGGTGGAAAATGTGCAGAGACTGAGAAGTCCCTTAAGAGGCAGGTCGGAGAGTCGCTTCTAAATTGTGGTGCCAGAATAACTTCAGGGGGGGAAACTGTGGCAAAGAAGATGAAAATGTCAAAATGTCACTCTCCGGAGGTCTGATTTGAAAAGTTTCCTCGTCTACTGAAGACGGAAAATTAGAACACTTGATTTGTTTCTCTCCCCCTCCCCCCCTGCAGGGATTGAATATAGCAGATATGCTATCCTTACACAGCCATTGGTAGCAGCTGGAAAACCATTCCACATTATCTGAACCAATCGGTGCGGACATGCTTTGCCGGAGCAGGGCTTGATATTTCAAGCTGCAGTTCTTTTTAGGTGGCAACATGTCATATCAACAACAGGTGAAATGGCTGATGTTACAACTGAAAAGTGCACGTTTTATAGTGCGAGTTTGATATGATCAGTATATTGGCAGTGAAGCAGCGCTGCAGCCTGCCTCTTGTTAAATGAAGTCTACTGGCTCGTACTGTGACATTCAGATAGTGTTACGACTCAAGTTTTACTTCTACTGAATGGAATAGAAGAAATACATCAATGGCCATATTGATTATGGATCAATTATCCACGGTTGTGACTCCTCGGACGTCATATCCCTCTCACCCTCCAGGATTTCTGTCCGTACAGCTACTGCCTCTATTGAATATAGACAAGAAAATAATGAATATATTACCAATACACATTGGTATTAAAGAAAAACAGGGGTAGTTTTATAGACTGGATACTTTAAGCAATTAATTGGTAAAACAATCAACAAATAAAGTAGAGAACCTAGTTGTATTTCTATAGAATACACATTGATATTTTGCTTTTTGGTTATTTATCAGGTATTAAATTAGCTGTATGCCAGAATATAGCAGAGAGAAACTGACAGGACAGGGGGGGACAGTGCTTTAAGTCTGGCCCAGATCAGGAGTAAGACTAAAACAGGGACAAGTGTTCCTGGTACAGAAGGGGGGGGGGGCTGATCTACACTGTGTTTGGCTGCATGTAGGTGCAGGCTGCGCAGCTCGGTGATGGCGGCAGCAGCCGCACGGCACTATTGATTGGGCTCCACAGGCTGAGACCAGCCAATTCAGAGCACCAGTGAGCCGAGACCGATTGGGCCTCCTGAGTTACAAAATCCCACAGCTCTTCTTCTCTCATCTGCCAAAAAAAAAAGAGAGTATTTTTCATTCCCCAGGCAAATGTTTTTCGAAGAGAAAGTTTGAGATTTGGGGGCTTGAAAAACACTGGAGGAAATCTACAACTTTGCTTAAATTGCTGTTCTTGTTGAGCAGCACAAACGAAGACTTCACTTGATCATATGTTTGAAGATCCAAGGACTTTAAAGACTATAGAGACATACTGATCAAATGACTGGTGTGTTTGACAAAGGCTTTTAGCATCTTTTAACACATTGTTTTGGATTTACGGCACAATCCCCCTTCACCTTTCCTTCCAACAGCAGCACATCGTTAGACTTAATGTTACTGTACCAGCTGGTGAAGCTTTCACCAAGCTGAAGATCTAAATGTGAACCCAGAATTAGTTGGTGGGCGGAGACTGGACTAGAAATCAGTTGAAAACACATGAAAATATTTGTATCTGACCAATTTGTTATACTTTCTAACCATGCACGTCTTTTAAATCAGACTTCCACAAGAAGGAAAGGATTATTATTATTGTTTGGCTCGATCCCTGTCTGTCATACCAGCTACCTCATGACTGAAAGAGCCAATCCCGTTTCTTATTTTTACCCCTACCCCTCGCTTTTCCTCTTTCCCTTCACATCAGTTACTAAAGGTACTAGTTGAAATCTTCCCCTATGAGATGGGACAACCCTTCTAGATTTTTTTAATGACTTACTTTCATATACTGTGATTGGAGGTTGCCTCTGAAAACCCTGCGTCTGGAGGGCTATACGATCCGGCCACTTCTCCCCAGTTCCAAGTACAATTTAACCCGGGTTTTGTCAAATTCTGAAACAATTTTCATCAACATAAACATGTTAAATACCTAATTAATGAGACATAATACATGCATTTAGAGAGATAACGGTTCCCTCTCATCAGTTTAACAAACAGAATCTATGCCAGACGTTTCACATTAGATGTAATTATAAGTATGCTTCAATTATCAGAACTATATGAACATTAAGGATCCCTGATGTGGCTCGAAGGCATACTGCAGATGTGAACGTTGAATAATAAACCATTTATTTAATGTCCCGACCCAGTCTTTGGGAAGAACTGCTCTACAGGAATGTGCGTGTTCAGCTTCTTCTTTCGCTCGCAAGCGGCCAAAAATCAATTAACAACTGAAACTGTTAGACTTTGATTTGTCTCCTGCTGTAGTTTTACGGGTGTGAATGTTTGTGTTTCAACAGGTACGGTAAGCTGTTGCCCTCGCTCCAGACCAGGCAGTTTTCAGCAGCTACAGGCCTGAGCCGCATTCTGATTATCCTCGGGCTCATTGAACCGACTGTTAAAGGCGAAAATGTGGCAGAGGAGGTCATCCAGCGGCAGGTCAGGCTAAAACACACACACACACACACACACACACACACACACACACACACACACACACACACACACACACACACACACACACACACACACACACACACACACTAAAATCCTACAACATAGATGAGTGACACAGCAGGTCAGGATTTAGGGATAAACATAACAAGGTCATATAGACGTTGACATCTCTATAGTCAGAAGCCAAGACCCTTTTCCTCTGTTCCTCTGCTCAGCCAGTGTCCAGGCTTTTCGTTAACCTAATAAGGAACACAAAGGAGAAAGTGATATGTTTCAGGCGTCTGAAACGACCTCCTCCCCTCTCTCCTCGACGGCCACAGGATGGTGCTAGTGTGAGAATAATCCCATCTCCTCCCCAGCAGAGATGCGAGCGGGTGATGATTGCAGAGGCGTTCGACCCCCGTATCGTCCAGAGACTGAATTCAGAACATGACGCCAGACGTCACTTTGAAATAAATGAAAATTGAACCCGCTCCCGGGCGCCGACACGACGCCGCACTTCCAACTGTATCTTCTGACGCCTGCTATATTGTAAACTCAGCCTCCTGACAGGTCGTCCAGGCTGTGAGGAAATGGCTGTTAATATAACCTACATGTTTTTGCCGTGTGCTGCAGATGAAGTTTCTCTCTACAGGAGAGGTTTATTCCTTTATTCATTCATTTATTTATTTATATTTATATATATTCTGATCTGCTGTGAATGTGTTTCTGAAAAAGACATAGCGCTGACAGCTTCCTGTCGTGGATTCCTGTAATATTTTTTTTTACCTGCTATGGAAAACATCTTAGGCAGAGAAGGAGTAATGGATTCTGGTGATGAACAACAACCAATATCTTTGGTAACATGGGATAATGCTCCGGTGAGAGTGACACCTTATTATAGCAGGGAAACAAACGCTCATGTTGGGTGCATTAGGGACATTGAGGGAGAGGGATTGTTGCAGGGGAAGCTAATTGAGGAAACTGTTTATTGTATTTAAACATTCCTACTTGAAATTCTCTTATTTATTGCATTTGTTTGGACTCGAGTGCACACACACACGTCTCCGACAGTCGTCCGGCGTTACATTTTTTCCGCCGCAGCTGTCTGTGTGATGCACTGACGCCTGCCTCCGGATGAATGCGAACGGTTCGTTAAGACGCCGTGTTCTCTGCTGCCAGCCACCCACGATGTGATGGCAGCAGCGATGAGGGACCTATTTCAGCTTTTCAAGTATTACAGTCGTGCCAAAGAGATAAGGACATCATTGTGCTCGGATTCTCCAAGGACAGAGAAAGGTTTTGCAGACTGGCTAGTGAAGGTTATGACATACACACACGCATACACACACACACACGCCGGACTCAATAGAGCATGCAGTCCATTTCTCAAGGGCATGTTCTGTAACCGCCGCTTAATTGAACCGGAGCAGAATTGTTTGCTGCTATGTTAACGCCACCAGAGCTATCTGGTCTCCATCACATGCAGGTGGTGGATACAGTTAAAAGGGGAACTCGGCTCAAATTGTGAGTTCACATCTTTTCCGGCTGCGCGCGGTGAACTTTCCCTGCCCCGAGCCGGAGAATCCGACAACCAACGCTTGAGATTTTTTTTTTTCTCCAACATCGTATCAGTATTCAGTCTGGAGCCGCTTCACTGAATGAGCCGGACACCGACTTCAGTGCATTCAAATTGGCTTGTAGTTAATTTTCACATCTTCTTCCAAATCATCTTAGGAATGCAAATGTTGAAGTTAGAGTATTGCGCCTCCCTTGGCACCAGAAGACGTTCAAGCAGTTGTTACTCAGGGGATTCAACCAGTATGATCATACTATAAGCGCAGTTATTGCAAATTATATGGGGGGCGGCTTACAGTTTTGGATTACGCTGCCGGGATCTGGGGTTGTGGATGAGCAAAAATATCATAAAGTGCAAAGCAGAGCCTTGTTTTGTTTTTTTGGATGTGCATAAAATGGCCCCAAAACTGTCAGTATGTGGTGATATGGGACGGGAGCCGTGTGCGGTTGGCAGAAAGCGTGACATGCTGCGACTGTGGAATAGCTTGATTAACATGTCTGCCAATAGACTTACTAAACAGATCTTTTATTGGGATTGCTCAAATCGCCATCCATGGAGTTATTCTCTCTGTTTGTTCTTTGAATATAAAAAGTAAGTTTCCTTATAGGGTAAGTTACTTTTAGTCTCTTTAAAGATGTTCAGAGAGAAATGTTGTGTTGTTCATTTAACATGAAACCGGATGTTTCCCTTCCCAGAGCACAGAACGTGTCCCCTGTGTGATTTGGATGAGATTGAAATAAGTAGTATTCTACTGTCGTTTTTATCTTTATATTTTAAAGGAGCTCTTTTTGAGACTTTGAAAATTACTATAACAGCAAACAGCTATTTTCTATGCGACGATGCAGTGGACTAATGGCACTCTGAGCCCAGATGAAGTCACGATCCCGCTGTGTGCGTTGTAATCCAAGCTTCTCGGCTCTTTGTTTTGGTGCATTTTAGTCCATGTAAGTCTCTCCCTATGTTTATAGAGCGACCTCGCAGACAGCCTAGGCTAAAGAATACTTTACTTGATGTTCTCGTTAGCTAGCATTGGCAGGTTAGCTAGCTGACAATTGTGCAATATGAATTAAGGTCAGCCGGTAGTTCGACAAAAATCACTACTCGAACTAAATCATGGTCCTCAAATGTGACATCTAGTGGTTCTGAATGTTGTAAATAGAATATCATGCTAATTTTCACATTCATACTTTTATTCTGGGTTTCTACTAGAACAGATTTCCATGCTTCAATACTCAAACACATTCTCTTTCTCAAAGTCTGAAACGCTTCTACTCTTCTACAAATATACAATGAATGAGTATGTTTTCTTCAGTGTTCAATCACCTGAAATAAAGAATCACTGTGTTTTTGCTTAGAATGATCCATCTACACACGGAGCAGGTCCTCTTCACAGGGCCGGCCGCCATGTTTCTACAGTAGCCCAGAATGGCCGAACCAAATGCTGGCTCTAGATTGGGCACATGAATGTGTTTTCACTTATCCGCATTGGCCAACGTAGTTCCTCTCCACACTTGGCACACGGAGAAGTTTCAGTTGGTTGCAATCTGCTACTTCACCACTAGTTAAAATCTGATAATGTCTGATATGTGTTTGACACGTGTATGCATTAATTGCTTTCTTTTTGTTTTCCCTTCCCTCTGAAGTCAACGAAAGCAGTGCCTTAAAAAAAAATTATAATAATAATTGATTTTCGATTTTGTGATTATTTTCTCTGTGTCCTATAGAAATACCTCCTCAGTAACCCTGCCCACCAGAGCAGTGCTGTGGATGAGCATTACTTTTTGAATGAAAGTGCAGCTCAAGTAAGGTGTGGAAACCCTTTGTTTGTCATTAATTTCGGGATGGCTTTGCAATTTGCATTTTTAACGTGGAAGTCAAAATGAACATTGAACTATGAAACATTTGTGTCGTTTTTAAAGGGACATCACAAAGTTTAAGCCCCTCTCCAGCAGGACGTCTGTGAGCGTGATCACTGGGGATTCCTTTGACCAGGAAATGCCAGAACATCTAAACCAGGTCAGGGTGTTTACTGCACAACTCCACGACGCGTCACTAACTCCTGTACAAATCTGTAGTCACGGGTTTCATAAAACTCACGGTAAATCATCTTTCCCCTGCACCAGATGGTAGCTAAGCTTCAAAAGAAGTTCCTGGAGGAGTCCTACCCATCAGCCAATCACATTCACATAAAAGGAGCAGACCGGCGAATGATCTACACGAAGCCATCTGCCATCAGCCAGCACCTGAGGAAGCTCGTCAACCAACGACAAGCCAAACAGCGAAGCGAGTGACCCATGGCCAACATGCAACAATAGCACGGACAGGGACGGGGTAAACATTGAATATGTTTAAATATTCAATAAAATATTCAAACTATCTTTTTCACTATTTGACTTTTTTTTTTACCTTTCCCTGCAGCCATCTATAGATATTGTGTAGATGTCTGCTGAGGTTCATCAAGAAGTGAATTTTTCAACATATTTTGCGTCATTGGAAGCTTTTAAATTGAAAGTAACTGGAGGGTATTCAGTGTGATGAAATACTTGCTGTCTTAGGGTCCAGAAATCTTATCTGTTAAGTTGTTATTTCAGTCTCTTTGCATGATTGGCCAGAGACAAAAATTAATACATTACTCCTTATCAATGTAAAGGCCACACACGCGACTGCTCAACCCCGATACGTTTGAAAACATGTCCTTCAGTTCAGTCTTCATATTCTGCCTCGTTGTAGCCGCAGGGAAAGGGACATCGAGTTCCTCTCTCTCCGTTCCGTCGGCTCATTTTGTTGCTTGCATATAATTGAGTTACATCACAATCAGATGGAGACCTCCATCTTTGGACCTGCGTTGATTTGATCCATTTTATAATTTGCAAACGGATGAGTCAACACATACTTTATTTCTATTTTGAACTGTGACATGGCAAACATAAACTGTTTTGATGATACAGAAATGTGAAAGAAAGACCAGACAGCAGTGGTTTATCCTGAGGATTTAAGTTTAATTATGACACCACATCAAAATAAAAATTTCCAACAGATCTGGAATTTAATTCCATCCATATACATGCATAGCAACAACGTTTTAAGAAACATTTTCTCCCATAATCAGGACATTGGAATGATCATTTTACATCAGTATCCCCACTGACCTCCCGCCCATCTTGTTCGTCAGCAATAAACGTAATTCTTGTACAACTTCTTTTTTTTCTTTTTTTTCCCTACGGGGGTTACAAATAATTATATGCACAGTCCCCCATTTCATAATACTGCTTTCAGTAATGTTCCCCTCATTTACAAAGTATTGCATTGAGAGCAAATTTCAAAAAGGGAGACCAAAGTGTATCATCAAACAGAAATACGAGTACTATACAAGAATGCTGCCATCCTCATGAAAACATCCACATCTGAGTTGAAGAAAAGAGACAGGGACAAACAGCCACATATGTATGCAAAGCCATGTGTATATGCCAAAATGTGAGATGCAGGGTTGTGCCTGGTTACCACCCCCAAATGGTGATTTCTTTAAGACAGACAAGTCATTAGTAGCAATCTGCAGGTGACATTTTGGGCATATACAGAAACTGGTACAGCAAATAAGAATACACAAGTGCCTCAGTAGCTATTTTTGTGTCTAAAATGCATCTCATTTTTGTATTGTCTATTTGTTTCATTGAGCCTACACTACAGTGTAAACGATATGTGTGCTACACAAGAATGACTATACAATAACATTACAAACAACTCTGATATAAATTTCATTTTGAATTTAAATTAAGATCACTACTCCTATTAATACTGATTGTAAAATAAATTAATGTGAAAGTGGCACCAATATTATTCTTGATTCATTTTTCTTTTTTTTCTTTTTTAACCAATGGGTTTTTGCATTTTTAAGTCTTAAAACGATGAAAGAAGAAGCTTCTCTTGATTGTCCACAAGCAGCGTTTAGCACTGCGTGATGCACTATTCCAGACACAACAGTGTACCAAAACAAAGGAGAAAAAAGGGGAGGAAAAGTCAGGTTTGGGGGGGGAGTTGGGGGGCTGGGGGGGCTGGGAAGGTTCGGGAGGGAGAAGAAGAACGTGTCTTATTCTTCTCAACTTATTTTACATGCTCCGCAGCATGTGATGAACAGTAAAACTTCTTATGGGTAATAAAGTTTGACAGGTTGTTGAACTGGATGTCACAGAGGCGGCAGTACTTGCCACTTCCAGAGCCGTTCACGCCTTTGGTGGCCGTGGGCGGCGCCTCCTCGTTCGGAGACTTGGACGAGGGCGACATGTTCTCGTTGGAGTCGGCCTGGTTCTCGGTGGCCCACGTAGGTGACGGGTTGGGGGGCTGGCCGTCTGCCTGCGGCTGATTCTCCTGCTGCGGGGGAGCTGTGCCTGAACGCTCCTCGGGCTTGTGCCCCCCGTTGACGATGACCATGCCCCGGTTTTTGGGCAGTAGGGGAAGGGGCTCCTTGCCGGGGTGGGGGCAGCCGTTAGCGGCGGGCTGCTGGGCCTGCTCTCTGCTCGTTCCCGTCTCTCCTCCTCCTCCTGTGCCTCCTCCCCCGTTAACGCTCTGCTCCTGCTCGCTGGCCTCTCCCTGCATCACTGGTCCCCCAGTCACATAATCGGTTGGCTTTATCCCAAAATACGGCGATATTTGCTCGGGACCTTTCACCTTCTTTATTGCTCCGGGATAAAGGCAGTGGGGCAGAAACATATTCTTGTTCTCGTCTTTTGATGGGATGAGCTGGGGCTCAGCAAAAGGCTTTAGCCCCGGCACGGTCCCCAGGTGAGGGGGGAACATGCCTCCATTCTGCACCATCACCTTCCCGTTGCCGTTCTTCTCACATTTGCCTGGGCTCTTATCGTAGACGTCATCGGGCTTGTTACTGCCTTCGCTCTTCACATCTGGGAACATCGGCTCCACGCTGCCAATCTCGTTGTGTTGTTGCTGCTGTTGTGGCTGTTGTTGTTGGGCGGCGGCGGCGGCGGCTGCGGCCGCAGCAGCGGCGGCTGTTGCAGGGCAAAAGTTCTGTTTGTGCGCCAGGTAGTTCTCCACTTTGTTAAAACTGATCTTGCACACGGCACATTCGTGATAGTCCAACAGTCTTTTAGGGGAGCTACATGTCTTGTCGGAGACTGGCGAACACTTTTTGCTGAGATCGATGGGAGCGTCCAGCTCCTGCTGCTCCACCGTATTGCATTTGGGAGCCAGGATCGGTTTAGTGACGGTCAGAGAGGCCTCCAGGTGTTTGGGTACCATACCGGGGAAGATGTCACAGCGAGGGTGGAAGCGCTCTGCTAGGCTCTCCACAGCTTCCTGGGATGTACAAGGGTTCATGGGAGGAACGCCGAGGAAACCTGGCTGACCCATAGGGGGCCTCTGGTGGTCCTGGTCTGGGAGACACATCTCGTACATCTTCCTGCGTTTGCGGGCCCGTATGGTTCTCTGCATGGAGGGTACCTTGTTGCTGGACATGCGTTTCATGGGCGGGTCGTGACGGGTGGCACAGTAGTACTGCTTGTGGACCATGAAGGTCTCGTGACGGCTGAAGGTGATGTTGCAGGCTTCGCAGGTCGTCTTGTTCGGGTCATTGTCGCTCTCCACCAATCCCGTACTGGGGCTCTTCCCCTCCACCTGCTTGCCGTTCAGCCTCTCCTCGGCCCCCGTTGGGGTGGAGACCTTCTTCACCTGTCCTGCTAGATCCTTCTCCGGCCCTTTAGCCCCGGCGTTGATCATGTCCATCACGTTGGAGTTCAGACAGGCGGACTGCATGAGGTGGTTGTCGGCGTCCGTAGGGTGGCAGCCGGTCAACATGCCGACAGAAGTGTGACCACTGTTGGGGCTCACCGCCTCGGGGACCTTATCTGAGAGGGCGGAGAAGTCGGGGGACTTTGCCATGTGTTGCCAGCGGCTGTTACAGTAGTGCTTTTTGTGGACCAAGTAGTTGTCCAGGTTGCTGAAGGTGATATTGCATTCGAAACAGGTGGCCCCTTTGGGCATGAGAGGACTGTAGATGACAGGAGGATAGCTGTTCCCTCCATGGCGCAGCCTCCGGTGAACTAGCTCTGACATTTTCGCCAGAATCTCAGAAGCCTGCGGGACCACTGAAATGTCTTGGGAGAAAGCAAACTGAGACAAGAAGGGGCCCATGGGAAATGTAGGCATGTTATGCTGCACAGGGGAGGAGGCCAGCCGGGGGCTGGAGGGCTCAGACTTGATCCGAGTGTAAGAAAAACTGGCTTTGCTGCCTGGGTGGGCCTCTCCCTTCTGAACAGACAGCATGGGCTTCTTCTCAGCCTTGTCAGTCTCTCCGTCTGTGCTGGTCTCCTTGTTGAGGGTCCCTTTGGGACTTCCCAGCAGAGCATCCTTCCTGTTGGCCAGCTCAGCGCGGGCCTGCTGCTGCTGCTGCTGGAGGCTTTCCTCCGGCCCCCTGGGGGAATGCTCGGTGCCGTCGCCTTCCCTGTGAAGTTTGCCGCCGTGCCCATGTAAGTCCTGATGCTGTAAGAGTTCCCTGTGGCTCTGGAAGCTGATATGGCAGTGATTGCATCTGAAGGCCGCCTGTGACAGGTGAGACATGATGTGATGCTGGAATGTAATAAGAGAATCTGCTGTGTAGTTACAGATTGTGCATTTCAAGCTGGTGCCAGGAGGGAGGCTCTCTTCCATTTTGACACCTGTGAAGGAGATAAAAGGGAGAAATGCTCAGAATCTCGCCTCCCACTTCTCCTTTAGAGTTAACTGTAGAAACCATCAAACGCTCATGCATTATGCCAGGCTTATTCCCATCCACTAGATATTTTTTTTTTTTTTTTTTGCTCAAGGATAAACTGTCAACTGTGGTAGCTGACAGGAGGATATGTATATTTTTGAAAAGAAATGACAGTCATTTTTTCCCCAACCTGTGTAGGAACTCTGTCCTTGTGTCATTTCTTTTTCTAAAACACTTTTTTCAGACCCCTTTTCTTTTAAGAGTTAATTGAAATTACGATATAAAAAATGAGTTTCTGCTCAAAACTCTCTGATCCACGCCGTTGCCACTCACCACTGTGTGAGGTGCTCAAGTGCATTTCCAGGGCCCTGGCTCCGGAGAAGCTCTTGTTGCACTGTGGGAAGGGGCACATACTGGGGGTCTGATGGGGACCGGTGTCGTTCTCCTCCACCACCGTCTCTGGCTCCCTCAGTCGCCCGCTGCAATAGTACATCAGATGGGCCTGCAGGTTCCTCTCACTCCGAAACCAGATCCCACATGCCTTGCAAGGGAAGATGTCCTCTGGAGGGGACAAGGGAGGGGACAAAGGGGACATGATATCAGGACATATATATATATATATATAGTACTTTCATATTTATGCATAAGCATAAAGATAAAGAGCTTGTACACACACACACACACATACTCCTCTTCTCTACTTCTACAGTTCTGACTCTCAAAGCCTCCGTTAAAAGGCTTTTCCACCAAATCCTCAGCTGCTGCGTATCGCTGTGTTGCTACCACTCGGTTGGTGCCCTTTCTCAAGGGCAAACAAGAACACTGGACCATCTGCTTACAGAAGCCTCCCTGTTGAGCTGAACCCAGATAGCCCTTCGCTAAGTAAACAAACACACTATTTGCATGAGGCGTGTATTTTGCAATTAACACGTTAGTTCGAGCCTCCGTGTGTTTATGTGAACCCAAAAACTTGAAGGTCGATGGCTCTTATCTCCGGCGCAGAGACTCATCTGGGTTAATCTACGCCCGGCGGAGACGACGCTCCTTGTTAAGCAGGTGACTGAGTGCAGGCGGCCTGGTGTGTGCGTGTGTGTGTGTGTGTGTGTGAGAGAGAGAGAGAGAGAGAGAGAGAGAGAGAGAGAGAACAAGAGCATGCATGTGTGATTTTGCAGGTCTAAACAAAAGCACGTCTCGTTCCAGCTCTCGGACACTCACTGTTGACGATGGCGGTGGGCAGGATGGACGCCATGGCGGCCTGCTGCGGCAGGAGCTGGATGCTGTCCAGCAGCCTGGCTGGGTACATGCCCTCGCTCAGAGACATGTGGTTCACCGCCTGCAGGCGCGAGTCAAAGTCCACCGCAAACGCCACCAGCTCCTCGCCCTCCATCATGTTCTTGGTGGTGGTGCACCATAGCTGGCCACCTGGACAACACGGAGATAGAGGAAGACATTTTTTAAATCCCCCGCAGGCAGAGATGGAAAAGAGCTTTGCTGCAGGTACACATGAGTAATAGTGCACTTAAATGTCAGGGGCGTTATGCAACATCAGAACTTTATTTGTGTGCGCCTTGGGTGGCGTGCACAATATCTGGGCGACTCAGCATTTCAGCGTTGCATAACAGCATGTTGTTACAGGAGGGGACTGGAGAGTGGGATTGCTGTTTGAGGTCCTTACAGCGTTGAAAAATGACATTTAAGCATTTGGCAGCAACACGTCTTTCAAAAAATAATAGACAGAGGATGCAGTCGAGCGGTTTGTTGAGCAAGGGCGATTCCCTTTGCACGGGAAAGTGTTCGACACTGTTTCTAGAGAGACACGCTGCTCTTTCACTTTTTAAATGTCATTTTGCAACGCTACGTGCACTTTGAATGAAATTCCATTCACCTCCATTGTTTGGACGAGGAAGCAGGAATCTCAGAGATGGATGTTAAAATAAACACCAAAATCATGCAGCCAATTAATTAATAAATAAATGAGAAAATATGTTTTGGAGTCCTTTTAAGAGGTCATTTCTTTCTTTTGACTGTCACTCAAAGCTCGTTTTAGGCTACCGACGCTCGCATCCAGAAGCGAGGCGAACCTCGGCTGGTGGTAAAACTGTAGCCTGCAGTGCTGTTGTCAGCTGCAACACTGAGACAGGTCCTTCATATTATTAGATTGTTGTGTTTTGGGATTAAGCGTTCCTCTGAAATCTTCTGAACATATTCATTAAGTCAGAGAAAGGGGGAGGGGGGGGGGGGCAGGAGGGGGGGGGGGGGGGCAGGAGGAAGGAAGGGGGTGGAGAGAGAGTGAAGGTTTTAGCTTAGATAATATTTATCTCAGCACATGACAGGCTTTTCAGCTGCACTTCATTTTCCATTGAAGAGATTAAAGTTTTTAATATGACTATTTACAGAAATCTGGCTGGGGAGATAACAACAAACTATGATACGCTCCTGCTAAATGGCAGAATTAGGACATTGTTTCTGAGGGAGGCTGGACAATTAATTAAAGCGTGCTGTTAGCTTTTATAGATGTGCAAACATAGCGACGGAGTGTCAGGCTGAGAGGGGACATGTGATTTGAGCCCTGGCTGATGTGGAATAAAGAGAGTCCTGAGGAGTAGGTGTGGAGGCAGGGGGGGGGGACAGCGGCTAGAAAGCCCCCCCACACATGTGGAACACTGATTACTCCTGTTTACACAAAAGCCGACCAAGCACCAGGTTTTAAAACCGCCCCTGTAGACACGCTGAAGGTGCTCGAGTACGGCTCCGTATGAAAACAATCCCCTTTTCTTGTGGATTTGCTAAAAATGGGGGAAACTATAGGCCACCATGACTTACCCCCTCCTACCCGACATGCTTTATGCATCAATCGTTCAGTTTCTCCCCATTATTTTAATTTGAAATTGAATATTTCCGATTTTTACACCCACTGTTTTTGATTAAAACCTTTCTAGCTTCTCTATCTGCTGGTGAAGCAGTGAGAATTAGACCAGCACAAACGTGTCAAAGGAGTGAAATGGTATTAAAATATGCTATCTTTCAGACTCCCATTTGTGTGCAGGCTTCCTCCCCGTGAGTGTGTGTGTGTGTGTGTGTGTGTGTGTGTGTGTGTGTGTCAGCGCCACTTTAAAGAGCAGTGCCTATCTGTTGGCCAATCTGCGGTGACGAGACACACACTTCAGGCCCGTGCCACTTCATCGTTTTGATTCTGTCATACCACACACTGCCTGGAGAGGCCCTTTGAATTTTTATCTCCTAATTAAAATAACAAAACTCCTCTCCACTGTCTGCCCAAGTTACCATCAAGGTAGATACAAACTGCCACTGACAATGGCGGGGGGGAATATATCGCAGTCATAGCCACAAAAGTTTCCCTTCCTCTGGATGGATCTTTTAGTTCACACGCGCTCAGCTTACAAAGAGAATTAGGAACTAGGCTCTGCCGACGCTCCGATACAAATCAGTGGGTTTTTCTTTTTCTCCTTTTTTTTTATTTTGTGGATCAATCCAAATCAAAGATACTGCACGAAGCAGATTAAATGTGTGTGTGTGTTTTTTAACTGCATTTTGACGGAGGAATATGCACTCCGATTGCATCCCTTCAGCCAAGAATGCTACAGATCCATCTGTTGTGTGTGAGAATGCTGGAAGTGAGTTTTAGGACTGCGTGTCCCAGTTTTTACTGAGCAACGCAAAACACTGAGGCAGCACTTGTTACAGTCACTCAACCAAGACAGGCTAGTAGCAGACATGTGCTCGGGCTGCAGGATTATGGTTTAAACTACACCGAGGTTGTCATCACAATTAGAAATGAGAGCTGTGTCTCTCAGATTTAAGGCACTTTTATATCTATATTTGGACTTCTTTTCTGAGTAGCCTCACCTAAGTAATTTAGGAATTTAATATACAAACATGCGATTAACTGCAGCCGTGACAAGTGTGCACACAATGAAATGCCTACGGTGCATGAACGCTCTGGCCACACATGGCGTCTGCATGCATTTGGAGGTGTAAGGCGTAGAAAGCAGCGAGGCGTCAGGTGGGCAGTCGACAAAACCAGTATTCCATGCAGGGGCTCAGTCTAAAGCCTGGTCATGGCTGTTTCCCTCCGACAACCTTTCCATGACAGGTGATTTAAATCACAGAAACACAGGTGAGCCGGCTAAAACAATGGCATGAAAGAGGCAGCTGCGGGGGGTCAAGGGTCGGAGCGAGGGAGCAAAAAACCGCAAGTCGCGAAAAACTGGGGGAAAGGCTGGTAAAAGTGCAGCTCGTGATTTGCACTTGTTTGCCTGCTAACTGTCTGCAGTGAGCTGCCTTTGTGCAGTGGCCAATGCAGTTGGAATGAAGGCTATTGTCTAAATCCTCCTGCAGAGCACCTGATAAAAGAATAAAGAACTATGACATATTCTAAAAACAATGGAGGAATTAAGGGGAGACAATAGGCCAGCTGCCTCATTAAAACAATCAAAAAACGGCATCCTGTACGTAGTCCAGATAATTAAAAACCACTGCTTCCTACAGTCTCTCAATACCATAGCCACCAGCTCGCCGAGGCCCCGAGACTATGGCTCTGCTGGCTAAATGCCCTCTTCCCTCTCCTTCCCTTTGATTAATGCTTTATTTGAACGTGCAGTTGAAGATGAACATATGAAGGAATTCATGAAACAAAAATTATAATGCAAACCCCTTTCCCCTTCTGTAAGCACTTATAAACTAATCAAATGTCTCAGGATGAATCACAGAGACTCGGGGCGCGTGTCGCCTCCCCTCCCCCCCTTTATTTTTTTTTTGTTGCCTAAAGCCCCGAGAGATTTCAAAGTGCAGGCATCACAGGGCAATTTTTAATTTCCTCACTTTAAATGACTTTATAAGAAAACGGATGTGTACAGTATCTGTGTATGTATGGGGGGAGGCAGGGAGAATGGGGCATGAGATACTTGAGCGGTGAATTATTTTTATTTATTTATTTTCTGGCTCCCTGCAAACCCGCCGCCGCCGCCACCGCCACCGTATCTTAATGAAGCCGCAAACAAATCTCTCATGCCTCGCGCAAAAAAAAAGCTGAGAGACAACAAAGCAGGCAGAAATAACAGAAGGGCCCGGATAATTAAACTGGCCTGAAGACAGGTATTCAAATGTTGGTGTGTAAACAGCACAACTCTTTAATAGTTTAGCTGTAAAATGCGTAGTTAAGCACATCAGCACTTGCCTCTCCCATCTGTCCAAACACATTATCGTTGCAGAGGCCATTACAGCGCTGGAGTACAGTCCCGCTGCACCGCAGCCACGTTTTTACAGGGAGGGGTTGGACTGACAGCGGCACCGTTGGCGTTACCTGAACCCAGCGAGGGGTCATGTATAATAAAGCACTTTGAAGTAAAAGATTTGTACATTTTAAAGAACAAAAAAAAAGTTTCAAACCATCTAATTTCCCCTTTTGTCAAGTCTGGTGCTGATTTGCTCTTTTTTTTCCTTCCTCTCCTTGGTTTGGTAATTCTGCTCCTTTAAGTTCTCGTCTCCGTCTATTGGCTCTGCGTTAACTGCCGGTCTTAATTGTGAAGTGAGGCTAGTGGCGCCTGAAGCCACAGGGAGGGTTGTAATTAAAGACCTCTACTCTTCTTGTCTTCAAATCAAGTCCAACTCCTCCTGGTCATGAACGAGCTCCTCACACCTACGAATATCAAGTAGCTGCGTTGGTGTTGTCGGCCGCCGCCTGCCGCTCATTTGATTTCCAACACAGCTTTATCACAGGAGGAGCGAATTAGTCACCAGTCAACTTCCCTGGATCTTGTGGAGAAAAATTGTATCCCAAAAAATGTGTGGATGAATAATATCTGTATCTGGCAGCAGACAGGTGCAGATACACACAACGCTAAACAAAGCTTCCTCATGAATACTGGTAAATATTTGGACTGTTTCTGGATCGTCAGAGTTGAACACATTAGGATGACTCATGGCCGTGCGACAATCCCTCGCAAGCAAGAGAGAGAGAGGGAGGAAAACGCTGAGTTGGACCCGAGCAGGGGAACATCATTCACAGGGTCAAACAAGCTTACTATTATTGACGGTACACTAAACTAGAATTAGCTGACTCTACTATTATTTCAGTAAGGCACTGACACAGATTGACTCTCTCCCACTCTGTCTCTCCTCCTCCTCCTCCTCCTCTTCCTCCTCCTCATGTTAGGACTCCGCCACTGGGAGGCACTCTTCTCATGCTGAAGCTGCAGCCGGTGGATGCCGCGCTGTGATGATGCAGAGACGCCTCAAACATGGCTGAGCAGCGTAGACGCCAGTCTGCCTGTACGTCCTCGCAGGTAGGTGCTAAAGATCTTACTCTCATGAGGAAATGTATTCGGATCAAAACAAATTCTTCCCGCCTTATTTCCACTTGATCATTGCTGTTGTGTAAGCTTAAACGTGGGACTAAAATCCTTTTTTTTATTTTTTTTTAATGTTTAATAATCATTTGTCTGTTGTTGCTGTCTATAATGCCAGCATTTAAAATATTTTTTATATTTAAAACATTTCAAAATTGCAGCAGGAATTTTTATTTATTTTTTTCCAGAAGAATAAATACAGTTTGGTAAATATGTGTTTACAGAGCCCTGACTCGCCTTGTCTAGCCTGACACCCACAAAACCCCCACATTTCCCCTCCTTTTGCACTACAGCGTCCAGACTAATTTTAGCATCAAGTGTTTTTGCAGATATAGCCAGTACCGAGAGCTCATGGATGGCCTCGAGCGGATGGCATGCGGGTCAGAATCCACAAATTAAAAAGTCCTCCCAGGGGAGCGTCGTGCGAGCCGCTCTCTCTATAGTATACATTCACAGGCAACAAAGACATAAAAGCAGCACAGCAGCGAACAATGTCATTCAACACACGTTTATGAACTGTTTGAAGGTACAGGAACAGTTGGGGGAGGAGGGGGGAGGAAATCCAGCAACGATGTGATTCAGCAAATGTTTTACTGAGTAAAAATTAAATGTTTCACTTTGAAATTAAAAGACGTTTCTCCGGCTGGTCTCTGGAGACTCTTTCTCTACACAGTGAGAACGACACGGGCAGGAGGATGTTTGCCTGGTAATAGTGTTGTAATCATTTTGAGAGAGAGAGAGAGAGAGAGAGAGGGAGGAAAAAAAATAGAGGCGTGAATTAGCAGCTATTTTGCTCTATTAGAGAGCAGGGACAGAGTTTTAATATTTCAATCATAAATTCTGATTCACATTTATTAGTATTCAACAGAGGAATATTTTACACTCCGCACGTCACCTGATTTTTAAACAAACTATTTTGAGAAGCACCAAAAAAAATCTAAATTATTCACTTTTTTCCCCCCAAAAATAAAAAAAGATAAAGTTCTCCCGTAAACCATCGAGGACAGTTTACACTTTCTATATTGCAGGTGACACATGTGAGTTCAGTGCTGTCAGTCTGAGACAATAACAGCCACAACATTCCTACACTACAAAGCTGTTCTCCCTCATTAGCTGCCACACAGTCAGCTCCTCCCCGTCCACGGCGACGTGGAGGAGACTATTAAAGGGAAGCTCTGACTGCCTCCACACTGCTTTATTCTTTATTTGGACAGGTTTGTCCCATTGAGCACTCTATTAGCTCTCCTTCTCAGCGGGTAGTGCTGCCTGTGTCCTGGTTGTGGCCGGTCGACATGTGTTTACTGCGGCCCCTGCTGCGGCGGCAGGCTGGTCGGGGGCCCGTCCTGACCGAGCCCTGCTAATGGGACCAGAAGACCCCTCGTGACAGGGCGCCGCTGTGTTGAGCACCGTAGCAGACCCTCCTTACCCCTCCCTCCCCTCCAGCTGCGGCCCCGTGGCCCATGTCCCCCCCCCCCCCCCCCCCCCCTACCCATCATGCCTCGGCGGGAGCAGGTGAACGGCGGAGGGCCAACCGCCGGTGAGCTCGGTGTTTCCTGGGAGGGTGGCACGCCATCGCCACGCGCCTCAGTGGTTCCTCCAACATGGCTCCGGCCCTACGCCACATGGGCTGGCTTGCCAGTCCGTGTGTTTTTTAGGAGTGTGTGTGTGTGTGTGTGTGTGTGTGTGTGTGTGTGTGTGTGTGTGTGTGTGTGTGTGTGTGTACGGTGGATGCCAGCCCTAATGCAAATGCTTGCCGTTTAAAAAATGGGAGCCTCTGTCTCTCCTCTTTGGAAAGGTCTATTTTGGCCTTCTGGTGCTGGCAGTTCTATTTTTCCTCCCCAGACGGACGGAGAGCCAGGGAGATGCACCTGTCATCCATTTTGAAATTCAACATTATTGATCTGGTTACGAGGGAGGGGATTTAGGAAGTTGCGTGCCTTTGTTCACAAATGCTCGTTGATTTGTACTGTTTATAAAAAACCCTCCTGTTTTGCAGTGTTTCCGTGCCTTAATACAAGCGTGCTGATTTAGCAGCAATACACAAGAGAAAATACACACACTCTGACACACACACACACACACACACCGGTGCGACATCCCAGCATGCCCTCTGTCTCTGCACCCCTGTAATTCTACATATTGCTTAAAGTATGCGCTAATTAAATTTTCTGTCGTTTTGCGAGAGAAATAAATAATCTGCAGCTAAAAGGCCTAATTGCGTTTGTCACATTGTGTCTCGGTGGCTGGTGCATCGGGAGCACAGCCGCTGCCCTTGCTCATTGCCATTCTGTCGTCCTGGCAAGCCCCCGCGCTGCCCCAGGTATCACCACGCGGCCATCTGGAGCCGACATCTGTCTCTCTATTGATCACAAGGGTTTAGCACTTGATCAAACAGACTGCGACAGGAAATTGCTCTTTTCCCCACAGAAAAGGCCAATCGCCTGCGTGAGGGTAATAGAGTGGAACTGAGTTGCAGCACCAGCGCGGTGGGCAGGCGGGCAGGCGGGCGCAGGCACAGCCAGGCGGGCGGGCGGGCGGGCGGGCAGGCAGCGGCACGGCGGTGTCAGCCGCTGTGGAGGTGGAGTGCAAACGTCCACTGCCACGCTAACGAGAGCATGTTTCTAACCTTTCTTGCTACGGCAGCGCTTGTGTAACCACAGTAACACATTATAATCCACAATCCACACATTTAGAGTAGTTTTTTTCCCACTGTGAGCACATGATTGAAAATCTGTGTATGCATGCAGAAGATGAGACCATCACATGTGACAAAAAAAAAAAGAAAATTCATTTGAAGAGTTCTTTCAAGTCATTCAGGTAAATGAGTAAGCCAGCAGCTGTCTGAAAGTGTTAGAAAAGCTGGATGCAAGTGAAATATGCTACATGATAAGTACACCAGATGGTTGGGAAATTAATGTATTTCTTCTGAAAAAAAAATTAAAATAATTGAGCAATAACATCAGGACTGCATTCTGATATGTGGGAGAGCTTTTCTGTCGGTTTTCATTACAATTAATACACGACAGAAGGGGATTTCTAGCAGTGTAGAAACCTGTAAAAAAAATAAAATAACGCGTTCAATATGTAACCGAGCACCCGGGCTCAATAGTGGGAAATCCCTGCAGTTGTCTCCTGCTCGCTGGCATCCCCAGTGGAGTTCAACACACTATTAGCGCCCGAGGTGAACGGCTCCTGAATGTGTGTTACACTGTGTTAGCCGAGGCTGCGGTCCACATCTAAAATAGTGGGCTTCTCTCTGCTCAGGCATGCTTTCCAGGCACTCGCTGTAACACCATGTTTAGCAAGTATGGACAATTTGATACTGAAGGTGACATTTATTCAGCATTGTCGCAAATATTTAATTGTTCCTGCAGAGAGCGAGATATGTTTCCCCTTGCCTACAGTGCTGGGATCGTCCTCTAGAATATGATGCAAATTTGGGATGAAGCAACTAATTCCTCCCTTGCACCCCTGTACAACCCCCCCACCCACCCTCAATCCTCCGCCAGCCTCCATCCTCCCCAGACACGAAGGATTCTGATTAATCGTGTGACCGCCCCTCGTTTTGCATTTTACACAATCTCGCGGCGCCACGGTGAGATGTGTGAGGTGTTTCGCCACTTTTGGCAAGCTGAAAAGATGTAGCCCAAGGAAGAACAAGTCGAAAGTATGAGAGGAGAAAAAAAAAAAAAAAATATGACCAGGGGATGTGATAAAAAATTATCAGCCAGTGTGTTTTCCTGTTTGGTTTTAATCTACATTTAATTAAATTCTTATCTGCTGTGTGCTTATGGCTGCATTTGAATGGCGAGGCTGCATTCATTATGAATGGTAAAATTGAACTCAGTACATTGTGTGTGGCCCAATAAAGAAACAAGGCTCTTATTGCGGGTGCATGCGCAAGCTCCGACAGACATGCGGAGAGAGGGGGAAAAAAAATATAAGTCAATTAAGATCGGTCTTTAAATTACCGCTGTATCAAAACAAGGGGTGGGAGCATGCTCCATAATAGAATCCTGACAGGGGAGAGGCAGCGCGGTCGACTGCTGTTAATATATACATCCCATTTGATGCAGCCAATTGTATTAACCTGTTTACAGGATGCACACAGTCGATGCACGGCAGATTTACTGGTCTGTCATGATAGTTCATAATCGAAGGTGAAGAAGGAAAAAAAGAACTTCACTGAATATAGAGGTCAAACGGGCTGTATTACAGGAGTTCCTCGTAAAGATGCCGTTTATCTGAATGTTAGAGGTCAGCAGCAAAGGTCAGCGACAGAATGTGTAGACAATATGGAGCATATAGTGAAGAGTTAAATCCAAAAGGGGGGGTGGGGGGGTGGGGGGGGATTGTAATGCTATTGACAAAAGACACACAGCTTATAACAGGCGGGCGGGCGGTATTTCATAAGCTAAGAACAATATCCCATAGGCAGCACCCCGGAAAACGTCGGGAAAGGACCCTGAGCCGACACTACAAAGTTGGGCCCAGGCAAAATCCCTAAATCTTCCCGTTTGCTTATTCCGAGCAGTGTTGGGGTGGGGTGGGGGCTCCATGCTGCCTGCCCATGTTTACAGAGCCGTTCTCATCTCTAGGCCTTGCTCATCCACGGCGCTGACACACGGTGTCGACATGATTAGGGGCCTGCCTTTGCATAGGGCTGCATGTGTGCGGGGTTGGGGGGGGGGGGGGGGGGGGTGGAGGATCGGCAGATGAATGACTTTGGTGCATCGGAGAGGGATCACAGCAGATAATCGCTCCCGACTGCTGCGCCGGAGCTCTCAGATCTGGTCTTTAAAATAATGTTCGAAGTCAAGTCTCCCCAAAGCTTTTTCTTCTTTTTTTTTTTTTTTTTTGTTGCAGGTTATCTTCCTGCATTTTTATGTTTGCTGTTTAAATCTTAACAGGACACGCGCGGCAAAAGGCAGCGCAAATATGTCTGGAGTCGGAGGAACCGGAGTGGAAATGTCATTGCGAGGGGGGGGTTAAGATTAGCTTGGAGCAGGGGCCGAGGAGATGAAACTCCTCTCTGTTCGAGTGGCTTTACGCTCCTCGAGAAGAAACTTGGGAACGTTGGGTTTAACCTTGGGAGGCGGGATCCCGGGTGAGCGAGCTCGGATGGGGATAATGAATCTGACCTCTCGCTAAAGCTGACATCACTCGGTCAAGCGACGAGACAAAACACCAAATCTACTTAAGTCCATTTAAACATGGACCAAACCGCGAGCACGCACACAGTGTGAACACGGGACGACATAAATTCCAATATCATAAATACTGCTATCACACAAACAGAGCAGTCATAAAGTACGGCTGCCTGTGTCTGGGACTATAAACCTCTGGCGGTCCTCATAGGGAATAAACACACATGCACAATTTACTGCATGAGATCTCCCCCCCCCTCCTCCCTTTGTTTATCTTTTAAATAAGCACACTTTATCACCCTCCCGCATAAGCAAATTGCATGCAATGTGTGTTGTTTTAACATTTGATACGCTGTCCAGAAGATTCATTTCTCCACCACGGATTCAATTGTCTCCCGCAATATCCTGCTGCCATAGGCGTCATCAGGCCCCATCACCTGTTCGTTATCGCTGGCCGTCCTGTTTCGGGAGCTCTTGAAACGGTGCCACGGCATTGACTCTCAGTTAACAGCAGGTCTGTGAACTTCTCACGCTTGATGGCGGAGGCTGGAAAATTACGCTAACAACTCATTAACATCATAAAGAGCGTTTTTAAATGGACGGACGACACCTGCAACCTTCATTTGCACACTCGGTATTACCTGTGTTTTTTTTTAAATATTTTTCGCAGATAACGCATGCATTTTTTAACACCTTTTGAGAATATTCATTTTCCCGTGGCTGGATTTAGAATTGGCACCAGTCCTTTTTTTTGTACAATGTACTTAAAAAAAAAAAAAAAAAGGCCACCAGGCCAAAATAATAATTGTCAAAACAGAGAGCTGGCAGAATTCCTAAAGCTGTATGAGTTTGTATGCACCTTTAAAACACACACACACACACACACACACACACACACACACACACACACACACACACACACACACACACACACACAAACAACTGCTATATGCTGTGCCTGAAATAACACATTCCTTTTTCTAATTTCTGTTTGAATATAAAATATTTCCGGGCAGCAGTCAGACATGGACCTCCAGTTACTGGTCCGAATAACAAAGTGCCTGCCTGTCAGTCTGAGACACTTTGCTGGCTGGCTGAACTAAGCTGGTTTAGACTGACAAGTCCTCAACGGTGGCAGCCTCAGCTTCCACTGGCAGGCCTCTGGAGTCCTTCCTCACTGAAGATGACCACGGTCCAGTCAAGTATCCGCGTTCTTTGAAAGCCCCCCTCCCCCTCCTCCTCCTCCTGGCTCTTTTTTCCTTTTAAAGGTCTGAAACAGCCGCTAACTTCCACAGGACGGTAATGCACTCACACCTCATTACAGAGCCACATTATGGACTACAGCAGTAATACGCCTTTAATCTTCTCCAAATCGTTATAAATGTCAAGCCAGGGCCAGGGACTTCCCAGTCTGCTGCACCAGTGGCTTAGCCTGCTATCCCCTCTTTTCTGTATTAGCCATAGCCAGAGAATTACATCCGCTGCCAGATCCCCCTGAAACTTTCAACCCTTTTGTTCCAACATTCAATGCACCATTAACATACGCTTTGAACCCCCCCCCCCCCCCCAAAAAAAGAAGCCCCAAACAGCTAAATATGAAAACAGTAGATACCCCTCCCCGCCCCTCTTCTTTTCCTCCCTTCTAATGAGACCCAACATCCCCGTCTCTCCACTGAAGGATCCAGACTCTCCGTGTGATAGAGAGACTGCGGCTGTTTATTAATAATGAATTTGGATGTTTGCGCGCGCGAATGTTATCAGCGCGCACACAATCCCACCAATAGTTTGCCCTGATGGGGTAGCTGGGTTCCTCATTAGCAGAACATATTTAATCCAGAAGTTTCTTATCAAATGTCACACCTGCATCTCCAAATGGCATTTTCACATTCATTCGCCTGTATTTGGGAGATGAGGCTCCAAGGTGCTTTGCAGAGATTAAGAAGGAGAGAGAGTGCAAGCTTATTTTATCATTTAGCGGGTCTGGAAGGAATCCAAGGAGTTTTTGTCTTGTTGTTGTAATTAGAAAGCCTTTTAAGTGATAACGCCTGCATAGGAATATGAATATGTAGCGATCAGGCCAGTCCCCCCCCCACCACCACCACCACCCTTTCCTCCTCCACCGTCCCCTTCCTCTCTCTCTTCTCTCTTTCTCTTTTTTTAAATTGTTGAATGCTGAGTTTTTGTTCTACGTACAGCAAGGATTAACTCCGAAGCTTCAGAAGTTTAATGAAAGACTTGAAAGTGTGCAGTTCTTCTTCTTGTTTTCCCGACTGTGACAATGTGTCTTTTTTTCCCCCCCTGTGCGATGACATGCGTTCAACTTTTGTCTTTCTACCTGAAGCGTAAAAGGCTGGACTTCACTTTCCTTGAGGACACATTTCAGCAGCAGCACTTGACAAAACATTAAAAAAAATGCACAGTAATAAATCCCAAATCCAAATAACTATTTACACGAAATATTGTGAACATCCCCCTCCCCCAACGCTCGTCAGCCGCTGTAAGACGGAGCAGGTGTGCAGCCCCCCTCTCAGCAGTGGCATTTAGTCCCTGTGTATATCCAGAAAAGCTGCCGCTGCTAACCATCGGCCCAGAGATAAGTGCAAAACTGAGAAGTATTGATCCAGTAATAGTGGTTCACGCTTTGACTCTGACACCTTAACCCTGCAGACATAATGTCATAGCCTCTTATCCCTTCCTCTTAACACAACCTGCCTATCTCCCACAAGCTGTCACCTCTGGTAATACGCTTCTCAAAAGCTCCCCTAAATCACCGAAATCATTGCACTTTCAGACATTATTTATTTCTCCGCCTCTTAAAAGTGAAGCATGATTTACAGTCTGGTAAAAGGTTGTGTGTGTGTGTGTGTGTTTTTTTTCTTCTTCTTCCTCTTCCTCCTCTTCCTCCATTTCCCTCCATTTCCCTCCAACGCTTTCTGTCAAGGTAATTCCATTCCTACCATTGTAAGAGCTGCTACGTAGCAATTACTGTGTTAGGTCTGTGTAATTGTGTTGGCTTACAGCGCGTGATAAATACAGTGGCGCTAGACCCCGCGCGGTGATCCCACATGTACGCTGGTTTAGACGTTTTCATTAATTGAAAGCGTCACTGTAACAGTGCAGTATTACACTCTGGCAGGTATGAATGAAGTCTAATACAGCTTAATTACTCCGCAGCTAAATATGCATTGTAGGGGGATCTCTTATGTGTGGCTTTTTATCTGTAACAAATCACAAGTTTCAACCACTGGAGGGTGGGAGTGATAATAATTAGTGAGGATTTAGGCATCCAGAATTCTAATAGGGGGGGGGGGAAAACAACAACACAACAACGCTTGAATGGATGCAAACCCTCTCTCACATACAAAAGGCTGTAAACGATCAGACGCTTTACCACCAAACTTTTTTTTTGTTTTTGTTTGTTGTTGTTTTTGATCGATGCGTTTCAAAAAGGCTGCCACGAGAGCGTCTGGGCCATCGCTGAGGGTTGCCAAACGTTGACATTATATGCAAATGTTGTTTATTATCTCGCAGGCAGCACGGATCCTGCCGTGGTCGGGCTGGTGCAGCCCACAGCAACTTCCAAAGCAAGGTTTTTATGCACCAGGGTTTCTAATTAGCTCTCTGAGGGCTGCAGTTAGCGCAGCACTTTTCACAACAGCCGTTGGGAAGTTGAACACTAACTTGGAGGCCTCCATATGTTGCCCAGGAGGCCTGAGAGACAGACTGATCCTGCGTGTTTCACATTAGGAGACACTATGCTAACCCCTGAGAGATGTTTCTTTTCTTTTCATTCTTTCCGCGGACGGAGAGAGAAAAATTAGCCCGGACCAATGAATAGAGTTCATCATTAGTTATACGCATACTTTTGGCTGCCTTCATTTAAAATACACCCTTTCGAATACGGAGGCCTTGATGCAAAATACATCATAAATGCTAAAACAATTCTAAAGACATTCAGGCAAACTATGAATACATGAACAACTTTCACCCTGCTGGCCTGAATAAGCTTTCAGAGAGAACAACATTCATCGACACATGTTGAAAACGTTTATCATTGATTCAAGGTGCAAACCACTAAAGAGTCACTAAGGTCAATTAACGAGACAAAACGATGTTCCAGCACAAGTCCCATAAAAATCAGCGCATAAAGAAGAGAATTCTTCACCAAGTAACACTTTTCTATGTCACATATATATATATATATATATATATATATATATATATATAAATATATATATACTGTATAATTCTAGTAATAAGCACTAATACGTATTCATAACGCTTTAACAGCATAACCATAACACATTATAGTCAAGGTCAAGTATCATAATAGTGCATAAATGCTGGTCATTCCCATAGTTGTAATGAATTAGAATATTTTTTTATAATGCATTATAATGTGATTATAAGTTACTCAATGTGGTCATTGTTTGCTTTACTAAAGTGATAAAATTAAATTAAATCGACGCCGTAACAACACACGAAACATTGAGCAATTGTTTTTTTATGGAACTGAAAGCAAACAATGAGCACTCATAAGCACATTATAATGTATTATGTATTGATTATAATGTATTACTATGAGAATTATAATACTATGATCCCTGCAAAAAAAGGTAAGTGAGTTCTATCAGATATAAAATGCTTTATAACGTGTTTTGATAATCGTTATAAAGAATTATGAATATGCATGAGTGCGTATAACTCTGGATTTACAGTGTTCTAACGCAGTATAAGTATGTTTATAGGACATACTTTCATAGAAAGTGTAGTTTAAGCTGCTTGAGGGAGTCCGGGCTTCCTGCTGATGGCTCTCTCTGCATATTAACCGATCTGATTCACCGTCACTGTCCATCTGAAGGTGCGGCTGCCTGAGCGGAGACATCAGCCGTATCCATGTAGAGTGTGTCTCCTGTGAAGGCCTCAGCTAACCCTCATCTCCATCTTCCATTTCAAAGCTCTGATGATCTTATAGCTCCTTCAAAAAGCTGATTTCCACTGAAGAAAAAAAACCCTCCCTCTCTGCTCTCTCTGTTTCTGAATTGCCATCTCAGTTTCCCTCCCTTCTCTCTCAATCAGCATGCGTTCTGCTTTTGACCCCGGCGGGTGCAAAAAAAAAAAAAAAAAAGGGGAGACGATGTGCCTCATTAACTGAGGCATCACACTGGCTTTTTCAACTTATTGTCTCTCGTACCTTATCCGGCCCTTCATCTTAAACTTGGAATAAATTAGACCGATAACGATCGCGTGTGTGCCATTAGTCACAAATGAAGTGGTTAACGCAAAAAAGAAAAAAAAAAAGAAGCGGCGGGGGAGATAAGGCTGAGATCTGATGCCGATTCATAAAAGGGAAGGCAGATTGTTGTAAAATGGCAGATAGGCCGTGCAAATTGGGTGCCGACATCACGAGGCAATGTTATTACCAAATTAGCTTTTTTTTTCTCTCTCTCTTCTTCCCACCCATCCTGATCACAACCCCGCAAGGAATGGCAGAGAAAGGACCGCATTGTGTGACGCTAACATACATTATTCTTTGAACAAATACTTACCGATTGTACAGGAGGCGCCGATGCTGCTTCTACCTCTTAAGATGTATTTGCTTTGAATTCATACATCGGATTGTGACATTTGAAACAATTTCTCTATTGAGGCTCGAGGCATTACAGGCCAAATGACAGTCCTGAGTAAATAGCAAACGGGAGGGGTGGGTCTTGATAAGAGAATTCACTGTTTGTTCAAGTTGAGTCTGCGGCTTCTGTTGGCTGAGGACTGTCTTTTGTTCTCAGGTGAAGCTTGGTCGCTATCTAATGTTCAGTCACGGCCTTACAGCTTAATGCTTCTAATATGGGGGAGAATTTGAACCAAAAAAAAAGGGGTTTTCAGAGGAGAATGTTTTCGGCTACACTTGGAAAAGAGCACGAGGACAATAACCTAATTTGGTGCAGAGGACAATTATCATGTAAGGAAGAAAAAAAAAGAGCGACACATCGCAGGCCGAGGTAGCGGCGCTCCTTTCTGAAGAAGACAAACTGGTGGATTGAAGGTCTCTTGAATGCGGGCTCTCGCTGGGGGTAGGGGAGCTCTTGTAATTTGCAGAACTGAATCCATGGAGCGGGCATAAGGGAATAAGTTGGAAGGGGAAGAAGACAGAGAACAAACCTGGCAGGCACGTTGAGGCCATGCCAGTCCTGCCTGCGCCACGCGGTGTGGCAGGGGGGCAGTGCCAGGAAATGTGGCAAGAGGAGGAAAGATCAAACAACAAGGGCTGCAGATCTCCACCAATCTGCTCTGTATTAATGTCGGAGCCAAGGAGCAGCTGAACCAGACGTGATCCACAATGTGTGACAGCGATGCGTGTGTGTGTGTGTCTCCATGACCATTCGCCGCAAACTGGACCAAATTCATAATGGCCTGGTGGTATGAGACAACTCAGAAACTGTCGAGGAGTGCGAAACATTTTGGTTTTCCAATTTGTCTTCGGAAACTTGAGGACATTAAACGCTCCACAGTTTGCTCTCCTCGCGTCTTTAACGCACTCCCTAACTAGAGACGGCGCTTGGATCCGAGGTTTCCTTTCCGAGGTATTTTGTCTCTGGATGTCAGACACACAGCAGCCCGCGGTGGGAACCTGATGCCTGTATCGACACGCCTCTCGGCTCCAGTGGGCTGCACACCCGGGCCCCGCATCCCGCTCCAAGAACTTGCCGCAATAAAGCAAGCAGACGGCAAATGAGCTCCACGCTGCCATCGCTCCCTCCCGGACAGATGGCAAAATTAGACAATATGCTTTCCAAAATTACACTGAAATCACATGACCACGCGTCCGTCTGCCCGGCATCTCCGTCCGTCCGTCCGTTCCCCCCGTCCCGCATGGCATCCTGGGATACGGTGGTGGTAGCTGCCTGGGCGGGGGGTGGGTGGGTTGGGCTGGGGGGGCGGCGCGGCTTTGTTTGAGATGATGGGGAAGCCGGCGCCAGCCTCATTGCTGTTGATTGATATCGGAGCACTGCGATGGGATGTAGGGCCAGCAGGAGCATCGGTGGTGGACATGGGGAAGAGATGGCGTGGGGGGGGGGGTGCATGGGCAGAGGGATTGTTGGGGATGGGGGTAGCTGGGGAATGAGTCTGTTCTATTACACTGCATGATGAACAGCCTGCTATTTGGAGTGCATCTGCAGGAGCCAGTTTGTAGCGCCGGGTCCTCGGAGAGATGTGGGAGGAGAGCAAATGTTTGAGAAGCAGACTCTGCAACTGCTGAATCTCCCAGCGCTCCATGTAGTTTGGGAGTGACAAAGAGCATCTTATGACAATATTAGCCTCTATCCCTCCACGTCTTTCTGAACAGAATCTCGAACCAGGGACTGATAATGGTATCTTCAACTGATACGGGAGTCTCTGCTGTGAACTAGGAAAGGTTTTTTGGAAGGGGGGGGGGGATCTCTGTTGAAAATCTTGTCTGAGGGAAATAACGTTATTCCTCTGCTATATGCCATCAGAGATAGAACTGCAGAAGATGGCAGCTTGACTATCTTGTCATGTAAATAATTTAGCAGGGGGGGCCTTCCTCTGAACTGGAAGAAAGTCCTTTCATGCTTACTATACAGACAAAGTAGGCACTCACGTTATAGCCTCATTTGGAAGCAAAGACCAAACACGAAAGACTTATTTCTGACTGTAAACCATAAAAAGACAAACCATTCATTTTTTTTCTTTACATCTATCCAACGCAAATCAACTATTCACTGCTTTAAATACATTTCAAACTTACTTCAAGCTCAGCCGCGATGATTAAAGTATCATTTTGAAAGTGAGAACTATCTTCTAATTAACTAAACAAACATAAACACGGCCATTGCTGGGATGAAAGTGGGGCTGCAGATGGCAGGGTAGTCGGATTCTGGACTGAGTCACGAGTGTGGCAGCCAGGCAAAGTGAGTTAAAAAAAAAAAAAAAAGAGCAAGTTACACAGTGGCTGAAAGAGTTGGGACTTTGTGAAGAGACTAATGGTATATATTCAGTAGAATGATCACAACCACGGGCTGCTCGTTGCTGGCTTTGATTGGCCTCCCGGTCTGTCGCTTGGGAGAAACCTCGGTCCCCTCGGTGACGGCTCTGTCTCCGTCTTTGTGCCCCGTTCAAGCAATTACGCCCAGCTACATGTTTTCATATGGGAATGGATGAGGAAGGGGAGGGTGGCGGTAGGAGGGGAGAAAGGGAGGGAGATGTGGGGGGGGATGGGGGGGGCGTCATGTGAAAAAGTCATTTTGGCGCTGCACTCTTCAGTTCCGGTCATGCTCTGTACCGACGCAAATTAAAACCTCCCCAGTAGCCTATGTAAATATGCTGCCTACTGTGCTGCGCTTTAATGAGCCATGATATGAAAGACATCTAAAACCAATGGAAAATAACTGGCCACTTAAAGGTGGGGTGCGTCTGACAGGTGACAGGTAGAGCCAAGTTTAAGACGGGGTTGGGTATTGGGTGGTAGTGGGGGGGTGGGCTGGTTGGGGTGGGGACGGGGATGGGGGGTGTAGGGTTTGCAAGATGATGGGGGCAGACCAGCTCTGGCATTCAGGAATAATCTAGAGCTGTGAGCTGCAAAGCCAGGGGAGAGTAACCAGCTTTTTAGCCTCAGGCGTCTCTAAGAATTCTGGGTGGCGGTGATGGAGAGGGAGAAGGGGGAGCAGGTGGAGATTGTGTGTGTGTGTGTGTGTGGGTGTGTGTGGGTACCTGTTATGTGCTCATTTTTAAGGGGGTGGGATGTTGTTAGGTGAGAAGTGAAAGGAGACGGTTACTATGTCTTCTGCCTTGAGACACAGCGCATTGTCACCAACTTAAAAAATGTACATAATTTCCCTCCGTGCAGACACACACGCACCCTCACGCACACGCAGCCCCCTCAATCCTCTAATAACCTGTCTACTAAAAACCTTACAAGGATTACCTATCTGGGAATCTGCTTTGTATGCAGAATGTGATGGCGGAATGGAAATGAGCAACTGTTCAAGATGGCGCCTTCCAAAAAAAAAAAAAAAAGAAAAGAAAAGGGAACCACATCTGCACGAACCGATTAATCCGAAAAAACATTCAGAGGGAATCTCAAGTCATTTACAATATCACAGAATCCATAATCAAGATTCACTGCCAGAGCCGGAGTCTGCGGCACAGAGTCAATGCCCAGTTCAATGAGGGCTGATGGAATGTATAATTTCATGACAGATGCACGCATTCACAGGCGAACACAAGGTCATTTTAACATTCGCAGGCGAAAAAATACAACAAGTTACCCTAGAAAGGGATATGCACACCCAATTATTAACGGGCGAAAGGAGGCAGTGGCAAATGAAATATGTAAAATGTTTGTTCACTGATAGCGGACTATTCATAAAATGCAAATTTAGCAGCGATGTACAAATACGTCTGCTCCTCTTAATAGCAACATATAGCGAGAAACGCGCCACCCTATGGATATAAACATGCGTCTCTAATTGGACAAATCCCAGTGTATGCATAACATTAATTAGGGTGATCATGTTTATTGTAAAGATTATGAGCTTATTTGTTCTAACAGGTGACTCACTGAGAAGACACATTAGAAACAAACCACCGTGGTCTTCTTGGACTCGTGGTGGGAGCGGAGCGGTTTAATGTGTGGCGACTTGAACGCACCACATATCAAATTGTGGCAAACAGACATGTAGATTTAAAATAAATAAATAAAATCAAAAATCTCTGGCATGTTTGTGGGTTTGAACCTTGCCAAGCCATGCTAAATCCAGCCTTTAAAGTCACGCAGCGAGCTATAAAGGTAGGAGACGGCTGATAGGCTGGTGAGATCCATTGTTGTTGGGCCATTTGACAGTCTAACTCGTGAGGAAGGGGGGAAACAGAGGAACGAGACAGTGGGGTGCCTTATGAATTTAGACTAAGTTGAGATTCAACATTTGGCCAAAACACACTCTCTCCTGTGAACTGTCAACAAATGCGAACCAAACACACCAAGAAGAAGCGTGCCGGTGGAGAAAAAAAAGCATTTTGCCAGGGCCTCTTTGTAATCTGTCATGTGCTTTTACATGGGGGCCGCCATGACAACGCGTGCCAGAAAAGCCTGTAAAGTAACAAATAATTACTAATATGCATGAATCCTTGTTTAGCAGCATTGTAGCAAGTGCTCAAACCAAAACCAGACAACGCCGTGGTAATTTTAACTCAACATTTCTTCTTTCCCTATCAAAATAAAAGCCCTCTAGCCTCTTGTTGACCATTGTTAACACTTTTATTCCGAAATATTTGCAGCACACTGCTGTGGAAAGTGGCTCCGTGAATGAATCGGCTCAAAGTGACTGTTACACGTAAATGCTGGATGTGTTACTAGCCAATTGCTAACAGGCTAGCCCTGATAATTTACCCAACATGCTGTGTTATTCTGCTGCTCTTGGGTGATCAAAAAGCAAAAACTTTAATTAAAGCAGGTTTAAAAAGAAAACTCAAACTCAGTAGATGCACGTTGTTAAAAGAGGCTCCCTCTCTCATGAATCTGCAACACTGAAGCAAAAAAGCTTACGGTGGTTGAAGATGCTGAGACATCTATCTGACCAGTTTGGGTCTTTCTCTGTCCGCCACCCCCCCAGCCCTGATTGCAGAAAGGCTGTACAAAGAGCCATCTCTCACCCTGGCAACTTTGTGTGACCTTGTGGCGCTGAATAAAACTGTAAAATTGATTCAGCTCCTGTAATAAAAGAGCATACACATTATCAGCATTCTAATTATAATTAATACAGGCGGCGGCGGCAGACCCATTATTTACGATGGGGGCCCATGGTAAGCAAACACAATAATAATCTGCTCCATATTTTTATTGATACGTTGATGAATGGCTCTCTTTCACACAAAACACCAATGGAATGTCTCAGTGGCCGATCACACAAGTGCTGATTATTTCACTGCCAGTTACCTTCACCCCGGCCCACCTCCCCGCCTCGCCTTCCCTCCAACCTCCCCTCGTCAGTCTTTCATTACCCCTTTGTTTGTGTCACCTTAAGTCCCTGACTCCAAACCTCATTACTGAGAGCTGGATCAGGTGATAGAGTCAACTAACCTCCACGAGGTGAATTACCGTCAGAAACAAACAGCCCAACAGCGACATCACACAAGCCTGTCCTGCAAAGGGATACCCAGCAGGTTGGCCAAGAAGAGTTGAAAGGGACGCGGACACGGACCTTTAAAAACAAGTCTAATGTTAAAGTTTTAGCTTTTTTAAACAGTACAATTACATATTTCAGTGTTACACTTTATTAATCATATATGCTTATGATACGTAATTATATCTATTATTTAAATTTGTTGTATGTGTGTTGGATTTATCTTAAAACATCATCTGCGTTCTTTTTGTCTTTTATGTGAAGTTAAAATTACTCCCTTTCTTGCTGGATTATCCAGAACGTAGATAGCTGGCAGAGAACGTGTAAAAATAATATTCTCTATCCAATGAATATCTGGTTTACTGAGCACAAAAACACCCCACTGCCTCATGTGTGCAAAAAAAAAGAAAAGAAAAGACAGGAACCTTCATATCTAGGTTATCCTTTATAATTAGATGTCTATGTAGCTTATGCCATTCCCCCCTGTTTGATAATTGTAGTCCATCCCTCCTAATTTTGCACCGAGTCAGACAAAAAAATGCTTATTTGTGCCTATCTTCCTTATTAATTCTCCTCACAAATCCTTGATTATTTTCCAATCCTTGCCTCTGATATCTCTGGCTCTGTTTGTCTGTTTCACTCACTCCTCCACTGAGCAGTCTGCCTTCCTTCTCAATCGCCTGTTTTGTTTCCCGTTTTAATGAACAGTTGGATTCTTTTATTTCTCTACAAGTGCTGGATTTGCCTTATCACCCCCCGTCCCTTTGAGGGTTGCCAATTGGTTTTATCCATGGATGTATCATTTCTTAGGCTTCCTTTTTTTTTCTCCACAAAGAGAAAGAACCACTCCGTCAACAAGCCTCTCCGGAGCCAGAGATTAAAAACCTCAACATCACCTACCTTCCAGCGCTACTCCCAACTGGTTTGTGTAAAACTCAATTAAACTTGTCCCCACTGAATTTCACATTACAGTACATTAAAAGGAAATTCTTCAAGCGTGATGACAAAGCTCAAACCTAGCTTCAGAGCCGCCGTTTAGGAGCTTTCCTAAACGTTGTAGTCTTCAGGGGGAGGGGGGGGCCTTGTGTAGACGCAAAAAGGCGCTAAACACTAAGACAAAGAAAAGGTTTTTCTTTTGACTCCAGGAGAAAAACAAACTTTATGATTTATTTATTTACAGACGTGCCTTAAGTCGATACAAACAACGAGGTCTCAGTCGATCAATTAGCCCCCGACGAAAGGTAAAAAAAAAGCAGCCTTTTTGATGATTAAAGGGAAACGCACTCGAAAGCAAACCAGGACATAACGATAGTTGTCAGGCGTGTGACATTAGCCATCTTTGTAAAATACAGATGTTAATCTTTGCTGATTTTTGATCTCCGTTTCAGAGCCCCGGCAAGTCGATAACAAATTATTCCACCGCCTTCATACAATCTGTCTGGGTGAAACGGTGGAGCGCTCAGTCAAGCGTTGCGCGACGCAACATCGCAGGTCGATGTGCGTGTTAACTTCATTCACATGTGATAATGTGCTTTCAACCGCGAGATAGCGAACCTGAGATTCAAGAGGGGGAGGCGGGAGGGGGTCCTTAAGATGTCGTCTCTTTATGAAGAGCGTCTATTCTTTTGTAGTTTTGTGTTTTTCCTACTGAGTGGGAGAGAAACGGTGGAGGGTTTCCTACAAAGCAGAGGAGGAAGGCTTGGCTTTGCTTCAGCCAGGTCGGCTTTACCAGAGGATAGTCTGGAGATAGACTCCCCCCCCCACTCTCTTGTTCTCCCCCGTATACAGCCATCCCTCCCCACAGCCCAAGAATTTAAGGGCAGCTTTGAACCCCTCTGTGTTCTTCTACGTTTTTCCTCCCCGTCAGCCACCCAAAGGTGTTTTTTTGTGCACGCTGAGATTAGTGGATGAGGTTCAGTCTGTGTTTTGGGCCAAACATGCCCATCCTTTGACACGAGGGCGGACTCCGACACTGACTGGGCTACGGACCAGGATCACTCCCTCTTGTCTCCTCTGCTTCCTCCTCAATCCTCTCCAACACATGACATGTGTCACCGCCTCAGATCTGCTCTGGAAGATACGACCGGTTGAAGGTCAGGGCGAATCCCCAAAGCAGGGAAGAAAAATCTCTCTCTCTCTCTCTCTCTCTCTCTCTCTCTCTCTCTCTCTCTCTCTCTCGTTTTTTTATTTTTTTACATTGATTGGCTATTTAAAAAGTTCATTTTTCTTAAATGCTTAGCATATTTCACGGTGCTGTAATGTGAGCGCTATAATGTGAAATCTCCATTAGCCAAAGATGGGGCGCTGCAGTAATGCAATGGATATGTCAATTTTCTTGTTCTGGGGAGGAAAAAAAAAAAAAAAGAATTTTTGTCGGGATTTAAAACCCATGTAATATTCATATTTTCTATTTCACAGCACAATAGCCAGAGAGGAACTAAAGTGATTATACATAGCCAGAGTCAAACTCTAGGGCCGTTATCTATTATAGTTTAATAAATCAACAGAGAGGGAGAGAGCAAGGAGCACAAATATTCTGGAGTCATTTCCTGAGCAGAGGCGTAAATATGGACAGTGGAGGCGGTGCGGTAACACTGCGGCCCCGACGAGGGGGGGGGGGTACATTGTGTTGTCTGGAGAAGGTCCATGTAAGTGATTCATATTACTGTTTGGAAATATCCCTGTTTAAAGAAGGACGGGTGTTAATATGAAGTGGTTCCTTTTGCTTTAAATTTATACCCTAGAACAGGCGAACTCATCTGTTGTTTTGTTTTTTTAAGAATAATCTGAAGAAAACTTTAAGAAAACTATACGCTTAATCTATAATTACTATAATTTCCTATTTTCTTTGGAATTGTGTCATGCTGTGCTGGCTGCTGGGTAATATGTATGTTATCCAAAGGCAAGTCTCTACTTGATGATGTGCGATGAGACAATACAACGGTGTGCGTCACACATGTTTGATGAGATGAAAAATAAGGGGATAAGACATCGTTAAATAGAGGATTATTTTACATGGAATCGCTTGAAAAGACGCGAGCCCTCACGCTGCAGCTTCGCCCGTCTGCAGTCGGAGGTCCTGAGCAAACCCAACTTCGATTAACTCGACGGCGACAAAATATCCTTCAGTCCAAATGCGTTTCTGAGACTAGGTTAACTCAGACAGGAGGGGAAAAGGGGCCACCGTGTAATTATTTGGTTCTTACAATGTCCTACACTTCAGATTTGTGAGGATGGCGAGCAGAAAATCTGTTTACTATGGAGCCCGGTTCCTCACTCTCTTCTGTGCAGATGAAGCCTTTGAATAATTCATAGTGAGAGCCATAGGCATATGCAATGGAGGAAAAAAATAAAGTGTCGAAGAATATCACACCAAAGATGGCATCCTCCATTATGTGCGCTGTACCCGGCGTGCCCACAGACCTCACATAATGTAATTGGATAAAAGTCAGATGCTGCATATTGAGGAGCTACATAAGGCAGCGATATTCTTCAGAGTCTCTGGATTCTGCTAATTGACTCTAAAGCAGCTACAGTTAAAAAAAAAAAAAAGGCATTGCATGGCTTATTGTCTTCATATATTTATCTCCTACACCTCATTACTTTTTCGTGCCGTTACAAGAAATAAGCGGAATAAATTTCCTTACTACAACTTGTGTTCAAAAAAGCATGACCTCTCCCAAATAGAACAAGGGGAAGAAGAAAAAAACACAACAACAACAATAACAAGTCTTAAATAAGAATATCATTATTCTGATTTGGTCCAGCAGAGATGTTTTTGTTGTCACTTTACTGCCGGTGACAACTTGTCTCATTGGGATGTTGGTGAATGAAACAATGTGACATGTGTTTTACATATCAAAACTGTCAAGCCTTTCATTCAAAGCCACTTCATCTTCGCTGACGACATTTTTATTGACAGGCAAAGCCCCCGGAGATTAGACGCGGTGGTCTAATTAGTCTCTCTCTCCACCGTCGTATTTACAAGCCCCTGGAAGGAGAGCGATCCAGACCAAACCAACCAATCAGGGAAGAGGTATTCAAATCCTTTACTTAAGAAAAAGTACCACACTGTAAAAATACTCATAGTTTCTGAAAATGTTACTTTAGTAGTATCACACAGGTATTATCAGGGAAATGTACTCATTGCACAAACATGGTTGGTGTGAGTGTGTATTAGTAGTATAGTATATATATATATATATATATATATATATATATATATATATATATATATATATATATATATATATATATATATATATATATATATATAATCCTATACATTATTTCATTACTCATGCATCCATGTTTAACCAGCATTTTACACTTTGAAGTGGAGCTGATTTTTAACTATTTTATTTATTACTTCTACCAATAAGATAGTTTTTTGGTTCGTTTACTTGATTGTCAGCAGGTTTATAGAAAAACCACAGCGCTCTCCGAGTGGCCTTCCACTTTATTTTCATTATGGATGAATCTGCTGGATGTTTTTTTTCCCCCGATCGGTTTATTGTCTAATTATATAAAATGTGAGAAATTGCCATCACAATTACCCAGAGTGCAAAGTAGCTCTTTCAGATCACACAAAGCTCAAAGTGTGTCAGTTTACTGCAATTCAAGTCACAATTCATCATATTTATGAAGTTAAAACTAGTAGTAAATATTTAACAGTCTGGCATGAACAATAAACACAGATAAAGGTATTGATGATTGACTAATCAACTAATTGATTAAATCATGCACTGATTGTTTCAACTCAAAATCTATATTTATTGATAGAAAGTTAGCTTATATTTAAAAAAAAAACTTCATATTTGTTTTATATGTTACTTGGTAATGTAACTAGCACAGTAAATATACTTCGGTGCATTCTACGGCTGAAGCCAACGCTCTAAAGAGGAAGCGGGGACGATGATGGATGTGGTGGCCGTGTAACTGTAGAAAGGAGTCGGTGGGCAGGCCTGCTTAATTCCTGACATGAAATATTACCTGCAGCACTCGATAGAGCAGACCTGCTTGGATGGCGGGGAAGATAGCATCCATCCCTTCAGTATAAGAAACAAACAAACAAACAAAAGCTCCGGGACCTCTGACCCGACAAAGGAAGTACAACTGATAAGTTCGTACCAATTTCTCCCTCTTCTCCTGCCTCGCTCTCTTCTCTTTGAATAGCATTTCTCTGCCTTTGGCCCCAGTTTCACCTTGCTACGCCTGTGCCCTTCTATTAAAGGTGGTAATGGCTGCCAACTTCCCCCAGGCCTTCTTTTTAATATTTGTCACTCATGAAAGAAAGGGGGGAGGGGGGGAGGGAGATGATAAATCTTACTTTTGCCAGCTAAGGGCTTCTATCTCCCAAACAGAATAAAATCCAGTCCAAAACACTGCTGTGCGCATTAGGAAGCTGTGGGTTTAAGCCTTGTCCGCCATGATCAAACCAGGATTTATGAAGCATCATAACTCCCGACAACATCCAGCGGCTTATTAATTTTATATATTTCTGTCCATTCCCTGATATTCCCAGCCTTGACAGTCACTCAAGATAAGCCAAAAGCGTTCTGACAGGATGGAGTGTGTGTATATTTTTCACTGTTCTGCCGCTACCCCTCCAGTTGAATAGGTTTAGTAGAAACCTTGAGACGGCTGCGGTGTGATTTGTCTCTGGTTTTTGTCTTCACTTGCAACCTTCCCATTTGTAAGGGCCCTTAAATCAGCCTTGCACTCTGCTGAGCCATGAGAACAGGCACAAGGGGGGGAGGGGGAGGGAGGAGGGTGTGTGTGTGTGTGTGTGTGTGCATATATATGTCTCAATATATGTTTATGCACAGAGAGACAGGAGGGAGGGAGGGAGACGAGGAGGTGATTGGCTCATCAGAGTATCACACGTGTGGTTGAATTTTAATCAAAACACTGACTAATCACCATTTACAGGCCGCCTATATAAAGGCCTGTTCTCAGATATGAGAGGGCAACATGCTGATAGGGTTTAATTTAACTAGAGTCTGGGTCGGAGGCTTGATTTAATGTGGCCCACAGGAAAACAGAGCAGGGAGGAGAGAGAGAGAGAGAGGTAGCAGTCTTTATGCAATGATCACATAAGTTCACATCAATAACGCCCTAGCCCATTACCAGAAACACTACATGAAAGAGGAGGGGCCCTCTGACGGCTCCTCGGCATAACGACAGAAACCGGCTCCAGCTCTCCTGACGGTCGCTTTACTTTTTCTGACAAGCTACGCAGACGCAGTGGTGACAGGCCGCTTCAAGATAACACCCGTAACCTCCTGAACCCCACTTTCCTCTTAATTCCCCCCGCAAGTAGCTTACATCTTGGAGGGGGGGGAACGAATTTCTGAAGTGTATGGAAATATCACATATGTGTACTTTATCTGCTTGTTTCAACAGCTCTTTGAAGTTATATGATGCTCAGACTGAGCGAAATATTCAAATGTGACCCAGTGAAGCTGCATTCAAGGTCTGCCTCAAATGTGAGCATATTTGGAAATGTTTAAAATGATTTAATTAACTATGCACTGCTATATTTCAATTATGTGATATTATATTTTTGTAATCTCTCCATTTCCCAGAAATCTTGCATTATGATGTTTATGCATTTCTTTGTTTCTTTCTGCAGCGATATGATGACACGATGAACCAAATTAGTTAACAAAAAACTACTGTGAATGGTGTCGGGTACAAGGTTGAAGGCCTCAAATGTAGTTAATAATACTAAAAGATTTTTAGATAATTAAAAAAAAAGGCATGTAGATTGATTGGACTTTGCAATGAACTTTTAGACGGTACGTATTTCTATTTCAAGGTAAAGAGCTATTTCCTTTCTTTCTTCTTCCCCTTTTTGTGAAATGAGTAAAGTAGGTGTCCTTGTGAAGAAAATAGTAGTGTTCTTTCGGCTGTAGCTGTATGGATATACTTTAGATAACAGGGATGGACAGACGGGGAATGACATGCAGCAAAGAACTTGAACCAGGACTGTTGCAATTCATGGTCACCGCCTCAATCTGTAAGCCATCAGACAGAACAAAACAATAGTTATACCAACAAAACTTTCCCAAAAAGTTGTAGAAGTCTTTTTTGATAATAAAGCAGGTTGAGGTGCTTTATAAATACGCTCGATCCACAGAGAAATGCATACGGCTCTTATTCAGAAGCTGTGCCTTTAAAGGAGGGAGAAATATCTCCGGTAATTGCAGCTTAACTTAACTAGTTAACTGCTTAACTATGTAGTTGACACACAGTGAGTCCCCAGCTGCAGTGACGCTGTGAAGATGGCAACAGCACAGATGTGTAAGACCAGAAAAACGTGTGGAAAACACGGACCAATCAGAGTAGACTGGGCGTTTTTTTGGGCTTAAAAAGACAGGCACAAAAACAGAGCGTTTCAGACAGAGAGGGTGAATACAGGTATATAGACAGACAGTGTGAGATAAATAAGGTGCTTTTTGAACATTAAAGCATGAAAACATGTTCCAGTTGAAACCCAAAATACAAGCATGAACGTGGAGACGAGCACAATATGTCTCCTTTAAGATTTGTCCGTCTTCCTCCGGGGGAAACGTGAAATCAGAATGCTTTCTCTTTTCCCCGCTGCACATTCGCAGACCTTCATCCATTTATTCCAATATGGTTGAAGAACTGTTGGCCTCTACTGTTGCCCAAAGAACACCTCTAATAATGGAGGTGAGCTGCCTTGCCCAAGGGAACACTGAGAGTATTTGAGAGAAATGATTAAATAGCGATGCTCATTCATTTCCCCCAGAAGTGTCCGATGTTTCTTTTCACCTACGCTTGAGGTCAGAGCCCTCCTGAAGTCTCCACCGGGTCTCCTCCAGGGGCCCCGAACCTCTGATGCTGCTCTGATTTTCTTCCATCTTCATTTTCTTCCAGCCGCCTGCACTCTGGCTGCGACCCCGACCGAGCTAACTAGCCACGGCGGCTATCACACCCAGCAGTGTCTGACTAAGACCCTAGCATGCACTAGCCAGCTACAGCCACAGTGACTGAAGCACGCAGCGGCGAGGAGGCAGGCAGGATGTAATCTCCGGGAGCTGTTGATACAGGGAAACACACAGGGTTTGGGTCAAAGGGATTAAAATGGTGGAGGTGCTGGCTGTAAGAAGGAGCGGGGCTGTGGAATAGTGACGGGAGCAGCGGGCGAGCCACCCCACAACAGAGAGGAGTGGGGAGATTACAGGGGAAATGGCGCAAGGGGGATCCCTGCGAGGAGAGGGGAAGGAGTGACTCCAAATGGCATCGGAACATAGCATTAGTAGCTACTATTCAACAGTATGCAGGCTTAGCGGGCTCAGGGCAGCAGGAGAGGCGGTCATGTTTTCCGTGCTGGTCAGGTGACGCTGTTTCTATAGGTAACAGGTGTAAGGAAAGCATGGATACGGACAGGAGGGAAGGAAAGCGGAAATCTGGGTAGCATGTAAAGACTTTGTGTCTGCTGCTCAGTCACTCCTCTGTGACTGAAATAATGTCAGAAAAAGAAACAAAAAGTTAAACAAATGAGGCCAACTCTGCTGGGTAATATCAAGTGGGGATGTCTTGTCTGAGGGTTTTAACCGAGCCCTTCATGCCTATGCAAACCTCACATGGTTTGGATAGAGTTCCATCAACAAAACATGTCAATCACCTCTCATGTGAAAAAAAAAAAGACAGAGATACGACACTGAAACCTATCTCGTGCAGACCCAAATACTGTACTCACGGCTTCCATTTCACAGTCTCTGGGAGAGTGGAGTTCAAAAATCTTACATCAATTTCTTTCTTTTTTTTTTCTTTTTCAATCTAGCTATCCAAGGGCTCAGATTCCAGTTACATTTCACATTGAATAGACTTGTGTTTCCAGCAGTCTAACCCTCTTCTAGTATGCTGGCTAGTGGAGCGATGACAGATTGGTTTCCACTCACTGCACGGGGGAGCACAATGGAGTGGCTTTGACAGAGTTAAGAGAAACAGTGCATCAATGCCCCCCCCTTCCCTCTCCATCTCTCTTTTTATGTACACACACACACACACACACACACACACACACACTGCCTCTCCTTTTCCTTCTCGTTCTCTCTCTCTCTTCCCTGGGGCTCGGAGGATGGATGGCCCTGTCTGACCTGGACGACACTGATGTCTAGTCCTCTACACTACTGTACCTACAGCACGCCTGTCTGCTCGCTCGCAGCTCTGTCCATTCTCACTATAACACACACACACAGACACAGTGAGCGCACACAAGGAACAGGGGCACCCATCTCTGTCACCCAGCGCCGACAGGCAGAGGTCAGCAGAGCTCAGGCACTAAAGCAACCTAGAGGAGGTCGGGTTTAGCTCATACTGTAAGTGGAACATAACTCTCGCATGGTGAAGACAGGCCTCAAGACACAAGTCTTAACCTTAAAAATGTAAAAAAAAAAAAAAAAAAAAACTGTGCTGTTACTTTACAGTTTTTTTTTTTTATACATGTAATTGAAATCAGAACAAGAAGACCAAACAGGTCGTTGCCCTCTAATTGAACACACATAAGGAGCTCATGTTTCCAACCTTGAGTACCACAGCAGGGGTGGTGTGCCTTATATGCAGCAGTATGGATGATGATCAGGATGCCAGTATCGATACCAGCACCATTAAAATGAAACAGATACCAATAGAACGTCATTTGATTCAGGTCAACATATTCTCACTCCCAACCGGTCGAGTAAAGAGGCTCAGTCAGTGGCCCTCAGCTTCAAGGTTTGGTTTGGTTTGGTTGGTGGATGTTAACTTGACTAACCTACGACTCATGTCATTGGCGAGTAACTAGCAAGGAAGTGTAAGCCAAGCCGCCCAGCCCAACCCCCCAGGTTTAGCTCTGTCAGCACCTTTGCTGTTGTTTGTGGTTTTCGTGCTGCTAGCCGCTAGCTGCTAGCTCTGACGTCACGGTGTTCAGAACCGTGTACAGGCAGCAATTGCAGCTGTATTGGTAGAAGCTACTGCGGTAGTGTTTGACTGGAGAAGTTTACGATACTTCTCCATTGCAGCGTATCCAGAACGCTGCAGCACGCCTTGTCTTCAATCTACCCAAATTCTCCCATGTGACCCCTCTCCGTGACCTCCCCTGGCTCCCTGTTGCAGCCCGCATCTAATTCGATGGCACTGGCCTTCAGGGCCATCAATGGAACAGCACCCATCTACCTCCAAACACTGGTCAAACCACACGCCCCACGCTAGCACTTCGCTCTCTACTTCAGCTGGCCTGCTGGTACCACCATCGCTGAAATATCACATACCATAGGCGTAATGACACATTTTAGTTGGCTTCCCTTAACCAGTCTATTCCACCGATTCGCCGATATCTCAACTCTGCCGATACAGATCCAATACCAGGATTCTCAAACCTCAGACGGTCTCTAGTGGACCTGGTTCTTTGGGTTCTTTGATACTGCACCTTTAAAGCTCATTGTTGAACCTGCCTCATGCATCCCGTGTCCTTACCTATGGCATTGTACTTTAAGAGGGGTAGAATAGCGAAGATCCCTCGAGCAGATAGCGTGATAAAACAACCCACAGATAAGGTCCTAATGCTAGAGGTGGCTCGCAGTTGTGTTCCTCCGTGCGCCGCAATGAGAAAAGAGAAACGGTGATATCACACTGATATGGTGCTCTAAAGACTACGGGGCTATGTGTGTTTTCTTTTCTTTTTTTTCCCCCCACGCAGGTGGATGTACAATCAATAAAATGGATTAGCTGCAAAGGTATGTATAAAGGTTATCGCTCAGTTCTCCTGCATGAACACAGCGGCGACCCCACAAAACAATTTTGTAATGTTGTCGAGCTATTTCTTCAGAGAAAATCTGATTATGTTGTGCCCAACCTAAAAATTGATTTGCAGGGGTATACATTATCAAAGGGAAAAAATTGTTTCTGCTCCAGCAGACCCTATAAGGCCTGAATGGAATTGTTCTAACGCTCTGCTATCATCGTAACAGGCAGTGTTGAATGTTTTTCTTCCACTGTCAAGTGCCTTTTTTCCCCCTCCTTCCCCCATCCTCCCCCCCGCTCCATATTCTGATCATCTCCTCTCTCCTTTAGTGCATCAGAGTTTCACCTAGACTTGTTTAGTTCCACTCGCTGCAGTCCCGTGTCAACCCTCAGAGAGACTTTAACCGTGTGGTTTTCCATCACGCTGACTGACGATCTAAACACCCCTCCACCCCAGTGATTCCTCTATCGCTCTCCCTCCATCTCCCTTGCTCACTCTCTCTGACGCACACACACACACACACTGTGACCCCCCTCAAGCCTGATAAAAAGACACCCCCCCCCCCTCCAAAAAAGAAAGCTGTGTGGATGTGCAGAAAGGCCTCTCTCTCCAGCTCTCAGCTTTTGTCTCTGATTATCCCCACACACACACACATGCACCCACACGACCCCCTACATCCTCTCTCTCTCTCCCACACACACACACACACACACACACACACACACACACACACACACACACACACACACACACACACACACACACACACACACACACACACTCCTCTCCTCAACCTGGCCGGGGGGGTTGACTCTGACCAATGGCATCCCAACAGCAGGGCTTTATCCTGAAGCACACTGACAATGCTTTTCACACCTACTTACCACAGCAGAGATGGAGGCGGTGGGCTGCATCATACACCCAGGCCTAAAAGCAGGCTAAGGGCTTTTTAGAAGACACACACACACACACACACACACACACAGAATGGACTCTTTAATTACTGACTCCAGATCGCAGAGTAGATTAAAATCCTCGCAGAAGCTTATTTTCATATCCGCAAGAGTTTTTCAATGAATATGAAAACGCTCATTGATTATGCCGTTAAGGCAGGGAATTTAAGAAGGGAAATATAAAGTACATATAATCACATTAACTTGCAGTGATTAATGTAATAAAATGTGATCGTTTTTCTCCCTCTCTCTCTCCCATCTATATCTGAACACATTCAATACGGAGCAGACATGCTCCAAATATTAAGAAGCAGCCCCTCAAAATCCACTTAAGCAGTTCTGTGTTTGAAGACATACGATATTCTCATACAGCGCAGATAGGGGAGGGCGCACATGGCAAAAACAATGACTCATATCGAGCTTTTGATGCCTGCGCGCTCGTGGTATTTTCAGCTTCACGTGTGTCCTCGCTCTCAGACGCACCGCCAGCCTTCCTGCGTGATCGACTCCGAAGCATTTCTCATCATTGATTATACAATTATAGAGAAGTTAAATCTGTGACACGCTCCCTTGTAGGAGCATTAACCGATGCAGCCAGCGGTGGAGACTGAGAGGAGGGAAGACACTTCCTCTTCACTCACTGTTTTTTTTATATATTTTTTTATAAACGTGGTGCTTAAAGCGAGCTCGGCGTAGTCCAGGTACTTCACTCAGATGATTATAATGCCACGAGGGTGCAATACATCACTCTTATTAGCCACACTGGAGCACAATGGTATCATAATTAATGGTCGCAGCAGGATTGAACGCTGCCCTGACATGGAAAAGTGGGCCTACTTAAGCTCTACAAGGCATTTAAATATGCAGAGTCAATGGCACAACCCAAACCCTCCTGCTCTAAGGACAGCCCACGCTCATTAGCCCGACACCCTCCGTGGCATTGATACAAGGACGGCCGGCACACACTCAACAAAAACACAAATCCTAAAATAAAAAATGCCACCTTACAAAATGGCTATGTGCATGTGGAGATCCCCCTTCATCAGTGCCCATCACTCCTTTTACATTCCCTCCCCGTATTGTTGCGTTTTTGTCTCGGGGCTTAGTCCACGCTGAATGCGAGATGGACACGTATGTGTCGGCGGCCATTATTCAAAATCTTCGGTAATGGCGTTTGGTCTTGCGCGCCTGTGTGTGTTCACAGTGAGAGTGGGTGCCGTGGCAGAGTGGGGCGTCTGGAGCCCGTGCTATATACCGTCTAGCACAGGGAAGCTGCCTGCGCGGCGGGAGAACAATGCACATAAAAGGCTGTCGGAGGAAGCGTCTGGAGCTGACGTCTTTCACATGGCTCTGAATGGAGCAGCAGTAAAGTGTGTGTGTGTGTGTGCGTGTGCGTGTGTGTGCGCATGCTTGCTTTATATGCTTACGAGTGAGACAAAGAAAAAAAATGGAGAGAAAACGCCCTCTGTAATATGTTTGTAGACAGACACAGGAGAAAATAATAAAAGAGTGTGTTTTCCCCCGTCTCACTGAAATGTGCATGAATGCCCGTGCTCCTAAATACATGTGTGGGATGTTAAGTCCTCTGCGATTGCCATACGATTTTGGATTTTCGCTGTCCTTAACCCACCACACACTCCATTTCCTCCTCCTCTCCTCTCCATAAAAGCCAGCTTTACAACTTCTCCTCAATTGCTAATGTGGAGGCTTCAGCTAAAAGACACGTTGCTCAACAGCTGCCAAATGCCTAAAACCAGCTCACTCCAGCCTGACCGTGCCGAGTTATCGCGTGGCTCAGTGCAATCAATTATTGCTGCAGTGGAATCATTAATAATTTCCTAATGAAAACGATTCTGTTGATCTGTTGTCTTTTAATTAAACATAATTAGTCGGCTGCTCGGAGCCGTGGTGGGGACTCCTTTAGGGTACAATTTTGTTTTAATACACTGATAATGAAATTTTTACATTGTGTCAGTTGTTTAGTTATTATTCAGTCACACTATTTCGCTATGTTCCCAGATAACAGATAATAACCCCTCGCACCTCCTATTCGCCGCAGTCATTTTAAAAAGAGGAGGGTTGAAATGAACAATTACATTTTGAACTGTAAGAGTCCTCTTCCTCTCACTGTTTAATGCTGCATGCTGCCAGGCAGTGGTGCAGGAAACAGTACAGTTTTACGCTTTCATTTCTGGTGGGGGATAAAAAAAAAAAGGAACAACTCAAGATGTCTTTGGCAGTATACACTGCAAGGCTCTTTTTCTTTTTCTTTTAAAGATCTGTCCAGACAGGTCATGCTAGTTCAGCTTCTGCCTCAGAGGTCCACAGCTGTGGAGAGAGCAAATGAAGGCATACAAAAAAGGATCTGATTGTGAAGACTTAGAGAATATGAAATAATACAAAGACACAGCCAGTTGGCTAATTCGGCACTGTCCGGGCTTATGTAAAACGGCCTAGTTACATTGGTCAATTTCTGCACGAACAATGGGGCTGAGTTGCTCCGGAGACTTATTGGACATGCTGTATCTGAATGTGGTCTGGCTTAAGAGGCTTACAGTTGAAAAGTTTAGGTGACCTCTGAATAATGCCACATAATGTGGTCACATTGAGTGTGTATCGTGTCAATGGGCTCAGATAGCAGGTAACAATGGAGTCGGCACAATGAAGGCTCGCACTGAGAATGAATGAAGTCATATATTGTACTTTAGAGCGGAAAATGACACTTGTTCTTAAACTGTACACTCAGATGTGACGGTGTTGGATTTCAGGAAATGTATGCTGCGGAGAGCTTTTCTTTAAATTCCCATGGAAACGGAAGTTAGGGAGGCTTTAGCTTCTGTACTGTGAGTTTTTCCTTGTGATGGATTGGTTGTTAGTAGTTTAAAGAAGTAAATGTCATATTTTGTTTTACAGGAAGAACAGATGATTGAATTTTTTATGGAAATATGAAGAAAGTATTTCTTTGCATATATTGTTACAATATTGGGAGCGTTTCTATTGCGACTCAATGGCTTGAGAGGCAAAATGGCATGGTGACGGCTGAGCCAGTGGCTCGCAGCTAACGGTGCTAACAGTGCAAACAACAGCAACAGTGTTGACGGAGGTAACAATGTTTGCCTGAGGGGAACTGGAGAGTGTGATAGCACAGTGCATAGCGGCGGCTGCAAGTTAGCAAGGGGTACACCACATTCAATAAAAGCATGATTTGCCTGCGCTACATAGCTAATAGTGGTTTGTTGCTATATTCTATATTAATGCTTAGAATATTGAATATAGAACATTTAAACAGATGTAGAATGTGAGATGACATAGTCTAATATATCTCAAATGTTACTATTTTTGACAACAAATCTCACTAAAAAAGGACCAAAACCAACAATGAATTGAACTAACAAGTATTGCCCGTGCAGCCAAAGTGGGGTTTACATAATTCTCTTGTTAAAGGTGCGGAGCAGGTGGAGCTGGAGACAATAGGAGAAATCGCTGGAATCCAAGGTTCGATGTGGACAGAAGAGAAGGATCCAAAAAGACTGAACTGAAAACCTGGACTGGAACACGGGTGCAGGTGGAGGAGCTCAGGTGAGAAAGGACTAAGCTGATGGTGATAGTCAGTCAAGTTAACGTCAACCACGCTCTTAACTCAATGGTTTTGTTGCCTTTTACGTAGCTTCCTGTGAAGAGCGAAGTTTATTTTGAAAAGACATGCATGTAATGAGCAGATGCATTGCCAGAGGGGTACGAAGAGCATCATAGTTTGAAGCTTAGTGTCACTGACCAAGCTGTTATTTGACACATTGGTATGAGAATGTGTTGCACGGGAACACGGGAGGAAAACAACTCAGTCCAGTCAACAAAAGAAGTGTGAGGGCACCTGGAGCCCGACTGTGACACTCGAAATGTGTATTAATCCCTGATAATAACCAACAAATGCACAATTTACACAAAACTCCGGTGCCCAGGTGTTAAATTCAGCCTATTTCTCTATTTCCAATGTTTTGTTTTTAAAGGTGTTCATCTTCAGTCGGTAACAAAAATGGGCTCTGGGATGATGAGTGCCACAGGGGGAAGTCAGAAAGTTTAGAGGAAAAGACGAATGCATTGTTGGTCTACTTATCATGGGATTTGTTCACAATAAGAGAAAGTGAACAGTTGCTAAAACGCTTCCAATCAGGCCGGTTTGCAGCATTTGAACAGACATATTCGACTGGGAGTTGATAGAAGAAAAGAATAGAACAAAAAAATCAAAATGGGGCTGAATTCCTTTTCCTCTGCTGAATCTCTCCTACTTTCCAGCTGCATTGTTTATCAATCTGTTGTTTATCGGTGCGGAAAATCCTCCACAGGTTTCTCTCTCTCTCTCTGGGTCCCTGTCTGTCAGTCTCTCTCTCTCTCTCTCTCTCTCTCTCTGCTCGGTCTCCGGCGTTACTGTAACATATAATTACTCTGCAGACTTACTGCCTGTTTCTATAACTTCGGGGGGGTTCAAAGAAACTGTCGGAGTGTGGAGGAGAGCATTGTGGGAGTTCCAGGTGGATTTCTCGATAATGAGTTAGCGCTGTAGTAGAGTTGAGAGTTTTAGTAATGGCTGGCTGCTAAGGCTCTTCCTGGGAGTTTAATGTAAAACAAACAGGGCCATGCTGACAGCCTGGGAAAAACAGATATTACACTTTCCCACTTCCTCTTCGGGGGCTTTCGCTGCCTCTCATTTTGAGAAATGGGGAATTCAAAGAAGAATTTATATTCATGAAAGGGCCTCTGTGAATCCCTAATTTAAGACACTTAAATGCCTCAGATATTACTCTTTGACTTCTAATTTCTTGAAGTAGATCAGTTCATCTGGATGCAATGATACAGATGAGTACAGAATTGTCAGGGAAGACATGGCAACAGGAAGCGTCGGAGCCCCAAAATAGGCAAAATCAATCTATATTTGACACTATAGGGTGAGCTTGTCTTGGTGCTGGTGACCAGGGGCGCCCCGCGGGGGACCTGAATGCACCACCCTGCTGCTTGTTACACACTCCACTGCATGTATTATACATAACACACTGCTAAGAATACACAACTCCCAGAGGAATCCTTTTGCTGAATCCTGTCTTCGCTCCACATACTTCTCCGACTTCCTGAATGGCAAGTTCTAGAAGATGAGCGGTTGTACCAAAAAGAAGAAAAAAAAAATATAAAAAATGTAATGCAGAAATCATAGACAGAACACCCAGCAGTAAGCTCCAGCCACTCAAACCAATCACCAGTCCTTACTTAGAGATACTCCCCCATAGATTCACACTGGCAAGCATCCAAAGTGAACTGCTACTATCTTTGCAGGCAGCCATAAAGAAAGCAGAGACCACTGAAAGGTAAGCCAAAGCATATTCTGCAAGCATACTGTGTATTGAGATATTCACTGTTTTCCATAAGTAACGCATCTCAGGGAGCAATGAAGCAGCCTGCACAGGGTGAAGATAGAAACAGTCTGGGCCTCGGCTTTCTATGAGGTGGGAAGAAAGTTCCCGTTGGACTCTTTTCCCCTTTTCCAGTTGATCCGCGCCATAGCGTCGACATGATAAACAACACTCCAGCGTCCGCTTCACAAACCGGAGCGGGGGGGAATTAAACATTTTATTTTGACAAAAGATTTGATAGTTTAAATTTCAATGTCACCTCCAGAGGGGGCCCACACACGCAGGTTGGAATATTTAACGAGCGGCGTAAATCTGTAGGACGCTTTGTGAACTTACTTCCAGTCCACCTTAAAAAAGGAGCAAAGTGTGGATAGAGAGCTGAGAAAAACACCCTGTGGCAAAGTTGCAGCAAAGCTGTTTGAGTCAAGTATGGAATTACACAGAAGTTTCTTTGTACCTTATCATTACGTCAAATATCTATTTATCGTAGCATTCCTTTTTCAAAGTCACACGTTTTCTTGATACAACCAAAATATCACGTCATATAAAACTACAGAATTGAAATATTTTTCATGCTTTTTTTTCCTCCCCCCTCCAGCTTAGCGATGTCTAAGACGCAGCAACGACGAGGTGACAAGAGATATTAAACTTCTACTCCGAGATTTAAATTAATTCTTTGTATTCAACATCCTCTCTATTATCGTTCATCATCGGCTGGCAAGCATGTGAAGGATCTGGTGGGGGGGATTTACTGTAATGAACTTATACAGCACAACGCAGAACAACTCTCACAAGGGGACGTCTGAAGATGTTATTGTGTGTAATTTAATAAGGTCAAATCTGGAAGTGACAAACAGAACGGATGCTCCAGTGGTATACGCAGCTGAGGTGGCGATGCTATCTCCGTGATACAAGTAGGAAGAGTGGCGGCGGAAAACAAAAAAAAGGGGAGAAATCCTGTTATTGCCCCCCTCCCCCACACATTTTTTTTCCTTTTTTTTGTTTCATACAGTCGGTCTGTGAGCAAAAAGATTAGAAGATTTTAAAGAAGTGCATAATCTTCTTTCACAGCTTATCAAAACTTTAATGATTTGGTGATAAAGAGCACAAAGTTAAGTAGCCGGTTAAGAGGATAACTCCCCAGTGCAGTCTAGTGATTAGTAGATGAGAATTGGGAGACTGAAAATCCGGGTTGCAAATCCCACTCCTGCCACTTATTCACTTTGAGGGAGAAGAAGCTCCATTTCAGCTTTGGGGGTATTGTCACGGGGTAATCACTTTTGAAAAGTGATAAATGGAGCCCCCTTTTCCCTTCACCCTTTTTTTGGAATCCAAAACACATCTTTATTTACGTGTTTATTTTTTCGCTGTGTCTCTCCGGTTAACACCCGTCAAGACCCAATTATAGCTAGAAGCCTCGCGCTTTCATGGGAAGTGAAGCTCCAGACGGTGGTGTCAGGCCTGCGTACAGTTTAAGCATCTCCTCATACAATCTGCAACAAAACCAGGCTCTCCACAGATCCGCGTTGGGCTGTTTTTAATGAGGGTGTGCCGGATACAATGCGGCAGATTGAGGAGTTTATCTTCATGACAGTGGGTCATTTGAGTTTTTTTTTTTTTTTTTTTTTTTGTGCTTTAAGGGTGAAGGCTGAATAAACAACATGGATTTTTCTGACAGATACGCCGTATTTACATAAATCCATTTCTGGTGTGTGTGTGTGTGTGGAGGGGGGGGGGGGGGGGGGGTGTCTTGTTACGAATATGTCTGATTTATTAAAGATGTACAGATAAAGGCTGGCGCTGAATTAGTGGAGAGAACAAATGAAGCAAAATGGCAAGCCCATCTCCACTTGTGCTCTGCCCGCTATCTGCACTGAGATAGGGATTCACTTAGTATGAAAGAGAAGGAGGGGGGGGGGGGGGGGGGGGGGGGGCATTAATTACCTTGTGAAATCTAAAGACCATTAACTTTGTGTGTCAAGTGATGTTTCTCAGTTCCTAATCAGAGTTTTAGTGATATAAATGACTCTTTGGAGTAAAACAGATATGGTGTGTGTGTGTGTGTGTGTGTACTTGCAGCTGCGTTCATGCAATTATTTCTGTTGTGACTTTAAGAAGCGAGAAAGAGAAACAAGTAAAAGAGAGAGAGAGATGCAGTGGGAGTGGAGTGGATGGAGGATTGTCAGCGGCGCTGTGTGGCGTGGGGCGGCGTGGTGTGTCGCGCTGCCGGGAGATAACAGGATGCCGGCGCTGCTTGCTTACCTTTGCTGTACACCACACAGTTGTTTTTGTTGTCTTCCGCTCCCTGCCAAGTCACATCCAGCAGCCACCTGGGGCCGGCGCTCAGCACCACCGGGACCGTGCACTTTGTCTTCTGGACGGGGACAGATAACAGACACTAATCATTTGCTTATTTCGGTGATTAAAGAAACATTAATAACCACTGAGTTACGCTCGTCTGCTGCTCTGAATGGCCATAAACAGACAATTTCAGAAACTATGCACCATGCAACTCAAGTCCACCCCAATCCTCTTTTTTTTTTTAGAAGATTGGAGAATCAGGGCAGGTTGTGTGTGTGTGTGTGTGTGTGTGTGTGTGTGTGTGTGTACATTGGTTGGAGTGGTGACAAAATGTGTGTGTATAAAAAGGATGAAATAATCATCGAGGATTCAACCCAGTGATTAGAAAGAAAGAAAGAAAGAAAGAAAGAAAGAAAGAGAGAAAGAAAGAGAGAAAGAAAAGGGCTGGTGACTTTCAGAGGAGAGGAAGTGTGTGTTCAGTGGTGAACTTTGGGCACATTGTGCCTCACTATCGCCAGGATCTCACTATTTCCTGAAACAAGCAGGGAAGAATTTAAAGAATCAGTATCCATTTCAAAGGCCGATTGAGGTTAGGGTTTTTATAATATGCCGGAAAAAATTATTCTGAATGGGTAAGGTCATTTTTCTTCTTGGTCAGAGGTCAAACGTGTGAGTTTTTATTTCTCGGAAAGGAAAAAAAAAAAAAGAAAAAAAAAGAAAAGAGGAGGGAGATAGAGTGCAACGTCCACCACGGTGGATTCACACGCTGCAGTGTCGACACATCTGCTTGCTCTGTTTATCCTCGTATGATTTTCCTGCCGTTTTTAGTTTTGTTTCCGTGATCTTTCTCTTTTTTGCGTCTTGCAGAATGGTGCAGCTGAGTGTGTTTGGGGAGGCCGGTAGCAACATCTAAAGGCTGCTGGGTACAGTAGCCTATTACTCAAAGGCAAAATGTCAGTATTTCAAGGCCATTACTTTTGAACCCCGGGGCCCTCCTTCATTAGGATGTTACAGAAATAGTTTAGAGAAAATGGGTTGGGGTGCAATCTCGACACTTCATTTCTTTTTCCATCTGAGGCGGCCAGCGACAGGACACCGTCCGTCTGCCCAACGCGAAACCCCGGAAAAAAAGAAAATACTCGTCCTTCTCTCGTGCTTTTCACTTATTTCTTCCCCCGCTAAAAGGCAACAACCTTCAAGGATAAATGCAAATGTCACTTGAGCATGTTAAAGGTCTGAATTGGCACAGATACGCATAAGAGATGAACACTGTGCTCCAGCAGTGCGCCTGCATGGCCCCTCCACCTCCTCCTCCCTGCCTCCTCCTCCTCCTCCAGCCGCCCATTTCTCTTTCCATGAACTCTATCTAGTCTGAGGCTGGAGGACAAACTGACTTTTTTTTTAGAGAGCATTATTTACAAAATAGCAAATACATCTCAGCAACACGATGATAGCAATCTGTTTGGGTTTTCTCTGTAAATTAAGAAAGCAAATACAGTCACTAAATAAAGACAGCTTTCTAGTCCATATATATATGGACTATATATGTATACATATGTGCACATTGGCAAACGACACTGCCAGTCTGATCAAACACAGACTGTAAATTGTGTCTGTTGATATTCTTATTCCTTCTCCTGGCATCTTCTTATCCCGCCCTGGCAGCAGATGAGAGAGAGAGGACCTCTGTAATTTAAGTCATCCTCGCTTTCGCGTTTCAAATTAGCCTCACAATAAAGTCTTCTATCTGGCTAACCTGAAAATCTCACACCCCTGTCAAAGGAGCAGAGCAGACCGGCCGATTGTTGCTAGGGCGACTATCTGAAATGGGAATCAGATTAACCCTTCCTTAGATCTCCAGACTGGAGCCATCTCTTATTCAGCAGCGAGAGGCCTCTCCGCCGTCCCTCCGAGCCTCTGGGAATTCATGATATTCCAGCTGCTCTTAATGTAGCCACCACGTTTAACGAGACATCTTCCCATTGTTGCAGGAGGGGAAAAAAATCTCAATTATTCCTTTAGTTATTACTGAGATAGAAACTTTTAAAATTGTCACCATGGGTATTATTTTTTTTATTCAGCCGTGAATTACCACTATTTTCTTTGCTTCCTTTTTTTGTTGCAAACAGCAAGCCATGACAGTTTGTCACTAGCAGATTTACATAATGCATCGATCGTGACAATGGTGGCCTGTGTGCTTTGTAAGCACGCTGCATGTACCAGACGTCACGCAGACAAAGGAATGCAGAAAAAGCAAGTGCACGCAACATATTTAGGATTAAGACACGGTGGCGTCAGCGCGGGGAGGAGCCCGGCGTCTGCAAATGCAAATGGGAATATTTTGTGTGCGACCGGATCAGTCGGCCTGAGTGGCCGAGGCCGGGAGAAATGCAGATTGACAGGCAGAACGTGGAGATTTGCCTGAAGCGAGGGAGGCACGTGATAAAACTCAAAACGGTCACACAAGCAGAGGATGTGACGTGTGGAAACTCTTTCCTGTCCAAAACGTAAATATGCTGACCCCTATTGGATAGTTAAATATGTGATTTACAAATAAAATCAGTGCTAATATGTATATATATTTTTTTTCATCACGTGTTTATTGTAGATATTTTTAAGCGATATTCAAATAAAGAGATAAAAAACAAACACATATTTGTTGTTTACCGACATACGGTGTTTAATATCAGTTTACACACTATCATCCCTGTCAGAGGCTGTAAAAAAAACGTCCTGTCTGTGTAGTGTGTTATGGTTTATCCACCCTCTGCCTTCACTCCAGTGGTTTCAATACTCTGCCGGCGTTTTTTTATTTATTTTTTTTCTCTCTCTCTCTCCGAGCTCTGTTACCGTTGTAAGAGATACAGTGGCCAAAACAGTGTAGTCAGCGAGGAAGTGATTACAAACTGATGCTCCAAATTCGCTATAAAATGAAAATCAATATTTCCACAAGTTGCTGCAACATAAAAGATAACCTTCATTGATTTTTTCTAGACTTAGGCCTCTGTGATAAAATCTAATATAAATTTTCAGCCACACGGATTTGGATCAGAGCGGAGCAGAGGCTGAACGATAAGTTCCGCGCACATCTCTCAGAGTTGGATTCCCCCCCACCCCCGCCCCTCCGCCCGCACCGCCTCCTCCGCCGCCACCACCTCCCCTTTTCCCTCTTCCAAGGCAGGGCTGTACTATTTATAATTGGCCCTGTGCGAGCAAAAGCTTCTATCAGGAATCTGTTCTAATTTTTATTACTGAGAAGCTAAAGCCTGTTCCAGATAATTTGGAAATTTCAGGGGAATTGTGATAGAGCTGATGGCACAGCCGGACTGACTCCAGAAAGGAGCTAACCTGTAATAGCCTCTGTGGCTGCGCTGATTAAATGTTGCCATAGATGAAAGACCTGCCATCACCGCAATAAATTAACCAATCACACAAATCCCAAGTCGCTACTAATCCCTCCTTGATACCATGATCCTCTGATCAGCTGAAGGAGGTGAAGAAGAAAGTGGCTTGTGACACTCAGCCTTCCTCTAACTCCCTGCTTCCCCGTGTAAACAACAAGCTAATGATATCGCCGCTGACCATTTCACCACCACTGGCTACTCTTAACCCGCTTCATGGTCGGGGCAGGTGAAATCGATACAAACCTTGGTGGGAATGATTATTATTTTCCCCATGGCTTCTCCCTCTCTCTCTTTTTTTTTTTTTCCTTTTTCCCTCCACCAAGGTCACTGACTGGCACTGTATCCGTCTTGATCCCACAGCTGCAGGATTTAGACAACTGAGAGATCAAAACCACTCCGTCTGAATATCTCCACGCATTCATTGGCTTTCAACACCCACTCGGTGTGAAGTAGTGCCATTTAAACAAAAAAAATAACAACGCCAGTCAAATAATGCCATTCACGTCTTTTGATTATTGCACGTTTTCCCCACAATAAAACACTCCACAAATACATTTAACTTCCTGTCTCCAACATTACTTTTGACCTTAGAAACACAACACAATGTCCCAAATCATTTTCCAGTGCCACCCCGTCTCTGACATAAATGAGCTTCCCGTACAACTAAACTGCTCTCACAATTACATTTCGAGGGAAACATATTTTCTCCCGGATTATGGAAACACGTGGTTAACATTGTTAAGTGAAACAAAACAACACAACTTAGGTTTGTGCAGTGGAACTGCTCAGTTAGGTTCAGTACAGAAAGCTCACGGTTGAAGCTTAGAATGACTTCCTTAAAACAAAAACACAAGTACGTGTTTCCTGGATGAAAGCCTGTGTTTTTTTGACCTCTCCACCAGTCCGACCTCCATCCTACCTGGACTCCACTGAAACATATTTGCTATACGTCAAAAGTGAACGTAATCCATGGCAAAATACCGTTGCATTTTTAGGCTGTGTCCTTTTCAGAGGACACTAGCAGTCTAACAAAAAATAACAAGCTTATGTATGGGTTATGTCAAGTTTATATGTTCTCTGTTTCTAACATGGGAGTGAGGATAAAGGATTTGTACCTGTTTTACCAGTCAGTTTACAGCAGACAGCACACTCACACCTTGATAACGTCCATTGCAATTAGTTGTTCACTGCGATGAAACAAATTGCATGTGGTCAACTGGAAATTTCATTAAGGGAGATTTTCCTCTAGCCCTCGTTATCGCTCTGCGTATTAATATTTTCTTAGCCTCAAGGATGGATGGGTTGCAAGGGTCTTTTTTTTTTTTTTCTTTTTTTTTTTGAATAAAAACAGCCAAAGCCAACCTCACAGTCTATGTTCACCCACTACGATCCACGCTGGGGGAAAAGCTGTGCATAAGGCTTAGTTAGGTTGCTGCATGGTTTTCTTTTTCTCCCCCCCCGTTGCTGAAATAAGATTCTCTGTCAACATCCTACATAAGGTGAGAAATACGATCATTTCTCAAGTCTGCTTTTGTGTCATTCCCTCCTCCTCTAAATGGCCGTGGTTACATCTGCTGAAATGAAAAGATACCTACAAACTGCTTTCATTCCTTTCTCTCTCCCCCTCCTCTCCCTCCCTCTCTCTCTCTCTAAGGCTATAGCATCTGCTCTTGGGAGACTAAATAACAGAAATATGCAGGAATTGCACACTAATTCCCTTTAGAGATAGATCTTGGCTGGTGCCCTGTCATAAATCAGAGAATTTCGATATGAAATGAGGCAAGCTGCTCTAATCATTTCTGCATTTCAAATTGGATCACTGGCTCAATCGCTTGGCTTTTAAACTGCTTGCCTAAGAGCAAATGTGAGGTGGGAGATAATTCAGCTGAAATCTCTGCCTGCTCTGTGCAGCAGTTAGTTTACTGCTTGAGTGCAAGAGAATGCTTTTTTTTCTCTCTTCTTCTTCTCCTTCTTCCCTCGGCCCATCTTTCTCTTTTCAACTTTGTTAAATTGACTTTTCATTTTTAAAATCGATTAAATTGAGAGAGTCGCCGCTGTTCCCCCGGAATCTTTAAAGGGACACCCATCACTGTGCGCATGTGCCTTTATTTGGCTGCCGCTATCATGGTGGCGCTGTGGGGGAATAAATATTTTCTCATTTAAATCACCTTTTATCCCGCTGACTGGACTGTAAGCATCAAAGTTCATGTGCTGCATTAGCTATTACTTATTTCGCTCCATTGAAATGCTCACAGCGCCCGTGTTTGTGTGGACCGGTGGCGGCATCGCGTGACGGCCGTGTTTGTCAAAGACACAACGAGAGTGGTAATAAGGCCGACGAGTGATTGGCTGCTCGGGATGCTGATTGAGGAGCGATGGAGCTAAAATCATCATCGTCTAGAAATGATTTTTGTTGCAGTATTTTGACATGGATTCCTACTGAATGAGGGAGGGGAGGAGAGAAGAAAAGAGGTTGAGAAGGGGGGGGGGGGCACTCTATCCTCTATACTCCATTCTTCAAGACCTTCGGGCACATTGAGGTGCTCCAACTCTGAAGCCAAACAGTTTAGTGTAAGCTGTACCTACCCCGAAGACAAGCAGCCACTGCCTCCTTTTCTTGCCTTTAAATTCTTTTCTTATTCCTTCCCTCTTCCCGTCCTTCGAGTCCTCCTCTCATCTCCCATCCTCTCTCGTCTCCCCTTTAATTTCTCTCTTTTTCTTTCCTTTCCTATAATTCTCTCCTCTCCTCATCCATCGCTTCCTCCTCTAATCTCCTCTATTGCTATTCTTTTCCTTTCCTCCTATCCTCTCTCCTTCCCTTTCTCTCTTTTCCTTCCATTTCCTATTTATTATTTTGCTCTTCCTTTCCTCCCCTCTCCTCTCTCATCCCCTTTCCTTTAATATTTCGACATCACCCACGCTAGCTCTCCACTGATTCAGTCCAAACTTCCTTTCCCTCCCCAGCCCCTTCAGCATCGTACAACAATGTCCCCCAACTTTCTTTGTAGTGGAGAATGTTTAATTCAACTTCACCAGTAAATGCGCGTGTACTTCCGTAACTATGTATAATGCGTATGTCCTGAGAACTATTTGAAGTTGTAAACAAGAGAAAGCTGAATTTGTAATGCATGCGCTCCAGGACTTAATCATATCTCGGAGGTATGAGCACACACACACACACACACGTGTACTTCTTGTGTTTGGCTTTGGTCAGGGGACAGAGCAGCCCCGTCGCTTCACTACTCACTGTTTGAATTACTCGAAATTTCCCATTTGAATTCAATTGGGAAGGACTTGTTTGATCTTTTGCATGTAAGCTCGGGCCGACTCCCCGAGCAGCGAGGAACTGTGTGAGGGAACATAATAGGGGAACCCGGAGCCAGTAATGTTCACCTGTATGGATATTACCGTGGCCCCTGGGGGTCAAGGTGGCAGGTGGCGTATTCTCTGGACAGAACCACTCGTTCTCTGTCGGGAATAAACATGCGGAGGGGGGGGAGGGGGGGGATAAAGGGAACTCAGGAGTCAATCAGTCAATGGGGTCACGAAAAATCCTCATAACGGCACAGGGAGGACTAGGATCAGTCAGAGGCAATAAATAAAGACAAATGATTAAATAGTAGGCATGATGCTTGAATAAAGCCCCTGACTTTAGATAAACCTCCAGGCCTCCCTTTAGGTACTGGGTTTTTAATATTCTTTTGAACTCCCCTCTCTTTCAGGATGCATTAGAATAACATCTATATGTGATATTATATTTCAGGAGACTTCTTCAAGTCTGTGCATTGGGAAATGAAAAAAATCCATATCAAAGTGCACGGAATCATAATTACAATAAACACAAAGTAGAAAAAAAAGAATTATAATAATTTGAGGCAAAGAACAAAGAGAGGGAACATGTAACTTTGTTCTTAACCAACAAAGGTACGTGTGATTTGCATAACACCTGATCGTCTACATATTGCACTGTGCAATAGTTTGATCCCTGGGTGCACTTCAGAGGCTAAATCCACCATAAAAAAAGACCAACAATATTTACACCAAGTTAAGTAAATAAGATAAAGATGGTGAACTTGCCCCTCGCTAAATGCATTAGACGTGAACTCTCTTATCAGAGTCTCAGCACACTGACTGTTAAAAGATGGGTTTCTCAAGCTGTAAATGGTCTTTGTTACCCAATTAGTTTGCAGACGACCCCGCGGTATAATATTCCTGCTTTGACAGCCTCGCACACATCAATCTAATGAGGTGCTGCTGGACCACCGGGGAGTGAATGAACACTGTCCAGACCTTCATCTCCACCAGAACCAGAATCGGCTTTCTTATCTTCAATGCTAACCTTTTTCTGTTTGTTTTATTTGTCAGAAGACTTGACTTTCTCTGCTTGGTTTGTTCATACCGAGGCGTTTCGTTTTGACGGTGCTTTGTCTTTTGGTCGGCCCTGAGCCAACTAGGCTGAGCATCAGAGGGCTAAGGCCAGGACAGGGGCACAGCGAGGATTTATCAAGGTCTACCGGCAGGGGGTTGCCTCCCTGTAGGGTGACCATCCTTCTTTCTCTGAAGGATGTGAAGCAAGCAAAGCCTCTGTGCTTCTCCACTTTCCTCGCCAACATGACGAGGGAGGAGGAAAACTGCTGATGTAAGAGCGACAATCAAAGAAAGCTCTTTGCTGTTCATAATATAGGATTTTGGATGCGGAGAACCGCGCTTAAAATCTTTAGAGTTTCTAGGTTCATCATTGGGGTCTATAGTAGAATATGTTAACATGCCTTAATGTTAAAAAAAACCTCTTTATTTTGCTATTTGTTCAGTCTGTCTCAAACGCTCAGTTTTAGCATGTTTCAACAGAATTGCGTTGCTAAGCAACAGCTTGGGTCCACATTCACTTCCTGTCAGCTGATGTCATTCACATACTCTGCAACCGGATATAAGCTGGGACACATTTAGCATGTTTCACGTTTAAAACGTTGTGAAATGGTCGCTATAGTGTGTCGTTGTGACATCACAACGGACGGCTGATTTAAAGGAACAGATTCGAGCTTCGTATTTCTCCATGGATGCAATGCTTCACTTCTTTCACGCTATTTATATAGTACTTGCTGTATATATATATATATAAATGAAGATATACAATATCGGACTGCTAACACTTTAAATAAGAGATCGAAAGCACAGCTGCTTTATATTCCTAGAATCACAGTTAAGAGAGAGGGATTGGTCAGACATCTACAACCACCGCCAAACCCCACTCAAAACTCACTTTGTGTTGCAAATACCAAGACGACTATCAGGGGCTCGCAAATGGAAACAATCGAGGATTATCTGCACCACTTTTCAAGAAAGTTGTTTCAACATATCACGAGCACAGCCATGACAGTGACAGATGGCAAAGCAGCTGGCAACACTCAACTTTGTTTCACTCTTCTTTCTCTTTTGCCTCTTCTTCCTCTTCGTCTTCCTCCTCTTCCGCCTTCGCTGCGACAGAGGTCTGTTGTGTATCGAAGTGTTGGGATAATCATTCGTTTGTGAAGACATATTGCGTGCCGTAAAAACAAGGCGAGACGTGTGAAGCCGGGGAGCTCTGAGCTTCACTACGGCTGCCTGTCAGACTCCCATTCTGTGCAGACTGAAACAGAGCTTTGCTTTGTTTGTTTAGTAAGGTGCATCGCAGCGAAAGAAGCACCTCCCCGATTCATAAAATGTGTGTGTGACTTAAGTGTTACGGGATGCCACAATGGAACAGTTGTTCATGAATGTTAATGTTCATATCAAGCTGTTTACGACGTACAGAAAACATAAGCATTGCAGACGCTGCATCTCTTCGGGGTAACAGTGTGCTATGCGGACTGCGTTGCTCCCTGATGGGCCACTGGCAGACAGCAAACACCCAGAGAGTTGTTCGGTGGGGGGGCAGGGACACCCAGCTCACCCTCCTCAAGTCCTGCGGGTGGGAAAAGTGCCCCCCCCCCCCCAGGACCCGGAGCCTCGCTGTGGGGCCTTTCAGCCGTCACCGGTCCTGCTCTGCTGCTGCCGAACACACTGCTGCAGGAAGACAGCTGCCTGTCTATCTATTACAGTAGAATGGCCACATCTTCAGTGGAGCCATGCATGTCATTACAGCGACATGAGCAATGTTTCCTTAGAGTGAGATCTGCAGAATAGCGCACATTCATCTTATCTAGATCTACCTGCTACAGAGAATAAATAAATGACTGGATGAAGGCATTCTTAGAGTTTGCAAATGATCTCGGGGAATTGGAATACTACAAAATGGATGTTTTAGGATGTTTCCACCAGCAGCTGCATTTTCATAATAATGAATCTGTGTGCAACCAAAATCAGATTGGCAGCACAAGACATTCGTTTACAGCATAGAAAGGAAGTAACAATAAACATTCAAAAGCATACTTAAAGTAATATCAGCTAAATGCACCAGAGTGTCAAAGTAAAAGTACTTGTTCTGCAGACAAAGTCTACAAAGTCTTATCGTTTTAGATTACACTACAACATTAAGTTTAATCTTTATAATTACATTGTATTTTCAAAGTTCATGATTTGCTTATTATTTAAATCCTCAATCTGTAACATAGCCAGTCACTCTACCAGTCTGATAAATGTAGGGATAAATATGTGCAGTGGGCGATATTTCGATCTAAAATGAGAAGGTGTGTTTAATTTGGAGAAAGCAAAAGTGGCAGAGGAGCGAACGGATATTTAAAAAAATACCCAAACATATTCAACGCTTCATTTCAGTGTTTTAACGTTTTTGATTTTTTTAAATTGTCCTTCCTTCCTTGTGATTCGAACGACGACAAACACTGTCTTCATTTTGAGGAAAACGCTGCCTCTGTCAACCATCAACCGGGGGTTTAAGCTTCAGCGCCATTTGCCGCAATTACAAGAAGGAAATAATGTTTTGTGCAGCAGATGGTCCCCGTCTTTATATTTGTGTTGATCTCGTCCCTGTATCCTTGGCGTGTTGGAGGAAACCATGCAGCCATTACAGTGAGCACAAAGCAAATCAGTGAGTCCTGCTCTGCTTATCGGGAGAGACCTGCCATATCGGTTTGGGTATAGTTGTGTTGTGATGTAAGGACGGCAAAATGTCAGGTTCACTTGTAGATCAAGTCAACCATGCATTATCTCTCAAACAGTGGAGCTCGGCTGTGGCCATAATAGCTCTCTGAGTGTAGCAGACTGACTGAGTGCTTCACAGCTAATACATGGAGCTGTGGGCGCCACTGACTTCCAGCCATGCACACAGAAACTCTGCAAGAGCAGGCAAGGGAAATACATTCATAGATATACAAACAATGGGAGCGAGTTTCTGACTCAAAAACGGACATTAATGTCATGTTGATCTGTGTTAAAGAGCCCAGATTTAAAGGGCTACTTCAATAGAATTCATTTTCCCCTTTTTAATAATGCAAGAGCACGGCCACCATCGATAATGCCATCGATAAATATATGGATGACACCGAGCAAGGGGAAGCAGGGCCAGATAATTACCATTTTTACCCATCTGAAGAGACCCCCAGCCCTGATATTGGTTTAAACCCAAGAAATAATTGATGCATGCAATCACAAATTGGTTCGCCGCCTAAAATTTGGGCCCATTATTTCATTAGATGAAGCCACATTCTTTGTGCCAAAATTATTTGTGTGTCCAACACAGAAATTCAAATCCTGTTAGTCCTGATAATGTCTGGCATTTTTCAAAAACCGTATCCAAGACAGTGTGACTTACAGATAGAAAGCACGGGCCATCTTTAAATGCAAATATAAAAACAAAATGTTTTATTTCCCCCCTTAGTTTTAATGGTTTGTTTGTTTGCTTACGTGCACGTGCATGCATATTTCAGGAAGTGTGTGTGTGTGTGTGTGTGTGTGTGTGTGTGTGTGTGTGTGTGTGTCATTTAGCAGCTATGCTACATAGAGGTCCTATCCTGGGGTGCCTTCTTGCATATGTAATTGGATGTTACTGTAAATAATTGCCTGGGCATGTGCCAATGTGATGATGGTGATGGTGTGTGTGTGTGTGTGTCGGTTCATGTGTGACTGCATGTGTGTAGAACATGTGTGCATCGTTCTGTGTGTGTGTGTGTGTGTTGTGCGAGCGCATCTGCCCCATCCGTACTCCACTCTCAAGTCCCACTGATTCTCCTTTCCAGCCATGTTGAATCCTCTTTTCCTTATCAGGCGAGCCCAGGCCTGCATCAGGCTCTCCTTGCTATGACAGAGGCTACAACAATAGGCCTGCGATACCGCTGCTTAGCGCTGCGTTTCGGAGGGGAAACCTGCCACGGGCGCAGATTAACTACAACACACACACACACACAAAATAGATTGCAGCCTCCAAAACAAAACATTTTTCAGAATGCCTCCTCTTGATTAATGAAGCAATGACAAGAAGAAAAATATAATTTCTGAAACAGAAAAATTCGCCGCCACTTGTTAAAGTTTAGGGGTAGCCAACAATAAACATATTGGAAGGGAGAGGGTGGGCAAAAAAAAGGGGGTTAGATGAATGGCTTGAGTGATGGGCTGCATCATTTCTGAAGCATTTTGTGTTTATTAATTAATTCATTTATTTTTTTAGTTGCACAGGCCCATATTCCTACCCTTGTACTAAATTACACAATGATGGCAGTCCATCGGTTGACAGCCTCTGCCTCTCTCTCAGGTGAAAATTAGGACAGTATCTTGACATTTTTGCTCTCCTGTAGTCTACAAGCTAAAGCTCTCTGTTCACAGCCCATAAAAAACAGCACACACAGCTCCCACACATACAGTATGACCCAAAACACACACACTTCGGTGCACGAACACACTGTACAGGCACACGGCATGTAACGGCTATGCTCTCATTCACATTGGAGCAATTATATGTGTGAGACTTGGAGATTCAAAAATGTGTTAATTTTGTATCTTAAACAACAGGATAAGACAAAAACATAACAGATGTGATATTCCATCTAGCCTATGCGTATGTTGGCAAACAACGGCATTATTATGACTATAATGACTTTCCATTCAAGGGTAATGTTGTAATATTATGTTAAATTGGTTATTATACCTTATTAGTGCTTATTGACTTTTTATTATGCCCTTGCAACCTTCCCGATCATTGCCTCTGTTTCAAGACCCTCGTATGAAAAATAAATTGTTTTTTATCATGAACCATATGCTCACAGCCAATCTAGCTCCTAGACAACAAGTATAAAGATAGAGGACATCGATAAAAATGTTGCCTGATGGATCCTAATCTGGATTTAAGAGGGTCTGCTGCGTTACAATTACCATGTCATTTGCACTAAAAGGCCCTCAAAACACATACAGGCCAGAATTCTATTGAATCCAGACTCATTACAGTGCACCTTGACTAAGCCCCGGTAATTAGCATTGGTAAGGCATTGTACGAGAGGCGGCAACACCCTCATCAACACACATTTACAACAGAGCTCTAAATCTGCTGCTCATTAATAGCTCGCCTCCCAATCAATTATTAACACCTACAATGGGCGCCAGGCTCACCAGGGCCAGGCCTCTCACTCCAGGCAAACCGCGGGGCCACTGTCTCCTCCCGGGTTCTGTCCAGCATAGGTAATTACCTCTTTTAAAGACACCTGCTACTCAATAGCTTCGACCCAGGCTGTTAATTTAGCCCCTCGATTGCAGACATTTATGTCTGAGTGTCACTATTAATTTGCGTTAATTTGGAGCGAGCGAGGAGAGCCGGGCGGAGGCGTTGTCGGCGACCGGCTGAATGTGCTCGTCGCTCACCTGCGCCGCGGCTGCGGCTGTAATTGGAGTCTAATGGTCTGATTGATCAGTGAGAGAAGTGAGGGATGAGACGGCGCTCTGGCAGCTCCATCAGTCAGACGGCGAGGAGAGGAGGAGGACGAGGAACAGGAACAGGGAAAGCGGCTGACAAAAGCAGCACGCCGACAACTCTCAGGCTGTTTTATTCTTTGTAGATTTTCTCTCACTCTCTTATTATTTGTCTCACTTGCTTCGAGGCCCTCTGCCTCTTCTGCCCTTTCTCACCTTTGACCCCCCTCGCTACAAAGTGCTCTAACCCCTGTGTCGTAGTCTTCAGCTCAGACTCCGGTCTCTTTCTGTCAATCTAGTCTGGAGCCTTCTGTGTGTGTTTGGGATCTCTTATCGTCTTAAAAAGACATTACACGTGGAAACTAGACTAAAATGTTTTAAGTCCATATATGATCTATGAATGATATCGAGCGTGTAAAAATACCACAGTAAGACCATGGCACACATGCTGTCCAATGTGATTGTGTTAACAGGTCTGCAACAGCAATAACTATAACTCCAGTGCCTCGTGCCAAGCTGAGCCCCTGGGGTCTACAGACCTGCCACGGCCGACCCATCAGCTGTGAAATCTGCTTTCCTCTTTGATAAACGGTCGAGATGTGACCCTATCTCTGTCCTGCAGATGCCCAGATTTCCTGTCATGCTTTTTCCCCTCTGTTTTTCCTGCACCCTCTCTCTCACTCTCTCTCTCTCTCTCTCTCCCACCACTACCTCCCTCTCCCCCATTCTTTCTTTTTCAAGCTTTATACCTCTCTTTCCAGGCCCGTCTGGACAACTGCACGTAACGCTCCACTCGCCGTTCTTTCTCAGCATCATCCATCACTCCCGGCCAGCTACTGAGGCCTGTCGTCCACCAGCAGCCAGCCTCACATCAGCTCCCACGCCACAGCACATATAGCTAGGCCAGCTCCAGCTCCTGCTCCCATTCGCTGCCTCCAGGGACCAGTAACCCTCCCTTCCTCCCCTCCTCAGCCACCCCTCTCTCCAATCGGACACCACGGGACTGTTCCCCAGGCACCAGCCGGACCCGTACAGGCTCTGCTCCTAAACGGCTCTGCTGGTGCCAAAGTGCTGCTCATGTCCAGTTTAATGCAAAGGGCTGCTTAAATTCACTATATTTTCATTATTTACTCTAAGCCACTTTAAGGAGACATTACACTTTAGTCCCTCTCCGGGCGCAGCGCCAAGGATTGAGAAAAGAGACCTGTGCGCCGTACGTGGCGGCTCGACAAAAATAGCTTGACCTCTAAAAAGTCATATCTCAAATGACGTGTCTGGATGAAGGGATAAAATATGTTTGATTTCAGGGAGGGCATATCAATATCTCACCGTGCAGGTCATGTGTTTCAGGCACGGGAGAGGTGTCACTCCTGCCATATACCCTCGGCTGCCTTCGGGTAATTCATTCACCTCTATGGTTTCAAAAAAGCTACGAGAGTAAAAGGAGATTTAATAGTCTGTGGAGGTCACACTTCATAAGACTGAGAGAATGACTGAGAGTGCCTCCTAGCTGAGGTAGAGACCCATGAAGCAGCAGGCCTTTATTTCTACCTCAAACATTTTCTGCCGCCTTCTGACCCTGCTATGCAGCACCGGCTGACCTGACATGCATCAGAACTAGGCCGCCTTTTTTCCTTCTTCTTCTTCTTCTTCTTTTCCTTCTTCATCTTTCCCTCCTCACACTCACATTTGTTATTGCAACTTTCTTTCCCCGTCTAGGTGAGGCATCGGGGTTTGTTCCTGTCTTGATGTGTCAGTGTTGGAAGATTTGCACAACTCCCTCGCCTCCCACGGAAATAACTGAGATAAATGCAGCACCACAAGACGGGTGCTGCCAACGGCTGCATGTTTAACAAGGCAACAACTCAATAACTAGAAGTTTCATTAAAAAAAAAAAACATGCAACTGTAAATGAGATGAGATTCCCTCGTGATGTGCAAAAATACTAGAATTGGCAGATATTTTCTGTTTTATTCGGCGTCTACAAAGTAAAAAAGTTACACTGAACCCTGAAAGAGGGCTCAATAAAACAAAACATGCCAGTTGGGTTGACCTATCCTTTAATGAGAGATAGTGAGAAGCTGCTAACAGCCAGTACCCCATTTGAGAGATGAAACTTAGGAGAGGAGGAGGGCAAAGTGGCAACGCACTGAGAGGGCCCCCAGGAGAATAGACACACATGAGATCCTTAAAGGCAATATGCCAAAGCTTCTTCCTCGGCTTTTAATTGCGAGGGAGGTTTGGCATATTCTCTAACCCCTCCACAGCCTATTACAGGTGATGACCAGCACCTGCTCGCTTAAAAAGAACCCCCCCTCCCCCGATAAAACCTGAGGAGGATGTGGAAGAATTCCTCAGAGGGCAGTTAGTTAAGAATATATCACTCTCGCCAAGAGCAACAATCAGTGAATGCATCTAGTTCAGCATGTGATGTCTAAAGTTTGTCTCCACTAAATGGAAAAAAAAAGCAACAAACGTTTCACGAAGATAACTTATATGACATCACTTCATTTGAGGGACAGTTGAAGGTTGGTATTGGATGCCTTTCAGGGAAATTCATGCAGAGATTGCTGGAGAAATATATGGAGTGTGTTACTTTGGAAGGCAACTTGAGGTGTTGCTCTGTCAAATCACTTTTCCGCCCAAGGATAACTGGCTTTACCCTGAGAGAAGCCATATTTCATGGCTATAATACGGCCCGAGTTATTGAAAGCCACTGATGACTTCAAAACCACGAAGGGAGCTTAGAAAACAGTAGAAACTGCTCTGAAAATGATTTAATAAAGTTATGCGTTTCAGGAATCTGGGAAAAAGAAAACGGGGAGGGGGAGGGGGGGCAAAATCCTCATGGACTTTTCCTTATGTTTCTTAACAGGATGAATGTGGTCTTGGTTACAATTTTAATGGGACTTTCTTAATTAATCCAAATGCAGAATGAAATATGAAAGGCGTGGAGCAGCAGGTCAACGCCAGCGTCTTTGAAACATGCGATATAAAGCTGCTGTGTGCAGGGCAACATCAAAAATAATGGATTGTGACTCAATATCCACCAATTATGGTGTTTTGTCATATAATATGCAGATTTAATGGTCAAATGGATGCACTTCAAAGGGGTCCAGTTGGGTCCTGGGAGAGCCACCTCAATAGGATTGAATGTCGGGGGAATTACCATTAATATGGTCTTTAGATGTACAATGGGACAATCACATTTCCATGGCTGCTAAAGGCAGAATTTGACCAAGCAAAGGCATTTCACTGCAGGTTTTAATGATAGACTAGTCCGTAGTCAAAACAACAAACACTGTTTATGCACATTTTTAAGGGCAGGCTTAATAGTGGTTATTAAGTATTGACATGTTATATATGTAAAGCAAATCATAAATAAATAAATCCTTTGGACTCAATTTGTGGAAAAAATATTCCACCAATGGACAGTTTGACGTTTTCTGAAAAAATGCTTCAGAGCATCCAATCATGACACCTTATAAACTAGGCCTCATTATATACCTTCCAATAAAGACCAAACACACATTCTTCTTATTGGCGTGCTGTGTGTTCCTGATCGGGCACAAACCTCAGGAACATTGCAAAGGTCCAAACAATGTGTCGAAACTGCCTTCATTTAGTCTCGTCTTGATTATAAGCTCTTTTCATTTGCTTTCATTCATATTCGTACTGCTCGTACAAACTTTGGACCACAGGTTTTTAAACTAGCACTACCTTTACACCAGTTTTGGCGTAAAGGTAAAGTAAAAGATTGCTAAAGATGGATGTTAGTATTGCATGACCCGCCATCCACAACGCTGTGGTCCAAACAAACTTGAGATCCCTTTAGCAATGGCCAATTAACATCAAAGCTAAAGACAAGCGATGCTCGGCTACTTCCTGCCATCTGTACAGGATTCAGAACATTCACTTAGCGTCCAACGCATATTTGATATGTAAAGATAAAGTGGAGTAATGTTGACCTGAGCGGAGCACGAAGCACTCTCCCGCTGTGTGTGTTGTGATCCTAGCTTCTCATTGCTTTGTTTATCCAGCCAGGCCGACCACATGGGCATTTAGAGCATGTCTCTCTGTTGTTAGCTCACAGCTGCCGCTCTGCATATGGGGGTTACGGCTGGGAACGCCATCCCGACTGCCGGCTGTTAGCTACTAGCCGCTGGCTCAGCTGTCTCCCAGTTGAGAGCTGTGTGTTTTAGCAATAGATATGCTCTGAATTCTGTGTTGAGCTTCTTTAAGGACCCAAAACTCTGGAATGATGTGTCGAATAATATTTGTTCACCTCTTCCAGCAAATACCTTCTCAAATCACCCTGATTTGAGTTCCTTCTGCTTCCTGTTATTGTATCTAGTCATTTATAACCATTGAGTTGTGGTTGGCAGAGTGGTACCCAAAACATTGAACATGTAGTTGACTCAAACGAGGACGTACCAGTACAGTGCTGTCAGTGCTCATCTCGATCTTCCCTTCAAAGGGTCCCCACGTTGTCCCCACAGGGAGCTGCTGCCGGCTGTGGATCCGACGCTCGCCGTCTTTAAGGAACCCATCCAGCTCTCCTAAAAAAGGCACACCAGAACCCAAAGCAGTCAGCCATCTATATAGCACACAGGTTCCACATCAAATCACAGCGACGTTCATTCGGTTGCCCTTAGCCCCTCCGACTTACGTGCGTGATCACATTATTGGCAGGAGGTTAAAGCCAAGCTTTTTTTTCTTTCTTTTTTTTTTTAAATGGATAAGCAAATCAAGCGAGCATCCATCTGATGGTGTTCCTCAGACACATGGCGCGCTAACCTTACTTGAAAGGTGTCTTGTGTCGAGATAATCTCTGTGAGACAGTGCAGGCTCGCTGGCTGGCGGGAGCAGCCAGTGGCAGGCCTATTTCTGTTGCTCCAGGAAGACTGGGCCCTTGTTAGTGCTGTGCAGAGCTCCAGTTAATTAACAGTGAAACCGGATCACGCTGTTAGAACTACCGGTGCTCACCTCCATGTCACCCCCACCCTCCCGCTAGCTTATCTCCTAGATTCAGTGTACTTTTTTCAGGATGGTGATTAATCAAATAGTTATGATACACCCCATGGCAGGCCGTGACATAGTTTATCAGAGTGGATGTTTCCGTGTGTGTGTGTGTGTTTATGTGTGTGTCGCTAAGGGAAAATTCTCAACTGTGCATTTCCCGACTGGTTGCCTTGACAACCCTGAGAAGTCTTGATGATCTGAAGCTACAAGTTCTATGTGATTTTTACAAACTTTCCAGACACAAAAAGTTCCACCAAGTCAGACAAAGAAAATGTATTTTTTTTTATCAGGACTGGGTGAAGTTTTTAGACTTTCATTGATCACTGGACTGATCTTCCTGAGGTCAGATATCTGGGTCGGCTACAGAGCGTCATTATTCTGGGGTCCAACAGAAGGGCAGCCAACCTGCCAACTAAATATGATCCCAATGCATTATTATTCAAACAAACTCTACATGAGATGTTAACATTGTGTCGTTTTTAACCTATTTGTTCACACGCGTGGCTAATAGGTATTCAGGACATTGGGTTCATGCTGAATGAGCCGGAGTGATCACTGAACTTTCTGCATGCGTGTGCGGTATAATGACCTATTCATCCCCTGTTCTACTGTGTAAATATCAGTCGTGTATCTGTGGGCGCGCTATTGTGTCCGCCTGTTGTGCTCATATGGAAATGTGTGCTTATGCGCTCCTTTGCATGCATAAACACGATCGCTTCTTGTTATTACCCGCCACAAATAACGACTTGATCATACAATAATCGGTCGTGGTCACAATAAAAAGGTAAATGTCACCCATCGTAAATAAAATAAAAAAATCACTTGTTTGACCCAATCTTTGTTAAAAGTAGATACATTGAAAAGAATCTCTGCAACGCCCGACACGTGGACTAAACATGAAGTTGTAGTTGAGAGAAAAAATGCAGGCAGCGTTTTGGAATAGGCCCAAAAGTACGATAATCTGGACGCCGTTATCTTTGTTTCTTTCACTGCGTCTCCCCTCCTGTGTTCCTGCTGTTGCATGCTGTCTTCCCCGGTGCTGCAGTGGAAGGTGGGTAAGCTCATTACAGAGAAATAATTAAACATTGGTGCACAGCTGGTTGTCATCACTGAGAGCAACAGCCACCGCTTGATGCATTCTGTTTGTCCTCAGATAAGACCCACGGCCTTTAACCGCTTGGATGCAAGTTCCTGTTTAGCCCCGCTTGACAAACGGCACAAGCCCTGCCTAAGCCAACAATTCTGATTCCTTTCCTTTACCCTTTCTTTCAGTCTTTCTTTCTGTCTTTTTTTTGGGTGGGATGCTTGAAGTGAAAAGGGGGTTATGGGTAGTGTAGGTGCAAGAAGGGAGGAGGGGAGAGAAACGGGGGGTACCATTCAATTTCTGCGGTTTGTGGACCGCCATGTTTAGGTGCCAGTTGTGTGCATCTCACACCAAATGTTGCCTGAGGACCTTGGCTCACAGATGGCTTGTCACATCTGTTGCAGATACTGGTGGAAGATCTCCACGAAAACACCCGTGGATGAATAATGAGCTCCCTCCATGCACGGTCTGTATGCTGTCCATACAAGCGCTTACAGGTTTAGTCAAATTGTCAAAAAATATATCATGACAGATGAGTTCTGACTATTTTTGCAAAATCTCTTGACGTTACAGTTGTTATTCAATTTCTTAAAAGCCCCACGGAACTCTATTACAACTACATTATGTAGGAATACAGTGTTTGAGCCGTCAAACAGGCAGAACCAAGAGGAGATATCATGATGGGATATTAGGAGGTTTAACAAACTCTGTTCTCTCATCAATTCCTCATCGTCCAATTCCAAATGCCACAAGCTTGGCAAAACGCAGCTCATGGTGTGGCCCAAGAGCCGTACCCCCTCCTCTGAATCCCAACCAACCCACTCTCCGCCACCTTCACCCTCTACACCAACCCCCACCCACCCAACCACCTACCCCCTACGCCCCACCCCTCCCTCGATAAGATCATCATCTGTCGCTAGACTCTAGGGTCTGTTCCTGCACTCCACAGATACTTGGCAGACCAATGAATGTCCCTTTGTGTGGCGAGATCCTCCTCAGATAGCACCCAAGATGGTCCACGCTGGCATCTGTTTGTTTTTTTAATGTGTGTCCTGTCTTTTCTTTTCAGTTATGGCGTTGAGGAATAGGGAAACTCGTCTCTCCCTTCAATGGCATAAGACGGAATACTAATGAGTTTGTTGGTGGCAGGGTGCCAGCATGCTGTGATTTAAAGGATAAATGGCTCTGGACTGTTGACGGACAGAGACCCGGAAAGAGGTGAACTGCCACTTTATACTTTCAGATAATATTATTCAATTTAATTCAACACTTCTCGATAAACCCTTAACAAGCAATTTCCCCTTTACATTATCCCTCATTAACGTTGGGAAAATGGTATTAATCATCACGTGTTTGTTCTGTACCAGGTCTTATTGAAGCTACGATCTTCACGCTGATTGATATATTCAAACCTTAGATTCTGTCTGGCGGCACCAACTTCTAGGGGAATTTCATGCACATTTCCACTTAAATTTGGTTCTGTAGATTTGAACGGATATAAAAGATATTGGATAAAGTGCATGTCAAGTCTGTTTTGAAAGCGACATTTTTAAAGGTACAAAAAAAAAACCCACTACTCTTTTAATCCAAACGCTATCACGCTGATTTAAGACTGCATCTGAAATATTCTTCACCTTAACTGGTTGAAATGCAGTGATAGATTCCCATTTCACTCTACGAAATGGTTCTATTAATGCACATGAAGTGTAAGGCTGAATTCTCTTAATATAATTTCTGGCCCCGAGTGAGGTCTCTGCTAATGGTCAGAGATGACAAATGACATCATCAACCTGCTACTGCAGATTAACATTTGTTAAAGCAATGGATCTGTACGAGCCATTTCCAACATGAATTGGACTTCTCTAACTGGTTCAAAGAACCGACTTCAAGGAAAAGAAATTGCCCCGTGGCACTAAAAAAAGCTTATGGTTTACTTTGCTTTTTTCCCCTAGTTATCTTGAGCATATTAACAGTGAGGGCGAATGTTGTGGGGAAACAAAGAATGACAACAGTAGAGACAAGTGGGGAAAATATGTTTGAGCTTCACAAGGCAGATGATCCCTTTTGATATCAAGCAGTACCTTTGAATCAAAGCAAATAAATGCCTGCTGTTCAAAGTTCAATAACCTGCGCGTGGCAATTCACAGATGTCCTACTGAATCCCAGTCATCTCCACTGACAGGCCGTGTTATAGAGCCAGCAAATGGGCTATAAATTAATATACCATGAGAGAGGCATATGGGGTGAAATGGAATGTACGGTATCGGTTCAACAAAAGGTGCCACATCTTTAAAGCAGATATGTGATATGAAATTTTACAGCTGAAGGAGAAATGTCACAGAGCTTTGATAAGAGAGGGATGAACTTTCTCCCCCCATACCCAAACCGCTATTATCAGGGTCTAGTGAGCAAAATGTATCATTTATAACCCACCGCTCACACTATTATCTCTGAGAAAGGGGCTTGTTTTAAAACAGTGGAGGATCCCCCCCCCCCCCCCCCCCCCCCCCCCACACACACACACCTCCATCTCCCACAAACCTGTCCAAACCATCAGCGATGTGGCTGCTTCTGGCCCTGAGCGGTGGGGAGAAAGTTGACAGCCACATGAGTTTGGTCACGTGAGGAGGGGGCGGCTTGGTTTCAAGCTGTGGGGGGCTCGGTTTCACGTGGTAGATGGCTTTGGAAGGGAAAGAGTTAAACAAGCCAAAGGGATTAAGGCCTTTTAGCTGTGACACTCCACACTGGGGGGTAGGGTGTGTGTGTGTGTGTGTGTGTGTCTGGGGGGATTTGGGGGTCCCTTAGATTGAGGACACCCACCACATTGTTGTAGAAGGACCCAACGACAAAGTATTGTTTTCAGAAACAAAGCTAGGAATACAGGTGCTTCAGTCCCATCACAGGAAAGATGTTTTAAAAATCCATGTTTATAGCTTATGTTTTTAAAAATGTCTGATTTCTACAATATTTGTGCACTAAAGAAAAGAAAAAGGGAATTGTGCTTATAATCTTCCTGGTGAACATTTAGAGCAATATCACCGTGTACAATATATGTCCCTTAAATTACAGCTAGCAGCTGGTTAACTTAGCTTAGCATATTGACTGGAAACAGGGGGAAACAGTTAGCGTGGCCCTTCCCAAAGGTAACAAATCTCTCTTTTTTTTTGTTTCATTCCTACAAAATCCAACGCATACAATGTAGTATAATACTAATACTATGTAGTAGCCTACACTTTTTGGGGGGCTCTGAGCATTAACTTACTAAATTATTCACCGGTTGCTTGGCAACGGCTCCAATCAAGAAATGGTTTGGCAATTTCTGCAAAAATTGCCAATTGTTGATGTTATAGTTAGTGCCACCTTTGGACAGAGCTAGCTCTTTGTCCGTTAGCAGTCTGTGTGCTAAGCTAACTTAACTGGCTGCTGGCTGTAGCTTTATATTTAACAGGGACAGATAAGAGAGTGGTATCAATCTTCTCATCTAACTCTCTGCCAGAGAGCAAACACTATTCCTTTAATGAAAAGCCAAGCCTTATTTGCAGGTCTGCAACGGGAATGTGACAAGTCGTGTGTGCTACATGCCCACCCACCCCGACCTCCACACTTCCCACCTCGCTACATAACTGGCACACTACTTCCTGCAGCGGTATTGGCCAATATGGACATAATTCCTACAGGGATACCCAGAGTTAATGGGGGTCCAAACATAACCCGGGATCTTGCCATGCCCATGACCCCTCTCTGGACCTGAACCGAGAAAGTGAGGCTGCACGCGCACACTAACTCGCACACAAGAGCGTGCTCCTGCAGTACATTACCAGCACTGAGACTGCCTGGTGTCATTGAACAATTGAAATATACCAGCTGTGAAGCATTCCCTTTCATCAAAACGCCCGGCGAAGTTAGCAGCAGGCTTCACCGACAACAATCTCGGAGACATCCATCTTTAGAGAAGCGCTGCAATTTCTATTGATAGCATGTAAAGGGAGACAGCGAAACCTAAAGAATGACTGTCCTCACACCGAGATACCACCGTATCGCCGACAACATCTAGAGGACACACGCCACTCCTGCTGGCATCTGATTATTTTAAATGCTTTTCTTAAAATTTCCAAACCATCAAAAGGACATTACTCCACCTGAGTGTGTCAGGCTGAATGAGTAATTGATGGCATGTGCACTGGGAATGCATGCATTGGAGACGGATGGATAACGGGGCTGAGACTTTAGCTGCGGGGAGGAAGTTGCCATTCCGTCTGTTCGGGTGTCATAAATAAAGTGTGTAACACGCAGCGTGACGTGAAGTAGTTATATTCGGAAGGAAATATAGGTGATCTGTACATGGGTGTGCTGAAACACCTAAACAAAACAACTTTTTATCAAGGAGCACAAGTCTCGATACGCTGCGGTTAATTCAGGAGGAGACTATTTTAAAGTGCTCCTGAACCCCTCCCAAGTCAATTACCAGGCTGCAACTTCCCCTGGGTAACGGGGGAATTCTGTTTTTTCTTTCCTGGGTGACCTAGTTGTCTTTTGTGAGTAGGTTTTAGCCGGAGCAGTTTGACAGTCAACAGATAAGATGGATTAAGCTTCTTCTTTTTTTTTTCATCCAGTTTTGATGTGAACAGCGTAAAAGCGGGTTAAATCATTGAGTTTCAGGAGTATTTTTAAATGCCTGGGAGATAGCGCGATAAAGGAGCTAAACCTAAGACTTGGACCGGGGGAAGGTCAAGGTCGGGGCTTCGGAGAGCAGCTACCCAGCGACTGCGGAGCCAGCTCTCGTCTCTCTGGGAGCGAGCCGAGCGCCGCGGCCCGAGCCCACCTCTCATCACTCCCGGGAAAGATACACGAAAGGAGTGAAACAAAATCCAGCGGGAGCTCGACGGGCGGCATCAAAGAGCGAGTGCACCCTCGCCTTGTGTGGGTGCCTGTGTGTGTGTGTGTGTGTTTGGAGGAATGGGTGGGATGTTTAGTTCATGCTTGCATGTGTGTGCATGCATGAATGAGATGTGTGTGTGTGTGTGTGTGTGTGTGTGTGCACTGTAAAATATCGCTCCTCCATGAGCAACTAGCTCCATAATTATGTTTTGATTATTTGCGAGTACTAAAATAAAACAGCAATTAATCTGTTGATGTAAGACAGAAAATAGAAGTGCGACGCACATATTAAACCCCCCACCCGGTTCCGGAGCGATGCAACAGTAAAACAAAATCACATTTTGAGAATATAATTTGTGCAACACCCCCACCACCACCCCTTCCCCCCCATTCCCGCCTCCAACCCCCACCCCCCCAAAAAACCTGATCCGAGGCGTGCTTAACATGCGCACAGGAGCTGACAGCCGTACAGTCACGTGACGCGGCTCAGCCAATCCTGAATTCATCTGAATGTTTAAGCCGTGCCGTGATGAAGCCACTTGAGCATAAGAAAAGGTGAAGAGAGCGACTGAAAATAACAAAAAAACAAATCGGGGCGATACACCGGTTCGAACGCCGCGTGGGTTTCCATCGCGTGTCACATCTGGCCAACGCTGAGGGGTTTTTTGGGGTTGGAGACGTTTTCCGAGGGGACATATTTAGACACATTTTTGTGGACGTCTATTCCTCCACTGCTCCTCATGTCGGTGACAGGGGAGAGTAATCCTATACACAGGCTGCTATTGTGAAATGAGAAACTAGCCTCCTTCACTGCCAGAGACCAGATGCACCTCTCCCTCTCTCTCTCCCTCTCTCTGTCCTAATCTGTAAACGACTTAAAGGAGCCTTATCTCCGGGCTCTTCTGCTTCATTTCATGCTTGATTTACTTTAATTTGTCTGATAGGGCACAAGGATTTGGAAATGGCCCATCTTTCGGTGGAAAATGTTCTGATTTTTCTCCGGCATTGTTATGTGGAGGTTTTTGACTTTTCTCTCTCTCTCTCTCTCTCTCACTCCTCCTTTCCTCCATCTCCATCTCTTTCCCACTCTCCCTCTTCCTCACTCTCTCTTTCTTTCTCCCATCATCTCTCTCTATTTTTCCCTTTAGAGGAGGAGGGGGGGATCTTGCTCCAGTGCAACAGTCTGTTTGAGTGCATTTAGATTCGGCTAACACAGCAGAAACAAGTTTTTTCCATGAGGTGTGATTTTGTGATGGGCGACGGCGACACTGGAGTCGTGTTTGCCTTTCAGATCCACATTGGGGCGCAGAGCAGCCGAGTGCTTCAAACCACAAAGATCTTATGTTTAAGTTAAGAGACGACTGGCCCCTCCAGTTTAGCAGGCGGGTGAGCGGCTGGTGCTGATAAAGTTGCTCCACAATGAGGGACAGGGACAAGCGGCGTGTCTACAGATGCCTCAAGTTCTTTTTTTTTTTTTCTTTCCTGCTGCCGGTGGAACTCGAGTACTCGCATGGCTGTCTGGCTGCTCCCGTCACCAAGACATCCCCCCCCCCGACACACACACACACTTCTATTTAGTGACTGAATGATTGTAGAGGCAGCACGAGCCCGTATCTTACCAGATCCTGAATAATCTCCATCCCCCTCCCACCCAATGAGCAAGGCACAGAGGCGGCACAGAAAGGGGATGAATTGGCGAGGAGAGCGGGCTGGGCTCGTCCCGCTGGCCTCCCCTACACACACGGTGTGGCCACTGAGAGGCAAAAGGGAAAAACCTGAATCCATTCAACTGGAGTCGGTCTGACTAATCTGAACAGTGGTCGTCATAATCAAAAGAGCATTTAACATTCAAATCGGCGGAGGAGGAAGGGGGCGATCAAAGAGAGACCTCCCACACGAATCGGAGGTCTGTGTGAAACAATTAAAGTCGTTCTCAACGTCACTAACCACACCTCCAAACACAATGTGCATAAATATATGGGTAACCACACACACACACACACACACACACACACACACACACACAGAGGAAGAAACGGGGAGACCATTGAAATTCATCTCACAGCCTGAATTTACTTAACTGCGGGTCTGCGCGCGGTGATAAACGGAGTGATGATCCGGCAACACGTCTTTATCCATGCTTTGCTTTAATTAACGGCGGCTTGTTTGTTGAAAAGATGATTAATATGCCAATGAAAATTGCATAATTGAATACCACAACACCCGCACAATCAGGGAGGAACATGCCATTTTTTATTAACTTTTTATTATCGTTATTATTACTATTATTTGGTATTTTAATTCACTTGACAAGCCCTCCCTCCCTCCCCCTCATCTCCCCCCCCACCCCCACCACCTACACCACCACCACTAAACAGGGAGCAAAAAACATAGAAGGAGGGGGAATTGGCGTGACCAGCGGGGCCAAGCTGGGCCCAGCTGTTCATCACCAATGAGAGGCCTTCACAGGCGAGGGTGTACGTAAGTGTGTGTGTGTGTGTGTGTGTGTGAGAGAGAGAGAGAGGGTGGGGGTTTTGGGAGAGATATGGCTCAGATGGGACTGAGTGCATTCCTTTATAGCCAAATAATTATGTGAGGACACCAAAGTCAATGAAGTAAAACAGTCATGCATATGAAAGTAAGCACAATCTCAAGCACTGTTTTTGCACCCCCAAAAAAGAAAAAAGCTAATTCATGCATGAAAAAAAACCCCGACAAACCAGAGTCGCTCAAATATACTCTGGTTTTATTTTAAAGTAAAAAAAAAAAGCCAAAAGAAATGAAAATCTCCACATGCGAGGAAGTTTCAGTCGAGCGATCCAGAGTTTACCCAGCGTTATACCCACCCCCCCAACGACGCTCACACCGTGTTAATGCTAAATACACACATCAAATATTCAACCAATTACAATGATACCTCTTAGAACGACGTGTGCAGCTACAGCTGCCTGGGAGGGTAAGCATTGCAGAACAAACATGTTCAGAGAGCTAAAGAAAGACGCGATGGGTGTCAAGTCCCCGGGGGCAGAGAGACGCCAGCACCACCAGCCGCGCCTTCAACTCAGCTCCATATTAAAGGCGCTTCGGAATTCTTCGGACTTGTTAGTGTGAAATAGTAATCACAGTATAAAAAAAAGAAAGAAAAGAAAAGAAAGATGGCATTGTGAGTGGACACAAATTCAGTTGAGATGTGGACAAAATGGCTGGAAGTGAATTATCCTATTAAGGGGCATTCTCAGCGTGCCACATCCCACGTATCCGCACAAAACTAGAGCAGAATATAGTGACATCTTCCCTCCCGACGATAAGAACAGCGATTGCATTTTGCCCTATTTAAGATTATATAACTAACAACCATGAAGTTCCTTCACAAAGCCTCTTAGTATAGCGGATCAGTGGCTAAATTTGCATCAAGGCGATGCGGAATAGGAGTACAGTGATTTGTCTAATCTCTTGTTGCATATTTCATCATTATAATCACATATTGTGAAATTGTGGATAAAAAAAAAACGGAAAAAAAATGGCGGCGGGGGGGAGGGAGAGTGTTTTCTCTCCGCGCACAGGTGATGCATATGGTGGGAAGCCTTCGTCGGCAATCTCTCAAGATACGAGTGTGTTTGGAAAAAGGCGGACAATGTTTACACACGCCGCTTTGATTGCAATTTAATTTTACATCACTCAGGGCCCAGAACTCACAGAGAAGCCGATGATGGACTTTCATCATCAGTATCAGCGATCTCGGTGTCATTCATGTTTTTGTGAGACTTGTCTGAAGACTTTGAATAAACCCCTGGAGGAGGGAGATAAAAAACATCCTTTTTCTGAGAGAATCGCCGTGATGCACGTCCAAATTTCTTGATTACAAGACGAAAGGAGGAGGAGGAAGGGAGGGGGGGGGGAGAAAAAAAAAATAAAACCTTGAATGAAAGCCTGTGCTGAAAGTTTTTCAGTTTGCTGATATAACAGTCAAGTGTGTCTATAAGTCTACTTAAAACGCTTAGGTATCAGCGGAGACAGCTGCGACACCCTCGTCTTATGATTCTGTCGAGACAGTACACTATCAAACCTTTCATACCGTTCCCAAGCTACATTTCCGGTGACAAAAGCTTTGCGAAAGCCTCCTGAAGGATTCATCTATATCCTAATATTTCCAATCCAATTTAACTGGAGCAGCCGGAGTGGTCTGAGCACTAGTTTACCAATCTTTGCTTTCCAAGACTCTGTGTGCTGAAGGCTTGAGGGGTTCAATCAATGGTGCTTTGATCTCGGCTGGAACCATAATTATTTAACATTGTTACAAGGATTTCTCTAATCCATCCTACCATTAAATCCCTTTTACACCCTCATCTTCTGCAGCCTAATCTGCATCTGGGCGCTCCGTTTGTCTCCCTCTCTCATTTCGGCTCGCCCCTCCTTCCTTGACGACACCCTGACTTTATAATGGACTTGGGTGCTGAGTTAGAAAATGCCTTGTTTACTGAGAGCAACCTGACTGAACTGCTCTCAAATGGACTGCCGGCGTGCAAGAATTTAAGTTTTTCTTTTGCCGGAGTTTTGGTCAGTTTGCTTTCAGTTCAGTTGGGGCCACTTGTACTGAAGCATATATGAACATTGATGACAATTAATCAGAATCCTCTCAATTCATAACCACATTCATTTCAGCCTTTCCCTGCAGAACGACAAGTTTCTTTAGATGAACCGAGGGAATTTTGAAAGTTCAGGCGCCTGATGCCCAAAAGGTTTAATCCCATCTGTTTATTTTGCTGATCACTTTGACTCCTGACAAAAAAAAAGCACCCACTGTCCTTTTGCAAATATTTGCGTGTCTGTGTTTCACCGTGATATAAATAGCAGCACGGGCAACCACAAACATTTGTTGAGGCACCTGCCACACTATCGTGGCCATCTGGTCCCCCAATTCTCCTAGCATGACATACGTGCATTAAACCTGAAATGGTTATTGTTATTTTTTCTTTTTTTTAGGAGACTGGAAAAACATGGCTATGGACCCTTCTGGGTTGTCAAAAATGAGACTTGAGAGTTTTTACATGTGAGTGAAGCTGCGTGTGCAATTTTTTAGGGTGGTGGTGATGGTGGTGGGGGCTCTCTCTGTGACTGTGCTCCGTCTGTGTCTTACTGTCAGGTGGATTCTCAGCTGACCCCTGCCTCTCCCCGCTGGCCGACGCCAAACTGGCACCAGGGACAGCCAAGAGTGGAGATTTATGGGCGAGGTGATCACATGTCTCTCTGTCTCCTCCTTCTGTATCTGCTTCTCTGCCGTGCACCTTATTTTACGTGAATTTGCTGCAATGTCTACGATGCTGAGGTCCCCATCGTGGAAGGTGCAACGGCAGTGATGCGCAATTTATTGGCATTAGTAGTTAAAGCGACAGTTAAACCAGCGTGGGATGAACACTTTAGCTGCGAATTGACAGCTTCAGTAACATAAGTCACTCTACACAGTAAGGTGTCAAAAATGTAGTACTTTATTTACTGTTGTGTAAGTGATTTTGTTGTGTAAAATAAAAAAATCAACTTTAATTCAAACTATCAATCATGCTTGTATGTTGTTTTATGTTCTGTGTGTTGAAGAAGCAGCTTCATATCCTGCTTATAGTTGGGGGACCCACAAGAAAGGAATTATTTAAAAGAATCACCAGAATGAGCCTAAGTTTTGACTTTTAGTATCAAGTAAATGATGAGCGCATGAAACACTCGATCCTACATTTCCCATAATGCACCTCAATCACGTCTCCAGTTGGAGCCCTCCTGTCCGTTTAGCAGGGGAAACTGGAGGTAACAAATTTCATTTCCACCCATTACTGTAACAACGCCCCTTTTTCGGTCATTTTATTTTTTCTTTGGCACCAATTATCACATATTAGGTCGCTACGTTTCAAGTTGCATCCGTTACTCAATGAAAAATAAAGTCACGTAACAAAACGTGTGGCGGTGGAACGGAGATGAATCAGCAGGTGTGTCTGCGGCCGCAGGAGGGCGCAGCTCTAGAGAGCCGACACGCCGCACCCCGGAAATGACTACTTAGCAAAGTTTGCTGCGTTCACGGGCCGCCGAGTTCACGGGCGGGGGGCTCGTCAAACACGGTCATTACGGTTCATATATGGAGTGTGGTTCGGCGTTGTTAAAAAAAAACAAACATATATCTTAATTAATAACTTGTTTGATGCGCCACCTTGGCCAGCTGGCTAAATGACACACCCACGATTGTCAACATGTACAGTCCGTTGCGTTTGGCTAACATGCTAAATGCTAACATGCTCCTGGTGAATACTCCCGTTTGGAAGCGCCGTCTTGTGAGGTGCGTGAGAGGACGTTTTGAAAGGAGCGCACTGGGACCGAGGAGGATGAGTAGACTGGCGTTCAGAGACGTGGAACCTGGACCAGACTGGAGGACTTCAGGTGAGTCCAACAACAACACGCTGCTGAAGAACCACTTCGTTGCCTAGCGACGTAGTTCCGTGCGCGCGCCACGCCGCGTGTAAAAACCGTGCATTCTTTGCGTTTGTGGCTGCCGCTGCTGTGGGTTTGTTGTTTACGTCCTCTTGTCTGATGTTTTATTCGATAATATAAGTTTGGTGATGTCCGTTTGTGTATTTGAATTATTCTTAAACACTGTTGTTTGTCTGAGTTTTGTCTGGTGAGGCTACACTAAGAAGACAGTTGTGTAATTATAATTGATAATCAGTTGTATGACAGACTGCAGAGTGTCAGTCTGTTGTTTTGGACAGAAGATGTCTTGTTGTTATCATGTTGTTCTACTTGTGTAGCTATAAAGTTGACATTCAATGCAGTCTATTTTGTAGCATTAAGTTGTTATTTAATTAGTAAGTCATTTTAAATGACATTTTAAAGCCTTTACTGAAGTAATTTTACCTGTGTAAAATATCTTTAAAGGTGCATTTGCATCATTTTAGTACTCTTTCCATCTCTGCTGTCACATGACTGTGCCTGTCACTTTGTATTTCAGGCTTTGTGATTCAATTTAATGTAGTCCAACAGTCATTTTTAAAAGGGGTTGCCACGCTGGCAGCTTTCTGGTTGCAGAAAATGAAAATATGTTTGCCATTAGTCACAGATACTCTGCAGTTATACATAAGTTTAATAATGAAGATGCCAAACTGGGAAACAGTACATGATAATCTTTTGCCAATAAGGGTTAACGGGTGAGCGGCTGTGATGACTAAACTGAACTAGGTATACTTGACCATCTTGAAAGAGTATGTGTATGTGTACACGCTTCACTTAAAATGAATTCAAGTTAATTGCTTTACATTCAGTGTAGTGTTCATGTAATCAGTTAAATGTCATTACATCACGTGTGGACAACACAGACTGGACCATAAGCAGTTTCTACAGTTTAAGGCAAGTAATCATTTAATCCTAGTCGAGTTATATCATTATTTTATAGAAGTTAAAATGAACATGACTGAAAACCGCACTGAAACCAATGGTATCTTCTAGGCTGAACGCTTCTAGTAGAAACGGCAGCGATCCTAATTAGAGCGCTCTTAACGAACCCAGGATTTTCCTGACTTTCATAAGGGGGTGTAGTTTACACGAGCACGCATTTAGATAAGGCTGGGAACAAGTTCATTAGCAGAGTTAGCTAGCTAACAGACACCACTCCCAATTAGCCCAGAGGAGAGCGAGCGGGGGGGAGAGAAAAGCGAGAGAGACGGGAGTCAGATCCCTATCACCGCCAGCCCATGAAAATGAAAAGAATAGCACGACACGCAATCTCCCCAAATCGGCGGGCTGATTGCGAAACAGCCGTGACGAGAAATGAACACGAGACAGAAGATCGGCGTGCAGATTTGCTTAAGGACATACTCGTAGAGAGACGAGGGGAGAGAAAGGGAGCTGGCTGGGTGTTCCACATCAGAGACCCGGCGCTCTACTGCGCGGCAGCTATCAGATTAATAGCGAGTCATTCTGTGCGCTCCTCGGCGGCTACAGACAGGAAGACAATCGGAGAACACGGGGGCAATCGCGGACAGCACTTGACACAAGTAACTAAAGTGGAGATGAAATGGAGGGACGAGCACGCACGCACAAAAAAAAGCCTTCAATTAAAGGACGTCGATTTGTAAAAGGCTTTTGTTGTTACTCAGCAAAAGGGAAAACGGTATAGAGGTGCTTCAATGGACTCACCAAAGCAGGTGGGCATGTTCCGAGTTAGGCCCACCTCATTAAAAGGCTTCACTCCCTTTTTATGTAACGGCCATTACACATCCCATTCAGATGCACACACGCAGTGATTAAAAATTATCTGTTGGAGATCCCAATCGCACCTGCTTAAACTTAAGCCAAAGAAACACAAAGAACTTTTGAACGCGGAACTATCTGAGCATTTACAAAGAGATTAAAGGGCAGACAAACTAAATAAATTTGCTTTTAATCGCGTTGAACAGGAAGTCATGTCATTTGAAATGTCCCTATCTGATTGTCTGATTCCCCACTCTTTATTCAAATTATAACATGCCCATCTGACTTTTGCAGCACAATGGGAAAAATTAAAAAGGGAAATGACCTTTCATGGCAGCCATGATGGGAGAGTGAATGGCATTATTATGCGGCAAGATTAATTCCTGCCCACTCTACGCTGCCCATTGAGAAAACAGAGGAGGGTGCAGGAGTGCCTCAGTGCGAGTCATCACATCATGGAGAAGTTGATAGAGTTACATTGGTGGTAACGTGTTTATTGTGTTGTTCTTCCATAAACCGGCCTTGATTGTATACATTTATCTTTAAGTTGCTTTTGCACGTTTGAGTTTTGAGACGAGGACACTGAAGTCTTCAAACCAGATGTCACTTGATACCTCGGAGCCACTAGGGCTGCGGTTTGGTAAAACATGAAATGGGCATCGTGTCTCACATCACCTCCTCAGCCGTCCTCGCTCACTGTACGCTAGAGACACTTTACTCCCATACAACTCAAGTCTGCCTCCCCCCTCCGCCTGTCCAGCAGCGTGTCTCAGAGCCTCTAATTCTCATTCTGATGGCTAAGTAGAAGAGGAGGAGGATAATTACAGTCAGTCATACATCGAGTCATGCTACATCCATCCCTCCTTTTCAAAGCAGTATTTTTTTTTTTTAAGCTCAGCATCTCGCCCCAAAAGGGCCTTTTTCCCCCGTATGTGATGCCTTCTTTTTGTCATGGCCCCCATAGTTCTGAGCTGACCCCCTCAGCCCTGTCTCCTGACTGATCACAGTGATGGTTTATTACTGTCGTCCCAGCGTTCTTATCTTTAGCCAGCAATGCTCATTTCCTTCCCCAGATTTAAATGCAAATGTGAAATTTAATGATAAATGCATTATCTGATAGGTGCGATAACACTGATTCACTGTCAGTATAAAATACACACCCCGGGGGGCTTCGAGCTAGCAAGCACAACTTGCCCAAATCCACTTTTTCCTCCCTCCTTCTCTGTCTCTCTCATTCTCCCTCTTTCTCTCCTCTCTCTCTCCCTTTCTTTCTTTCTTTTTTTCATAAATGCATGTACCTGCAATAAATTCTTGAGGTCATTTTCTGCATTAAATGGAATCATATTCTGTGTGTTCAGCAGTGTGTGTGCAGGCTATTGCTTAGCAGTAATTGCTGTGCAACTATCTTGTTCAATGTATTATCCATCACTTTGATGATGTTACTTTTAGAAAAAGGGGAAAGCAAGATACCAAAAAAAAACATGTTTTGTAAACTTCAAAAAAGGCTACATCTGCATTGCATTAAATGTTTATTTCAAGAAGATTAACTGGCTTTTTTGGAGCAGGCAATTGTTGGTAATTCAATGTACTATTAAGTGAACAGTGGCCTCACTTAAAGTGGTTATGTAGCATGCAGACTTCTGACTCATTTGTCCTTCTGTAGTTGCTATGCAAGACATAATGCTTTCTTACTTTTCTACCAGAAGTGTCCATAAATACTCCTTTGCTTCTTTCCTATGTAATGACCAAATCAAAACCATACCTCAAACTAGACATTACAACAACATGTCCAATGTGATCTCATCCCTGCTCGTCATATTTCTCCATTTGGGCAGAAGCAGCCTTTTGTTTATTATTTTGTTGCAGAAGGTCTGTATGGTTAACATTGTAATGCATGGTGACTGTAACACATGCTTGTAATATGTTGTTTTTACATGTGGTTGTAACATGTGGTTGTAACACATTGTTGTACGTAGTTGTAACACGTGGCTGTAAGACGTAGTGGTTACACTTAATTAAGTTTCAAATAAATAATCTCTTTATTTCTGTCAGCTTTCACCTTCTCCTCCCCTCTCCATCTCCCTGTCAGTCCTGTATAATACATGATGTTGGCGGTTTGCAGGTCAGGTTCGGGTGTTTTTTAATCAACACATGTTTTTGCATGTTGGGTATAATGGGCGTGTGTGTGAGATCAGCTGGGTCGTAAAACACACTTCATTCATATTTGGCAGTCACAAAAAATACTAATCACCAAATCCCTCTTGGTTAGCCTTTCCACTGTTCCAACAATTTGGCCAAAATAAACCCTCAATTCATCAAGGTTTGAAAAGAAAAATGATTGAATAGTATTTTGGTTTGAAATGGCCATGCCTACAAAGCTGCATTCTTAATCATTCAACCAGTGTTTTTCACCAGATAATTCTAATTTGAAACGTGCCTTAAAAGATTGTTTTGGCTAGACTGATATGTTCAATATTAACATTTGACTAGATTAAAGGATGGCTGGCAACATTTTGACTAAAATAGTCTCTTATGACTTTTTGGCAACTAAAATTTGTCTCAAGATTAAATCTAAAATGGTTGTTTTATGGTTGCCATAGGTAGTGTTATAACAAGTGGCTAGGTGTAGCCAACAAAGCTAGGGTTAGGTCAAGAAAAAGAACATTTATTTCACATGAGGCTGGTCCCCTTTGCATTTGTACTTAATTTACTGAATGTCTCATAATGATGCAGATGGGTTTACATTGCGGCTAGTTGGAAGCCTGGTACGTCTTATAAAGAGGCTGCAGGGCGCCTGGTGCGTCAGTATGAAGACGCCGAGGGCCAAGCGTCGGGAATGAGTCCAGGCTGAACTGTGAGACGGCCCTAAGAGGCCATCTAGGAAAGTGATATGAACACTTTACTTACTTGGACCGTCCCATTCGTCTGACCCGACGGCGATGTGCCTGGTCTTCTCACCCTGGCCGTCCATCTCCGACTCTCCGGCTTCTCGGTTGCCGTCTTCCTCTCCTGCAAGGCAGAAAAAAAGGGGGGAAAAAACAGAAGACAAAGTGAGAGAAGCACTCAATCCATATGTAATGCTCAGACACCTCATTTAATGAAGCACTGCATTATGGACTGTGCTGCCCTACCGAAGGGGAGATTCTTAGGACTTTGGATCTTATCCCAGCAAAAAAAAAATCATCAAGTTTTATAACCCCCTTCCTGTAATATTTGAGCACATGTGTGAGCCATTGTCATTGTGTGTGTGTATATATAGTTCTGTACATGTGTATTTGCAGTGAGCTCACCAGGTCCAGCTGCATACTTTTATGTAAAAGGAGTTCCCATGAGAGCTCGCAGGAACAGGAGGAAGCCCCGTCAAACAGGAAGGAAAGCAATGTGTGGGAGAGAGGTGGCTATTTATTACCGTTTGATCTATTGTGGAGCGAGCTAGAATGTGTGTTATAGGATGCAGGGCTGATTTACAGTCGCGGGGCGCACACACACCATGCTAAGGGATATTTGGGTGTCTTTCTCCAGGATGTAAGCGCTTAAAGACCCTGTTAAACAGACTCCGCCTCCCGAGTGTGCAGCGGCAACCCCGACTGCAGCGTTTGTTTAGTGCTCTAACGTGCACAAATCTGTTTTTTTTTTCTTTTTTGTGTGTCTACAGTAAGCATAGTTTTTACTCAAAGTTTATAGGCATATAAATAAGCACTTAGTAGGTGCCCACCTAGTGTGGCGCTGTGAATAAATCCACTGTGGCTGACACTGGTTGTCTCTCAAAACTCGGGCAAGTAAGAGCGAATGTGCTCGGGGCCGTGTAGTGGTAGCTGATAGTTTGCGGAGGAACATTCCTCTCACTTTTGTCACCGTATCGTTTCCATCCCTTTGATGTTTTAAACCCAATAGTGAACGGTCAAGGACAGGCTTGGATTACTACAATGGATTACTACACTTCATCCACTCAGAGAGGGGAAAGAAGGGGGATCGATGTGTCGATTTAAATGGGAATATATTCGAATGACAAAGATATTCTAAAAATCGCGATGTACACGATAGGACATGCATTCATGTTGTCCTGGTGTGGTTGTTTACCACATCTGTATCTGATCCCCACCTACAACATGCTTCCAAAAAACATTTCAGTGTTCGTTATCACAGTTCCAGTGACAACTGCCATGGGACACACACTACTTTGCTCTGGTGCCATCCATCCTCCGTTAGGGTTAATCTCTCCATCAAGCACACACACCATGCTTGTTTTTTTTTATACACTTCAAAGAAGGAAGCAAACATTCAGTCAGCTTTCTGCCTGGCACTGAAAGAGGAGATGTACACGAAGGAAAAATTGATGCTGAAGGGAAGTCTGCAGAAAATGGCCTACTTACAGTACATGAGGTCATTATGACCCAGTTTTGCTTATGCAAGTGTCTGCTTGGGCTGGTGATTCCCCCCACCCCCACTCCTCACCCCACTCCTTTCCCATTCCCCAGTATATTATCAGAGAGCCCACTTGACTAAATTCCCCCACTATTTATTGTTGGGCCTGGAGAACCTCTTTAGCATACGAGGCTGGTATTATGACGAGGATAACAAAGGCGTATATCAACAGTTCCTTCCAATGGAGCGGAGTTTAAAAAAAGCCGGGGCGAGATAACATTAAAGGCACTACCTTGATCTCAGGCGAACATGTTAAGCCCTGTAACGAAACGTATTGGAAGTGTTTAATTACAGCCCGGGAAACGAAGCTACAAGATGATTCCTTAATTAAGCAGTGATTAAGGATTTTCTGCCTTCTATCTAACACAGTTTGCAAATGCATTTTAAACACAATCGCCCGGGCAACCTCACAGGGAACAATGTCACAGGGCTTTGATGAAGTTTTCCTGCACAAATGTCACTGGGAAAAAAGCACAGCAGAGGGGAGAAGTGCTGCAGCAGCACTCCTCTGCTTACAGTAGCACTACGCTGCTCGATTTAAAAACCTGCAATACAGACGAATACGGAGAGCCATTTTTTTTAATGGTTTTGAACGGCATATGAGATCTGACCTTTCTGATAGAGGAACAGATTGATTGAGGTGCTCCATTTCGTTCGCGGAGGTCCACTGTACGTAATAGAGGTTCGGCCTTGTTTCATCGTTTGAGTTGAACCCCTCTGCTGTCTTATTGAGGGAGACAGATTGTCAATGATCATCCTCTACATTATCACCTAGATCATAATTTACATCTGGCTTAGGTTCCATTCCTCGCGGAATCGAATGGAGATACTTAAAGCTGAGTGAGAGAAGGCTGAACAGAAGGGACGAGGAGGGAGGGAGGGCTTGGGGGTGTATGGGGGGAGGTGGGGAGGCGAAGCGGCCTGCTGGGTGCAGGGTTGGCGGGCATGCAAGAGGAGCCAGTGAGCTGTTAAAATCAGCCCTATCGCTGCTCCATCAAAGGACAGCTCTCTAGCCAAATCGCAGTCACACGCAGAGCGCTACGCATTCAGGTCAATAAGCTTATAGGCGATTTACACAAACAATTCCTGGAGCAAGGTAGCAACAAAGTCATATTGGCTTTTTCTCTCCCTTTTAGCATTGTCTCCGCCGAAGAAGCCCTTGAAAATGTCAATCTCTCACGTGCGACTTTAAGGAGCTCAGAGCACTTTAATCCTGACCAGCGAGTGAGGAGACGGGTCACGCTTTCCTGCAAAATGGAGTATAAGTATTTTAAAGTCTTCCTGCGAGATCGCGCGGTTCTATATGTTACGGAATTCTGGGCTCGATGACTTTGACCCACCAGCCACTTTCCTCTAAACCCATCACCATCTTGCTAGCACTGGAGCTTGTCAATGATGTTCAGAATGTAATACCCCCCCACCAGTGCTAGTCGGTTGATATTGCATATTTGCTCGTTGATGCAGATTAGGCTGCGACAGAGAGTCAAATCCAGGAGGCAACCTTTCCCAGCAAAGTCAAGCATGGCTGTAAGACTTCTCCGCTATCTGAAAAATAGGTCTGGATTGCGTGCAATTTGTGGCAGGCAAATCACTCCAATGGAGGGAGGCTATTAGTGAAATGCCTTGCCACTGTCTCTTTAAATGCCAATAAATTCCCATCATTACTGAATCTGGCAGTTTTCCTCCCTGTCTGCAGCCTGGGTCTTTATCTCGCTCTGCCTCAGTCTCTGAGCATGTAGATCTGGCCCAGTTAGATTGTCATACTTAACAAACATTAATGATTAATTTCCTCCACTGAGTCAAATGGGGCTAAAGGGATGACTCGATTCATCTTATCGCACCACAAATTAGCATTTTCCCCATATTCTCCGGCATCAACTGTGCATTAAAATTCCACATTTACCATTCTGGGCACTGGCAGCTGTGGCGAAAGCGCCAAGGAGATCTTCCTCCTGCGTTGCTGGAGATTCTGATTACTTCTGTATTACACAAAGAGTGGCATAATTAATTCTGCCACTTTGCGTCAGTTACTGTATGTCTCTGACCGCTGCGAGTCAAATTACTCGCCGAGAGGTTATTCAGCGGGTCAAGGTGGGTTTGTTATTCGCTTTCTTAAGTACTGTGCGTGCAGTCTCTAGCCTTCGCTCTTCACTTCCACTGATATATATATAAAAAAATCTTTCTTCCGACATGATCATTTCTTGTAATTTGAGGAGCACTCACACTAGTTGTGCTTCATACACAAACACTCACAACAAAGTAAATAGTTTGAGCAGGAAAAATCACTTGTATTTCCTCACAAAGGAGATGTTTTACATCGAGGAAATGAGATACATGGAAGGACATGTAAATTTACTGTCGGCGCTAAGTAAGGAAGTCATTTGTCATCAGACAACACTTGGAACGCACAAAGGGAACAGCTTGTGGCAACACCCTGTGCTGAACTTCACAGATAGCCAACAATAAAAGAGGGGGTGAAACAGCAAGGTGAAATTTCACAATTTCAGTAAAAAAAAAAAAAAGGTGCCACTCACTATATAAAAAAGGTATCTTTCTTACAATTATGGAGCCAGGTGTGTCAATAGAGGATAAATCTTTGCTCTGGAGTCAACTGTGCTCTCTTCACAAGCGGAGCTCCATAAATGTGAAATTGTACGGAGCAGGAGGAGTTGTTTGAGGTAAGATTTTCTTTTAATCGCAGAAAAAGCCAAGGTTATTTTTTTTTAACAGATATCTCGCCTTTTTCTCTTTTTTTTTTACACAGAGCTCTCAGTTGGTAGGCAGACCCCTTCTAATTCTATGTATACTAAAAAACTGTTCCTTCTCTTTTCTCCATAATATAAGCATCACTGACATTTTATTTATTGAATGAATTATAGTACAGTCCTTCATTCAGACATTTACTTCGTCTTGTCATCAAAATGTACTCAAAGGTGCAAAATTCCAAATTCGGAGCATTAGTATGGCATCAAAAACTATTAGCTGTGTAAAGATATTGTACCTGAGCAGAAAATAAAGAAACTTCTCAGTACTTTATCATCCCGACCAATGGCATAGTAGTGTAAACATAACGCTGTTCACCCTCAGCTGAACACTGTTAGCATTGTGGCCATTGCTTGCATTCTTAGCACTGTTATCTGCTAGCCGTCGGCTCAACTCTCACCATGTTGAGAGCCACGTGGACGCAAAATGCTCTTAATTTGGAATTTAGCACCTTTTTAAAGTCACAAAAATATTTGTATGTTATTTGTAATGTAATATTTGTAAATAAATCATTATTGAAGCATTATTAGATGTGGTTGTTTTGAGTTATCAAATAACTATAGTAGAGTAGTACAACATTTCCCCATGAAACATAATAATAAATAATCAAGTAAAGTAGAATCACCAATATTAAAGTTGAATGCCACTAGTGATGACGGTAGCAAGCAGTAATAGTATGTGTTGAGGCTCATAAGCCTACAAGGAAAGGTGAGGAACCCCTGAAGGAAGATGTACGTCACTTCTCCTTTTACAATAATGTGCGGTCACTGTGAGATTTCACATTTATGCAGCAAATTCAAGGCTAACAGCGCAGTAGATAATACTGCAAGCATCTTCCAAACCGCGTCCACGACGGCGCCAAAGACCATCGGGAGCCATGACACCATTAGCTAAACAGGGTGAGGAGTCAAGCATCACCCAATTTAGAGGTTCCCGAGCCTCAGACCAAGATGGGACGTTAAGGTGCTCCATGCACTTATCTGGGGAGTCCCTTTTTCTGCAAGGGTAAGGCAAATGACTGAGTCTTTGGTGGCATTCAACTTCTTGACCTTTGCGCCTTTAAGCGGCTTTGCTACTTCACCGCACTCTGATCAAAGTTAATAAGTGCTTCATATGTTAATGAAAATTGGTACTCCTCTTTGTGTTCCTACAGCTTTTTAATACCTATTATAGACTGAAACTTTTAATGGAGGTTTTAGGTCCCCCTGACAAGCCCATTTCAGAGAGTGACTACACAGATACAAGGCTAAGCTAAGACCAGAGAGTCACTGCTCAGTGGAGGAACCTTACACGGGAGACCTTATTCTCCGGGAAGCAGCGAAGATAAAGGCCATGGGATGAGTGGCTGCTTTAAAACCCACGTTCAAGTCCGCACAGGGCTAATTACAGCACGCCATCACATTTGAGAGGGTTTAGTTAATCAAGGGGGGCTCTCTTTTTCCTCCTATAGTCGAGGAATAACACAGTTAAACCATTTAATGCCGCCAGGATTGCGTCCTTTCTAATTCACGGCAGTTTCACATAAGTGGGGTAAATTTAAGCCACTCCGACGTTAGTTTTAAATAGATCTAATGAAGGAAGGGATCATGGGGAAAATGGCTACACCTGATGATTGCACACAACTTGCCACGAGGAAAAAAAGAAATGTGGATAGTACATCATTTAGGTCTTAGGAGGCATTGGGAGACTTAGCTTCTGTAAGCTTAGATAGCAAAGTAATAAAAAAAAGAAATCTGACTAGTAAGGCTTGTGTATGACAAGGAACAGATTACCAGTTTCTACAGAAAGTAGTACTTGACATTTGGGATTGCTATTTAGTATTGACTTTATTCATAAACATAGGGAGGAGATTTGAGGGCCCGGTTCCTCACATGGTTTTAACCAAAACAATGAAAATATCAAACGGCTGTGACAAGGTTCTTTTGAAGATTTTCACAAGTTGTCCTTTTTTTTTCTCCTTTCTCCTAGCTGTAGCCACCAGTGTGTACTGCACCATCTATTTCATAGCTACTGGGTTATTACAAGACCATACATTCTACTTTGAAGTTTGTGTAAGGACACATTACGATGGAGACAAAGGGTAAAGCCAACGCGGCGTCGCCGGTAATTGCAATTTCTGAACAATTGCGCCGTTCGACTTCTCCCGGAGAACAAAAGGAAAAACATTATTGATACGATTACCGGGGCATACCCCACCTGAAACATGAAAGATTTGTTTTTCCTCAATAATGTAATCCCACGAGGCACATCAGTTTAGAAGTGTGAAGAAAATAATTCTAAACAGTTTTTCCCTTTGAAAGGAGAAAGAGGAGGCAGACATTCAAAGCGTTGGTTCTTCATTAAAAAGTCAAATTTATGGCATCCGTGCGCCAGCGAGAGTGGGGACACCTGGGGTAGTGAAAGCAACGCCACCGGAGGCAGGAGGGTGGGAAGGGGGGGGGGGGGGGGTGGGGGAAGGGGAGTTAGGGGGAGGGAGGTGGGACGAGTCTGTCATCTTCACACTGTAACCTGGAGCAGACCACAAATTAGCTCCTGTGATGGCAAGGTGTGACCGAAATGAAACAAACATACAAAGAAGCAATCTAATTGAATTGGAGTTCAAAGAGGGCTGGGGCGCATTTTGGCGGCGCGAAAAGGCGCTTTTATGGTGCTGGACCTCCGAGCAGTGGCAGGTGCTGCTGAGTGTTCACAGAGCTTCAGCCCGCCGCCTCAAAGGGAAAGGAGCCACGCTCTCCAGTGCATTGGCGTAGCGCGCCGCACCTTCACAGCGCTATCACAGAGGGAGAGCCAGCGTCGCCAATGCCATCTCCCTCTCAGATCAAACCACTGCTCTTGGGTGGATTGCTGGGATCAAATATCAGAATGGATAGCCCCGGCTCTCGGCGGCAGCGCGGGAGGAATCGTCCCACGGACGCAAGTCCTGCCAGGTTTGATTTGATCACGTTGAGGGATTTTATTAGAAGCCATTAGCAGGAGTTTAACTTATTTTTGATGCTTGGCACGCAAGGGGCGGCTCAACATATTGTCACACGTTGGGTGTGGAGTAAAAAAGCGTGCGCGCTGATTAGCGTGTGGTAGACGATCCTCACCTTTGTTGCAGAAGTACTCCATGTCTTCACAGCTCATGTTCTCGGTCTCGAACTCGCCGGAGAAGTTCTCCTCCGCCGAGAACTCGTCTTTGGCCAAGAGCTCGTTCTCCTCGGAGACGCACTCCTCCTCTTCCTCCAGGCCATCCTCTAGAGGACCTGAGGACACACACACACACACACACACACACACAAACAAGGGGAATGTTCAGCGGTTTCATCACATCCTTGAGGCTCTCAAAAAAAAAAAGAAGTCTTCCTCTCCTCAGTGCTTTAATTGAGATCCCACAAATGCAGATGCAACTCAAACAGCAGCTGTTCTGTCTATACGGTCCACGTTCAGACATTCAGTGTAGACAAAGCTCAGGTCGCCTCAATAAATTACATTATTTTACTATAATATTCCACAACCGTCCTTCCATTATAGCTGTTTGAAAAAGCCCTCTGAGACTGAAAAACAAGCTGACTTGCAGCCAAGGTGAGCGTTGATGTTAATCCGCTGTACCTGCTAAACAAAAAGCTCACACAAACGGAGAAAAAAAAAAAAAAAGTTCCCTTTTTCCAGACTTTTCATACAGGCATCAGCATGGGAGGAGGAAAGAAAATACTTTTATTAATTTGTTAGCCTTATCACAGGGTACAATGTTGATTTTCCATTTACATTCCATGCCTCCGGGTAATACACCAGTGCAATCTTAAAGGAGACACTTTTCCGTGTGATTAATGTTTTCCCCCCTCTGTGCAATATTATTTCTTTAAATCTAAATGATTTCAGAGTTTTGCTCGTAGCTGTACATCTCTGTCGGTATTTGCATATTACCATTTTGCTTCAATCAAGGGGCGTTGATGGAATTACTGTACTGCCACCTGAATTGTATTAGCTGTGAAAAACATCTCATCCGGCGTTTGAATGTTATTAAGATAATGTGCATCTTGCGCACCGTCTCCCTTTTCCCAACAAAACACGTCTCCGATGTCTGCACACGAATTAGCATAGCAAAGAGGTGACAGAACACCCCAAATTTAAGGTTAGTTTGTATTTGAAATAATGCAATAAGTCTGCATCATCCCCCCCTACCCCCCTGAAAAATACCCATGATTCTCGAGGTGCGTTTGAAGGAATAGTCATATCACAAGTGCTGCCATGGTTTGCTGCTAGATGTGGATGCTGTCTCTGTTTCTGCCTGTCACACACACACACACACACACACACACACACACACAGGAGCTTCGTACGCAGCCTCTTGTGCATCATTCTGGAGCTCAAACAGAGTGCACTGATATCCTCTCGACACCTTTCAACGTGTTTGTTCTATTGTAGCGGGAGCGAGCCCCTCAGCTTTAATAAAGCTATAATTTCGGTTCAGAAAGCGGGGACCGGTGTGCCTCTCCTGTTCCTCTTTCTTCCCGCACCGAGCCTCATAAAAGACCCCCCTGATGTCCACAAACTGCTTGCTCTTTTCATTAGTCTTATAAATTACTCCTTTGTAGCGGGCCTACATCTGCAGGAGCCCCGGACATGAAAAGAATTAGCGCACGGATCTCTAATAGACACTGCGGAGGCAAAGAGTGCCCGCTTTTAAATAAGGATACAGTTTTTTTTTTTTATGTTCTTATCTGATGCCTTCTGCTGATTCGCCGAGGAGCGAAGTGAGGCGTGAAGTGACTCGATGAGTCTACCATCGCTTAAGATGATACCGAGAGATAAATATCGCAGTATCAAGGGGAGATTGTATGAGTGGCGTTAAAAGCTCCTGCCAAGGCAATTGAGGACAGTGTGAAAGAAAGTGTGTGGGGGGGGGGGGGGGGGGATACATTCCTATACACACACTCTGTACACATTCCATTACACAGCTGAATAAGAACTGTGTGTACAACTAAACGATTCTCCCTCTGTTGCCGGCAAATACAGCAGCGCCATTGCGCCATAGAAAATAGACCTACAGTGTTGCGCGATAATAAGGGTAAAGGGAGATTAAAGATAAACTTCATGGTCAATAAGACACAAAGATTAGGCAGATAAGATGAGATAGAATTGAGGTTTAATAGACTCCGAATGAGGGCATCTCACTTCCCCACTCTAGCAGATAGTAACTAAATGGAGCTTTTTCAAACCGATAGAGACACTGGAGGCCTCGCTGAATATGGAAAAATTGAAACACTCCACCCGGTCGGAGACATTAAAGGGGGAGGTCTGACGGCTACTTCTCGGGCACCGCGTAGATTGCCAAAGTTTGTGCGCACTTCTCACATGTTTGGTTTATTATACAGTATTCATTGCATGGAGAGACCTGAAATTATTTCAGAGACAGCAATGATAAGAATAATGACTTTCTAAACGACCAGCACCACACTCCTAACTCATTTTCTGATAGTGGCGTCCCCCCCGCTATATTTAGTTGTGTACTGTTTAAAATCCTGTCACATTCGCTGTGTGACCCGCGCTTGTTGGTGCATTTCTATAGGCTCTGCTGACGAATGGGGCCCGAGGAATGTCTGCTGCCTCACCCTCTTATCAGGCCTCCCCTGGAGTTCAGATGGCCAATGACACCGCGGGGAGAGCGTCCGCATTTTCACGCCGCCCCAACAAAACAACAACACGGCCCACTTTTAAAATGGCTGCGCTCATTAAAAACAAGATACAGACGTCTGTGAGGAGCAGGCGGTTTTTACATGAGAGGTGATTTTTGGAATTAAACACAGACTTTTTTGGAAAAAGCTTTTGGCCGTCTTTGTAATATAATCTACAAACACAAACCATGGTGGTGTCTTCAACAAACATGTTTCTGAAACCCAGAAACCCAAAAGTTTGCAGAACTTGTGACGGGGAATTTTGTCAAGTCATTGTTCCATCACTGAATGGGTGCTTTCCAACGTGGAACCCCAAGGGCTCATGAATGAATCTGAGGTTAGGGATGTACGTTTCAGTCCTGACTGCAATACCTGGGTGCCATTTCCATGCCAGCGTTGGATTATTAATCTGTATGCCTGACTGTGTGGAAGTGACTTATTCTTTATGTGTAAGGCAACTTGTAACTGTAAATACATGCGTATATATATACATTTACTGAGTTACCATTTTAATTCAGCAACAAACTGTTCAACACGTAAGTAATTATTCCAGTATATAATCATAGAATTGAATAGATCGGCCCCATTAAGGTTATAAGAAATATTAATCAATTAGGAATAAATAATGAATACAAATGTTTATGTAAAACAAAATTCTGTTTCATACATACATTTCATTCCATACATACAAAAATACTACTTTATTTATATTATTATTGTTATTATTATTATTGCTTGATTTTGTGTCACAATCCAAACAGGTTGAGAACCACTGGACTAAACTATGTATCAATCAATCAATCATGAGAAATAATCGTGAAATAAATAAAAAGAATAATTATTAACCGCCGTCCCACAATACTCCTCTTTACCTTTAAGTCTGACAGCTGTTCAGGTCACATTCTAAAGTGCTAAATCACCAGCTTTACTTTCCAGAGAAAGGCTTTGTTTAATAAAATCCCAGCACAAAGACTCGTATCAGCTCAATTTGAAGAGGATGTTTTAGGAAGCTGCACCCCGTCTGAACTTCCTCTCACTCGGGGTCAGTGTCCAGGTACCCCTGCACCCCCCCACCGCCCTGCCATCCACACCCTCGGCCCTGAGCTGTATCATCTGCATTCATCGGGCTCTTCCTCTGCCGACTACAGAGAGAAATCTCAGCCCTGTTCAAACAGCCATGCAGGCAGGAGCAGCCAATGCTAATAGAGACATTGGTAGCTGAATGCAGGCTTGATCACAGTGGCTCTTTTGTTCGTGGCGTGGCCTCTGTCTGATAGGGATCGGCCATGCGGAGTGGAGCTCCGGAGAGGGATATGGTAATGCCCCCGCTGAGTCTATAAAATGGGGTGATACTCTGAGACCATATGATGGACGGAGGATTAATGAGTCACAGAGGAAGGGGAGCTGGGAAGAGAGGCGTACGGACAGAGGTGGTGGAATGACCCAACATTTCAGGAAATAAAACAGGAATCTGTGCCTCCGTTGACGAAAACAGAAAATGTAAAAAAGAAAAAAAAACACACACATACATACATATTCCAACCTTCCTACAAAACTCACTTAAAAAAAGAAGAGCTCTAAACAAATATTTGTGCAAAATTGTACAAGTGACTGCTAATTTCATGGCATGCTTTCTTTTTTCCAGCCGTCCACAATGTGGGGAGCTTGTGGCCGGGCTGTGATAGCGATACCTCACATTATCAGTGGGCTCCACAGTGCGATGTGTGGATCACAAACCCAGCCTCCTCTATAGCTCCCTAATTAGAGGTGAGGTAATTGAATCTGACAGAACAAAGCGGCAGATCTCTATAAGCATGGACATTTTTTTTTTTTCCTTTTCGCTCCCACCTATACAGTTTTTCTTTTTCTTTTTTTTTTTTCATCCAAAAGGTCCATTGAAAACGTGTCCAAGCTGGCCTTGGGATAAAACATAGCACCTGAGACTAAACATGAATGCATACTGCAGCCCTAGAACCCAACAGGGCCACACGGCTCCACCTCTGCCAACTGTGCTCCCTGTGACTGGTCCTTTTGTGCCAACACTGATACTAGGCCTTCCTCACTTCCAGGCGAACACACACACACACACACACACACGCACACGCACACACACACACACACACACACACACACACACACACCTCAGGACTCTTCAAACATCTGCGGTGGAAGGTAGTGTAGACTTTGTCTCAAGTATCAAGTAGCTGTGTGGTGTGAGCCAGGTAGGCTTTCATGCTGCATGTTTAACTGCACAGCTGGAGAAAAAAACACTCACTGTCTGGTGTTGAAAATAGAAGTGAAAAGAGAAACTATTTTTGTCTCATTTGACATGCAGGGGTTTGGAAGGCTGAGAGAGAGGAGGGGGTGGTAGTGGAGGGAGGCGAGGAGAGACTGGGGGCCATCCTCTCTCCTCAGCTCTAATGACCTTTGGGAAGCAGAGGGCTCCCTCAGCCTTGGAGGAGACTTAGTGTATATGTTACAGGGCTCAGGCCTCTAATTTAATCCTTGATCACTGTAATGAAATAGATACCATTTGTGCAACTCTTAATAGCTTAATATGCTACAGGAACCCTCAAAGGAATTTTTCATTTCTAACATTGTTTTCTCTTTTTTTCATACTGTGTAAATGTTACAAAAAAAACAGAGCCTTTTTTCCAAGTTGTACACTGTGATCAAACTAAATGTGGAGCTAATGCTGTAACGAAGGCAAAAGTAAATTACCGTTTGTATTTCATCCACGCGCGTGTGAATGCGTGTGTATGCGTGTGTGTGTCAGTGTGTGTGTCAGTGTGTGTGCGTGTTGGGAGGAGCGCGGAGCAGCTTCAGTGGAGACTGATGTGTTCTCAGAGTCGCAGTCTGTGACCAAGAATAAGCAACGGTATTGTTTAACTTGATTTTCCGGTTGCTAAGCAATGTAATTCTCATGATTAGAAATGGCTGCCTTCCTAAATTCGGGGCACTTACAATCAACAGTCAACAAACTGCTTGAAAACTCAGCACCAAGCGCCTCGTCTTGGAAATTGCGGTGAGAAGGGGGCAGGAGAGGGGGGGGGGTAAATGTATTCACATCCTTGTACAACCCACACACACACACACACGTGTTTGAACATACACACTGTTCCGTGAGGCTGCAGCGCCATAGAGATGACAAGGCATCTACATCATGACATCATCCAAGTTTACATTTGGGTACATTTATGCTTCACGCTGTGAGACTGAGACACGCCCATCGGCCTCCTTGTTGCCCAGATGCAGAATAATGTTATTCCTCCACGACGGAGGGGATATTTTTTCCCACCGCATTTCCCAAAAAAAACACAATTGTAGGCCGCGTATCTTGTTCCAATCAGACATGACGTTGGATCCCAGCACGTTTCGCGGAGTTGCTAAACTTCCTTGTTCCTGCGCCCAGCGTTTCTGTCGGCGCCGTTGAAGGGGGAATAACACTCGCTCTTACTTCTTTATCCAATGAATTGGAATTGGAATGGCATGAAAACATGCTGGCATTTGACTATGCCATTAAAATGCTGGAGGCACCTCTGAGCGTGCCCGAGGGCTTCAGCAGATGCCAGCCAGTTCCTCTGTGGAGTTAGCTGGGTTCCTGCTTCACTCCGCCCGCCTCTACTCTGCCTCTCTAGAGTTTACAGACACGCACGCGTCCAAGTGGACGCCGGTACATCGTTTGGCCCATAAAAGTCACAAAGCCTGTCCTCCAAGTAATATGGGCTTAGCGGGGCCGACATTTGCTTTGCAGGGGACTGATTAAAATGCTGGTAAAACGGCTGGTGTTTAAGCATCCTCCGGTCCTTTCCTGTAACGTGCTCGCCGCTCGGCCCCGGCTGAGTGATTTATCGTCGTCATTCTGTTACTTATAAGGAAAATATAAGTTAACCATGTGCCTGTACACCGGATGTGACAGCTGAAACAAAGCAGGTAAAAAATGTGTGGTCTTAATTACTGGTTTATAAGCGAGCTTTTCACTAGAACGTTCACTTTTAATGAAGCCATTGAGTGAGGCTCCTCCAGGGAGCTATCATGGTTAAGTGGGGGCATCCATCTTCAGCCATTGGCTCGTCTGCAGACGAGTGGAGGCTCTGTCTGCAGCACGCTCACCTCATATTGGCTCACTTTATCTCCACTAAGTAAAGTCTGTTGGAAGGTGGTAAAAGTGGCGAGAAAGTACTTTTGTCCGGCAGCTCTGATGAGGGCGAGGGAGTTTTTCCCCGTCCTGTAGAGGCAGCGAGCACTCCGCCGCGTCTCAAGTGCCTCACGAGATGCTGCTGTTTAACCTGCGACGCGTCGTATTCATAACCATCGGTGGCCTGAGAGTCAGTGGGGGCTGAAGTAGCAATATTGTGAACGCTGCCTCCGCAACAATTAGCTTTTAGTCGAGCGCCATTTCAAAGAATTTAATGGGGAGCCTTCAGAAAAAGAAAAAGAATGATTACTGTATCAAATAAATGGAGATAAAACAATATTTTCCCATCAAGGAATTTCTATGAAATGGATATATCTAAGATGTCAATTTCATTCCAGTATTATGAAGGATGGGGGGGGGGGGGGTGTCCTTTAGCAATAAATTCTTCATTAATTCAATTCCAATTTTCCTCTGGTTCCTATTTCTACAATTGATAGTTCCACTTCTTAATACCTCGGATAAGAAGGGAGAAAATCATTGCAGTGACTCAGTGGAGACTATGAGCAGCAGATAGGATCTAAATATTACCAATGCCAAAAGAAGTGTGAAGTCTGATGAACATTTCAAAAGAACAATTCTTTATGGATCAGCTAAATCTTTTCCACTTTTTAATTAAAAGTAAAGAAAATAGAAGTTAATTATCCTGTAAAGATTAGCTGGTGGGCATCTTTCTGTAAATTAGTTCTAATTAAAAGGAAATTGTCAAATGACATTCAAAGCACTGTCCTTTAAAACACAGACCGAGATGGGCTCCCCCCCCCCCCCCCCCCTCACCCCTCCTAATTCTTGATCTGGCCATGTGAAGCTTCTTGCTGGAAAATTAGGATTCTGCCAGTGATTCTCACACACACACACACACACACACACACACACACACACACACACACACACACACACACACACACACTCACACACACACACACACTGCTCCCTTGATAGCAGGCCTCTAGCACACTTTGAAATACTGCTGCATCAATGGGGAGCTAGTGGCTGCTAGAGATAAATAGTCCTCATTGATAAATGATTGCATTGATTAGCTGCTGAGAATCGGGCCTTTTTTTTTACCAGGCTGACATTGGCATTTTTTTATTCAATATAATATTGACATTGCTCCAGTCCAGTGTAAATACTCTCTAGAAAACATGCAATTTTATTTATTCTTTTTACAGATTTTGTAAACTAAACAATTGAAGTCACATACCATTGAATACAGAGGATGACTCAATAAAAAATATAAATAAAATTGATAATAGTTGTACTTAAAGATAGTTAACAAGTTGAACCAATTCAAATTAAACATTACGGGCCCACTGATTCTTTTCATTTTTAAAACAATAGAAGCTGCAACCAAAGATAGTTTGAAGTTTTTGCTTGAGAAATCACTTAAAACGTTTTACCAATAATCAGAGTGCATTAATTTGCTGTCGATCGATGGATTAATAGACTCATTTGTCGTTATTAGGGAAAGCCGACAGCTTACATGACACTTTCCTGCCACCAAAAACAAAAGAACACAGGCGTGCTGTGTGAACGCACACACACACACACACACACACACACACACACAGACACACACACACACACACACACACACACACACACACACTCACACACACACGCACTCAGTACTTAAACAAACCACCACTATCATCACTTCACAAATAAATGATGAATCAGACCGCCTTCTTATGTGCGTGTGTACTGTAGCTTTCATCCGATTTCATGTGGATTTCATCATCCGTTGTCTAGCTCGGCTGTTGCTCCCATCCACTCGCGTTGCATCAAACCATTCCAGCAGTTATAGTCAGAAAAGAGAGAGAGAGGGATAGAGAGAGAGAGAGAGGCAAACAGTGCTGAAGCCCCTCCATCTGCTCTGGCTAATGATGATGCTCTCCCTGGCCTGGAGCAAAACTGCACGAGGGAGATTTACACCCATAATACCCCCGGGGGGGCTCTGGAGCCGCACCGCGCTCCCAAAACACCGTCACTCCATCACTTCCTATATGATAGCTGGCGGAGCAGGTAACAATGGAGCGGCAACAATGTCTTTTTGTATTACTGACAAGTGCCTTATTTGGTTGACATAACCTGCCTCGGTGTCTGAGGAGTGGCACTAAGCACACAGGAAAATGGATGACAGCTACACCATTGAGACATTGTGCCGGTGTAACAATCATACCGGGATATGTTTTTAATATATATATATTTATGAAAAAAAAACACCTAGCAGTGTGTGTGTGTGTGTGTGTGTGTGTGTGTGATAGGAGGCAAGTGAGAACACAGCGGTGAGTGAGGAGGGAGAGGTGGCTGTCTTTGCGATACACTAATTGGAATGATGGCAGGAGGGGGAATCAGGCAGCACAGTGAGCTAAACTGAACAGAGCTGCCTCTTTCCCCCCCCCTCCCATTTACACAATTATAAAGGTTTATAAGTTGTAATTGCCGTTCAATTTGGGAGCTTTAGACCCACTGTAAAGCTCTGTGTGGGACTAGCCTTGACATCTATCTCCTAAAACAAGTGAGTTAAATGGTGAGAGGCTGAAAGAAAGACTGTAAGAGAGAGAGAGAGACTCATGCAGGGGGAGATGTAGAGAGCTCCACTCCTCAGGGATTGAGTGTTCACACACAGTAAATGGAAGTGGCACAGCTCTGACCTTTGAGCCTCAGCGTACGGGTAAAGCGAAGGCGCTGTCAAAATATTGCTTCAGAAATGACAATCCACCTCACCAGTCCCCGGTTCTTGACATGGCAGGCAAGTGGCGAGCCGTAACCTGCTGATCCCGACATTACAAATGAGGGGGGATTATCATGACAACAAACCGCAGCTCGACACACACCGCATACCCCTAAAAGATATTCCGGCGTCGCCACCTTATTATCAGATAGCCAGCGATGACTCTTAAAAATCAAAAATGGGTAAACATTTAATAAAAAAAAAAAGCGTGTCAGAATCCACACAACTTCGCCGTTATGATATTACAGTCGCAGTTTCCGAACCGCAGAGTAGCTTCTTCCCTCAATCTTCATTCGTGCCCATGTAATACTCAAGTCCACGGAGAATAACTCAATCGTAAAGAATACCCCCAAAAATCACAAGCAAATTACTAGTGCTCTGAGAGGAAGCTTGGGAGGAACAAAGACAGGCAGCCATAATTATATCTTGGCGTGTACAGCATGTCAATGGGCCACCTTCATTCTGGAGGGCATTCCCCTGGGCCCCTCAGGAATCAAAATGATGTCCAAATTATTTAGTGTCCTATTGCAGCGTGGCTCGATTATCATATTTACCGGTGGTGCATTATGACAACATTGATGTTTACACCTGTCTCCGTGAGAAGGCTAGGTTTACACTCTGTAATTTAGCAAATGTACAGTATGCATATGAGCTTGTTGGCAGGGATTTAAATTAGGTCAGAAATGGAATACATCAATAGCAACCCATATGTGCATCTTTCTTTTTCTCTTTTTTTTTCCTCTCCTCCCTCCCCTCCCCAGCCTTCTTTGCTCAGAAGCTTGGCGATGAAGCAGCTTGACGACTGCAGAAGTGTGATATGTGCAAATCACATTTGCAGATGAGCTTGAAACTCCCTTTTAATATTCAGATATCAGACATCCTGCACTGAGAAGCCCGCTAAGACGCGATTCCGAGGGGGGGGGAGAAAGCAAGATCCGCGTCATTAAGGGAATCGTTAGAGGCTCGGTTTACATTTTACATATTTCACAAAAAATGTACAACCAAGTAAAAACATCACCAGTTATCTGCGATAACAATGCAAATTTTTGTCAGAGCGCATGAAGATTCTGTCAAAATCCAAAGTCGCTCAGGTCTTTCTTTTCTCTTTTCTCTCTCTCTCTCTCTCCCTGGCTTAGCACCCTCAGCTTATTGGCGCTTTGATTTCTTTCATATTTTTTCCCCGAGAAGTCACACAGGCTCGTGGAGTCAAAGACGGTGAAAGGTATGTTTTGCCACGAGGCACGGGGAACACGTGTCCCCGCGTTCTGCCAATAGCTCATCAAACACACAGGCCTGTGGATGGAAGCGCGCCCGGCTGGCGTTTAGGGCGTCTGAACAGCATCCGCCGTGCCACACAAACCATTACCGACTCCACTCCGAGCCACAAAGAACGGGCCCCGCTTCCCTGACCGTTGTCTGCACATAAACGCACCACGATGACAACACCACCACCACAAGTTTGCACCCCCTCCCCATACCTGCTTCCTATGTGGCGTTCAGTGGCGCTCTGACAATAACCGCTTTTAACAGCCTCAACTTTTTCATTGGATGACAGAACGTAGCCCCCGCAATTTCCCCCCTACCTCCTTCATTTCCCCGTGTCCTAGCCCTGCGCCAAATTTGTCTCTGTGCCATTTTAATTACAGCCAAGGCAATCTTTATGGTGGTATTCTGCGAGAACACCAATCTGCAAAAAAGGTGATAAGTAGAACCGCCACCCAGCTTTGGTATCAGTAATAAACAGACACTTAATTGAATAATTTGACCTAAGAGGCTGATCCTGGGAAGTAGCATGTTGGAGGGAGAGAGAAAAAAAAAATATTTTGAATATTGAAGACGGTTCAGTGTTTTGCATGACGCCTGCAGTCGGAGAACACACGGTGGATTTGGCTGGTTGCCCGCCAACTCGCCAACGTGGGGGCCATGGCGAGTCTTTACGGAACAGATAAGTGAGCCTTTGGTATCCTGGAAGCACTCAGATGTGTGTGCGTGTTTTCAGGGCGCGGGGGTGGTGGTGCTGCTGCTGCTGGTGGTGGTGGTGGTGGTGGTGGGGCGACAACACATGCATGCATGAGTCCGTGTGTGTATGTGTCCGAGGGGAGGGAGGGAGGAGTGTGAAGTGTGCCCACTCAAGGTCCATCTCCAGCTAGCAGCCACATGGGCACATCCCCCTGCATCCCCCTGCCCCAAACACACACACATGAAATAACACACACACACACACACAGCAGCTTTCCACAGCGCCTTAGAGACAATGACTCGCGGCCCCTTCCTGTTTAAGGATAGCTGTCAGAGGATGATGGCTCCGATTCAACACTGCAGCAGGTTTGCACAGAGCTCCCTGATAAAACCGTGAGGAAAAAAAAAAGCAAAAGCCTCCACTCTCTCTCCTCTACCTCTCCTCTCTGTGTCTCTGTCTTCCCCTCACTCTCTCCATCACTCTCCCTCTCCCTCCACAGTTCAACACTGATTTGACTGCTAGCATAATTTTGCAGAGGCGACTATTTGCAGATGCAGCAGAGTTATCAATCCGAACAGACACACAATCCGGGTCCAATGTCACTTCTCCTCATTATGTTAATGGTTAATGCATGCAAATGAAAACATTCCGGCAATTTGATTTCTTTGAAGATAGTTTGCATATTGTCTTAGCCATAATGATGGTACACTTTCTCTCCCAGCTTCGATTTATGCGAGGCTAGTTAGTTCATTTTTATCAGCTCCGAGTTCATTTCTAGGGCTACTGGAATGTGTTTTCGCCATCCCCTCACTATTTAACTAATTAGGATTCAGGTACCATAAGCAGATTTTTCACGCTATTGGTGTTTTTCTTAATTAAGAAACAAATGAATTCTCCCCAGCAAAATAGATGGAACAACGGGATAGGGTGCCAGGGGCCAGATGCGGCGCTTCTTAATTAGAAGTCACTCCATTGTCTGAGGTTTTTTAATGAAGCTCCAATCTAAATGGATATCAAAAAAGCTTCTAGTGAAGGAAAAAACACACACACACACGCACACACACCGGCCATTTAAAATAATAAGGAAATAAAGATAATGAAAGACAAAAGATATGTACTGGCAGCCCCGGCTCACACCTCCTGTTCAGTGCACGCAGTGCTCTCGTCACCTCTGGATGAGCCCTATTAAAACGGCTCGATCCCTTGCCTGCCCCTGCCTGCCTGCAGCCATGTCTAATGTTCTGCCAAGCCAACAGTGAAACACTCTCTTTTCAACTTCTCATCAAAGGTGGAAGTTTCATTACCCCGTGGATGGTTATCAACTAACTATTACTGGAAACTGTTGCAGCTGTCAACTTCCTGTCTGTGTTTTTGAAACGGCGGCGGCCGACACTTATCACATCGGTGTGGTTTGTGATAGGCTGATGTCATGTGTGCAGGGGGGAGGCCAACGCAAAAAGAAAAAAAGAAATTCCAATTAGCCGGAACAAATTGTCACCTCAACACAATATGGGAAGATAGAAAGTGGTAGTTTGCAATTAAATTGGGGCACCTGGGCTATATGTGAAGAAACGTTGCAGATGGGACGAAAGAGAAGCTTTTGTTTTGAAGTTAATTTGCAGGAGTTTTTTTTTTTTTTTTTCTTCTCCCCCTGTGAAGCCCAATCATCTCGGTCAGCCTCGCCGATGCTGTTGTGCCGGTGACTGAAGGCGATAACATCGGGACTGTTTTTGACTGAAATAAAACCCGTAGCATGCCCATATGTGCTGCCAACCCCATCAGTTCTTCTTCAGACGGCATGGCTTAGGAGCTCCCAGAGGATGGGCCAGTGCCCACTGATACGGGCCCAGCAACCGTCTTGTCCAGGCCAAGTATCCCCGCGCCCAGGGGCTGTGCCATCAATGCCATGACTTGTGCCAGACTGGATCCCACCCAGCAATCCATTTCAAAGGCTTTTTTTTTTATGGATCAGGTATGCAGTGTGATTTTCTTTTCCCTTTGTAATGTGCCGTGTCAAAGGCGAGCTAGGCTGACTTTAAAGTCATAAACTAGTTTTTTCCGCCTTTCATTTGGGGAGGAGACATAATTGATTTCTGACTTTCCAAATGTCAAGTTGGAAGAGATGAGGGGGGAAAAAAAGAGCAATGTCCTAAAAATCAATCGGCAATATGTGCATGTTGATTTGGATGGTATTTAGCGTTTGGGGCTTTTATTTATAAGTTGTTAATCAATGGTGAGCAACGACTGAAGTAGCTATCATTTAAATTATTCCCAGGGGAATTTTACTTTTATGGAGAGCATCTTTCTGGACAATGTAACAGCTTAATACAGTATGTGTTGTTTAAATGTGCCAAAAAAACATTAAAAGATCATTCTATCATTTGTTGGTGCAGAATATTGGAGTGAAATACAATTCACTGATTAATTTCTCAGGGTTGGTGGAGCGAAAGCAGATCGGTTTTTTTTTAATAGAAGTAACTTTCTTAAATAAAATAGTCCCATTTTTTTTTTAAACACCTGTATTTATCCAGAAATTACCATAATCCTCCGGGTGTTCACTCGTGTGCTCTCTCTCGTTTCGAGCATTACTTGTTTATTTATATCTGTGAATGAGATTAGAGGGGAAGATTACTTCGCTCCAGACACATGAATAGCGATCAAAGACTGGAGGATAATGTAAGTCTTACAGTGATTGCTCAGCTCTTTTCAAATCTACCGGGTGGAGTATTAGAACAATGCAAGTGGCTGCGCTCCATACAGTGTGACAACAATAATACAAAATCCTCGGGGAAGTGAACCGCATGTAAACACTACAGATCAACACACGGCACACAGGCACAAAGTGTCCTCTAATGCAGCAAAAATTAGCTTTGATCCCGACGAGGGCACGGCAAAGCGGCAATCAGTTCAGTGGAATGACATCAATTGTCGGACACGAAACGCGGTTTGGAGGCACGTCTGGTCCTGTATCTGCACGAAGCAGTGTGTTTTACAGGCCGCGCTGCTTCTGGAAAAGCTCAGCTAGGGGGAAACATCAGCCCCGCAAGTAAACAAGCAACATTATGTGCTCCTGATTATTCGAAACAAAAATGTGAACACAAATATGACACCCTCATCCGGATGATTTATGAAGAATGCTATGACAGCTGAATTGCCTTTTTTATTCCGTCTGTCTGTGCTGCACACGTTTCAGAAGGGAAAGCACCGGTCCGGCCAATTATTGGTGGCAAGACAGAGAAACCTGTCACTCGGATGTACATGACAAATGAAGAGGGACAGCGCAGCAGAAAATGGATCTTAACAATGCACATATGTATGCAATCGCTAAAATAAAAAAAAGAAAGAGCCAACGGCATCAGGCTGCAGTTTTGACTAACAAACTTTGCAAGGAGAATTTTATTCGTAGCTGCTAATGAAGGGACGGATCTTAGGACCAGTTGGCTAATTATTTATCCTGCTGGCTTTATGGCTCTCATTAATTTCCCCCCTCTCTCTCTTTACCTTCCATTGAAAGTCTGAAGTCAACCTGCATCTGGTGCTGATAACGCCGGGGTCTCAGCAGCCTCCCAGCCTCCCCTCTAACCCACCGCACACATCCCCACCGGAGAGAAGGAGCGGTTTTCATACACACCCACTGGATAACGCCGTTAGAAATGGCACCGTGTGCCTTCGAATCCACACAAAAAAAAAACAACAACACACACTACAGTATACTGGGATCGGGCTCTGCTGTGATGGACTCTTATGGCAGGACTGTTGTATGTTACAAGGCAATTTTAGGTGCTGTAGAGGAGGAGCTTGATGGAGAAGGAGCACAGGAGCAGAAACATTGGAAGCACACAATGCAATATGTGTTGAATCTTGAACTTTTTGAATGGAATGTTTCCATGACGTGTTTTTCAAAAGTCATCAAATGCTTGGTCAGATTCTTAGACTTGTGTACTTGTTTAAATAATGATTATTGCTAACTTTAGACAGTATTTTGCTCAGGCAGCATAGATGAGAGGTTTGACTTTTTAAAAATAAGTGTACTGGGTAAAAATAAAATAAGGGAGGATCATTTTTGGGCCGCCTGTATTCGTCTGGCACCTTTTCTTTCCCTCAAACCCTCCATGTGATCGTCGCCCTCTCTTCTAGCCTCTTGTCACTTTTTTTGGTTGACTGAGATTGGCCCACACTCAGTGCTTTGGCGAGATCGCACCCCAGCAGGTCTGAGCCGAGGCTATTCCTGCACCCTCCACCCCCTCTGCCCACCTCCCCCTCCTCCTCCTCCTCCTCATTTACCCAGTAGCTGTCAATCACAATGGACGCCAAAATCCTGCACTCGTCGAGGTCCTCATCGTCAAATTTGCAGACGAACCAAACGGCTAAATATGAGCCATTTCCTCCAGGGAGTGAACTGATAGACCCCACACTGGTCGCACTTTCAAACGCAACACAGAGACACAGTGGGCGAGAATTGCTTGAAAAGCAAATATTGTGGACTTCTGCTGACTTCAAACGGCAGTCAGATGGCAGAGACTACCTAGGCAGTAAAAGAAGCTGCATTACACACAACACAAGAGAACGGGCCTAAAAGAAACTCTCGGTGACGCCTTTCATGTTTGTCTTTCCAGGGAACCCGGAGCATTCATTTCTCCTCTTGTATGCAAAGGAAAGTAAACACAGCACTCTCCGCAGCCTCATGAAATTGAACAGTTCTGAGCGTAACGGCCAGTCCTTTTCTTTCTTGTGTTTTTACAATTTCATGTGTTAGCTTTACCACAGCTTTGGCATATTCTATATTTAAAAAAAAAATTGCTTCAAAGATGAATTAGCATTTCATTCATGATACATATTTCCTGCTAAACTGAAGTTTTCAAACTGAACTTTTGCTCAAACTCAAAACACACACATGTACAGGTCGGTGAAACACACACACACACACACACACACACACACACATGCAAACAGAAAGTTAATGGGAAAGCAACCTGAAAGTTGTGTTACAGACTCCACAATGCTACACGGTGCTGCTCTCCTGCAGTCTTATTGGACTATCAGTGCTCGGGGGTCATGGGCCTGGCCAGTCAAGATAAAACAAACCCTGATGAAATGAACCATGTGGGAGCAGAGAGGGCTGCTCTCCACTGATGGAAGAAGCTCAGTCACTCCGAGAGACTGTAACAGTGTCGTATTGACCCGAGTGACCCGGTTCACTGCTTGAACTCCAGCGCTCTCTCTGTTTAGAGAGGAGAGGATGATGTCGGCGTTTAGCAGACAAAACAAACACACAGTTAAATATCAGCTGGATAGATGCGTGTCAATCTGCACATTTTAAATAATACATTTTGTCATACAGGTGTTCCAGACACCAACAAACCTCATTAGTGGCGGAAAATTATTTTGACATGTAATTTATTTGAGCATTTCTATTCTGAGCTACTTTATACTTGACCTCAAATACATTAACATTAATGGGACAGCTGGAGTTACCTTGCAAATAAATACTACACACAAAATATATGTTAATGTTATAAAATGCGATGCATATTTACCCAACGCTGCGTGTGCTACAGTTTGCCAATGAGTTTGTACAGATTATTAAAAGTAAGAGGATCTTATTTAATATAAGGCCAGTAGTACTTTATTATACACTTTGTTTCCTGTATTTTACTGTTATCATTTTTTCTTTTAATTAATTTAATTTTGACACTTAGTAGAGTTTCCTGAATGTGTGCTTGTTCGTCCCCCTTTTTTTCTCAATGACTTAAATGGAAAATAGGTGACATCACGCTGTGGCATATGTGGGACTGTGTGCTCGGGTCACCGTCAATCAAATTGGCTGATTTTGTGTGTTTAACTATAAATATAAGCACATTTTCTTCCCTCAAAATGAATCCAGCAACTCACTGGTTGCTTGTTCGTCCATTTTCTCCTGGTCACATTTTAGATTTCAGCCTGAGAGGAATATTAAATTGACCATTAGTTTAACAGAAGCGGTGATGCCGTCGCCATGGGAGACAATGGCGCCGCCAGGTTAACGATGGCTCAGCAGGCTCTTCGGTTTGCTGTCATTACTTTTTATATCCTAAAAAAGCAGTACACTGATGGCAACCTGGCAACCCTAACAGAGAATCCCTTAATATTTTGGGGGGGATTTAAGTAAATGATCTAAGAACTTCTACCACCGCTGAACCTCATATCAGCTCTGTCACTGTATGTCGATCCAGCAGGTGCTTACAAGCTTTTATCACTGATTTGATTGAGTGATTGATGAGCTAATTGATAAGCAGTCAGTAGCTGTAACTGTAGTGAGTCAGCACTCTTTCTCCATATATATATATACATATACATATATATATATATATATATATATATATATATATATGCACACGTACTCTCTCACACACACACACAGACAGATAAACAAGGGGCAGTTTTCAATAGTCCATGCTGTTTGATTGAGCCGGTGACACAAATCGTTATTTACCACTTTCCCATGCACATATCTCTATCATTGAGCTGGTCAATATACATCACTTCCACCCAAAGGATTACACCTCTTATCTGAAATGATATTCAATAAAGTATGACTGCAGAAATACAGAGTGGGGTGTTCTAGCTTGGATCTGACTCATGCCGTGAAAAGAAAACAAAAAAAAAAAAAACACTTTATTGGAATTAAGATCCAAGTCAAGATTACCTGAGGAAACAGCAGTTAGATTTCAGTTCCAGTGCCACGTCCTACACTTTATTCTCTGCTGCTTGGGGGACGCGACCACAGTGTGCGGTTTCCCACACAAGCCATGGGGGTGTAATAGGATGCCTTTATGAAATATATAGAGACTCCACAGCACCTTCCACAGATCATAGCATGGGCGAGGGCATTTGGTGAACAGGAGCTTTTCTGTGTGTGTGTGTGAGTGAGTGAGTGAGTGAGGTGCAGGGAAACGAGGTGCTGTGAGCGTTATGACTTTGTTGAAATGTCCCGCAAAGCAACAACAACAACAAAAAGAAAAAGTCAGTGAGGCAACGGCAAAACTTTCCCCGGGCCCTCTTTCTCTGATGCTCCACCAGCGTAATGTCATCAAGGTGCACGGGATGATACCGCTCAGTCATCTGTGCTGCCTAATTAGCTGCTGCAACGTCCCTCCTCGCTGCTGTGCCATCCATTCAGAGCGACTGCCATTAGCTACCGTGGGATGGAGTTAACCACACTGCTGCCGGTTTTGTTCGACTGTACTGAATGTGGTCTGTGATGGTAGCGAGGTGATTTCTTCTTAAACGCAGTAGCCTTTTTTTATAGTTCAAACTGTCATCAGATTTTCCCTAAAGTGGGTTTTGTGGAATTTTCAGCCCAAATACTGAAATAACTCCCATCATTCTCTTTTTTTGTTTTATTTATTTCCCTGACATCAAATCTCTCACACACACACACACACACACACACACACACACACACACACACACGCACGCACGCACGCAATGCCGCCCACCCGGCTCTGTATAGCTTTTTCTTTGCTTGTCGGGGAATTTGATAAAGCCTTTTAGAGAGTGTGGTTAGAGTACTTGGGCTGAGGATCTGATGAGAAGTGTGGGGTCTGTCACACACAAACACACACACACACACACACACACACACACTGTTAAGTACATTCTAATTAGCTGATGTATGCAGGACCTCATCCACGTTGGAGGGGTATCAAAAAGCAATCAACGCCCCATCCCTGATGAGCTCAGAGAGACACAGAGATCCACATTGTCTATGGAAAGATGATGCGTGGCTGGGCCTCCGTTCGCCTTTCCAAACCACCATAATGCCATGCAATCACAAGACATTATGCACAGATCAGAACCCCAAAGCCACAGGATAGAGAAGGGGGGGGGGGGGGGGGGAGGAAAAAAGTAAAGGGAATATTGAGTTCATAATTCAAAAGCCTGATTATGATGGCCGCTCTTGTGAAAAGCTGCTGTGGAGAGCCAGAAGTGGGAGAATTGGCCCGCGAGTGCCACAAAATATGGTTATAAATGCAGAGGGGAGACGTGTTTAAAAAACTGTCGTGATCAAGAGCAATACAGCTCAGATAGCGGAGAAATCAGCAGTTAAGATGACGACTCGTTGCCATGGAAAACTGGGAGAGAAAAAAATTAACTCAGCAGTGACTGTATGAGAAGAATTTCTTCAAATTATTCTTCTCAGTGGAGGGAAATCAAATAGAAATACAGTATCAACCATGGCAGAAGTCTATACGTTATCAGCATGAAATGGTGAGAAAAAAAAAATCCTAAACATACGATCTCGGATTTTGTCACCCATTCATAATCTAATTTGACCCGAGGCCATGCGGCCGATTCGTTTCAGTAAAGACCATAGGTGTTTTAGCTGCAGGCTCCAAAGGAGAGAGGCATGTGTGTCACACAAAGACCATCGGTTAGCGACGTACCGAAAGGGACTCTGTATCACCATCTTATCTTCAAAGGACTGGGCAGGGGCTCAGGGGAGCTGTGCCACCGTCTCGCCTCCACACAGACACACACAGAGGGGGGATTTGGACCTGCAAGCAGGAACCAGAGATCTCTCGGCCGGCACCCAGGCCTGGACCCTCCTCCAACTCGCCCGCGGAGAACAGGCAGGGTTCCTGCACACGCGGCACGACATCAGTGAGCTGATCCCCCCGCCGCCGCCACCACCACCACCACCACCACCACCACCACCACCCTTCTCTCCTCTCCTCCCCTCCTCTCCTCCGCCGACTGCCTGCCCATTTGCTTCCTGGCCTCAGCTTGACGGAGGGGATGGGATCTGAACTCAACTTAGACACAGAGTTTCCACATTTCACAGATGGCTGGGAGAGGCTTTGCATGGAGGTGAGGAAACAGAGAGAGAGAGGGAGAGGGACGGGAGAGAGGGGAGAGGGAGCCTCCGTCGCTGCCGAAGCGGGGCCGATTTCACACCGCGGTAGTGTGCGCTAAAGCAGGCCGCCGTTAATCCACTCACTGAGGGGAAGGCCTGGAGCGATTCCGCCGCCCGGCCGCCATCTCCCTCCACAAAGCCATAAATGGTGCATTATACAAGCGGGCTTCAGAGACACTGCTGATATGCTGATAGGTGGCGGACAAAGACCAAAGCAACCACAGGAGCAGAGCCACATGCAGGACTGAGGGCCTTAGCGGCGGAGCAGAACAGCAAGCATGTATTCAGGCACGATCTCTCCAGCGCTTTAGTTGCTGAGGTGTGGACTGTTAGAGTGCTATATCAACGCGTTTGATCGAGGGTTGGTTCAACCACTGGATTTGGCCTCGAGACAGAGATGGACATGCACCAACACTCCCACTTCTTCTGCTCTCCAACAAAAATAGCCTTTTCTCTCCCCCTCTCCCCACAGTGAAGTCGTATCTGTAAAGTTAACCAAAAGTTGATGAGTCTTTGAACTTATGAAAAGGCAATCATTTTGAATGAAAGGAGACAGGAAATATATAAACATGGGGGAATTTAAATAAATTGCCACAAAGAAAATCGCGGAGAGGGCAGCGAATTATGTAACGATAAGACAGCCACCAGCCTAAGCCACAAAATGAGATGTTTTACATGAAACGAACAGCGGTCTAGATTAGAGTGCCATCCTGTTTAGACATGAAGCCAATTGGGTTGATATCACATGTAGGGGGAAATTTGAAAGATAAGCGGGAACTATGAGAATTGTTATAATCCAACTGTAACAAAAAGCTGAAGTATATTGGCTTTTTTTCCCCCCAGAAGCACTGCGCGATAAACATCTCTGATGAAAGAAGTTCATTACTTGCGCGCCGTGTAATGTTACATGCTGTATTACGGGTCTATGCCAACCTACAGCGAGGCAGTCTCTAAATGAAGCCTCAGGCGTTTTAATGGACATCATTAGGTGAAAACATATAAGAGATAATTATGGTAATTACAAATCCCTTTTATTCGCCCTGAGTCTTTGACAAGAAGGTTGTCATATCAGCCACTTCAAACAAACAAAGAGTTGTTGTCTCTTCCCCTAAATGATGTCCGGTTCCATTTGGATGGGGATTGTCTTCGGATTATCCTTTTTTTTTTTTCCTTCCTTTTTTTTTTTATTGTTTGGTTGGTGGCTCTGAATGGAGGCTCCATTTCTTTCGGGGGGGAAAACTTGATTAACACAAGTGATTCACAATAGTAGAATTTGACTTGACTTTGCATAGGCACTTCATTACAAGTGCGACCTTGATCTTGAAAGCAGCCCCATACAAAGCTAATGGACATGTCTGTTATGTCTACTAGAGATGGACCCTTCTATTTAATATCACGGGCATCACTATGGGGCACCCAAGGGCCTGTCTTATTAAATTTATCCAGCTCCATGACAATAGCAAAAAAGGAACAAAATGTCTGGGAATATTACAACGTGTTCTGAGCCCAAAAAAAATCCCAAAGTCTGTTTTGGTTAAACCTAATCTGAGTGTTACTGTTATTTTTGCCACACGGGGGTCAAAGCCAGAGCAACCCTTGTCGCTTCATCGCAGCGCTACGCGATCTGAGCAGCGAGAACACATGAAATGTCTTGTGGAACGTCTTTTATGGAGAGACCGAGGGGGAGTCGTGAAAGACTTGGGTGTTTATTTACAATATGCATCCAATCATCCTTTTGTCACAGTTCCATGTACGGCCTCTTTTTTTTTTTTCTTCCCCCGAAACCACAGAGAGACACTCGCATGGCGGAGATTCCATTTTTGGCCTCTTTGCTACGCAAACTCGTAATATGGTGCCGTCTTATCAGATCCCGCTCACAATAACAGATTCGCTCGGAGTCAAAGCTGTTGTTTAACTTATTCAATCCCACGGGAAAATTTGGTTCAAACAAGTCGGGAGACATCTGCCAGTCCACGGCAGCTGATGATGTCAACGGGCCCCTGCTTCACACCAGATTCCCGCAGCACTTTCAATCATTCCTCGTGAGATTACTGCAATAGGATATTACTGTACAAACTATGACCATGTGTCCTGCTGCCACAAAGCTTAGCAACATATTACAGTTTGTCAAAGCAAGCTATTGCGAGGGGGAGATAGATACAGAGAGGAGGAGAGAAGCCATTGACCTTTGTGTCCTTCATATTTGCCTAGCTTCCCCTCAACCCCAATCTTAAAGAGCGAAATCATCTGATCCCAAACTAACTGTCAACCCGGCTTGTGATGGTGGCAAAGGCAGCAGACATCAATCAATCAGATTTTCTCCTCGTCTATCAGAGGAGGCTTATCATCTGAGCCAGTTGTTATCCTGTTTCTGAAGCTTAAAAAAAAAACTTGATTATGGTCAAATGTATGTCTCGGAGATTTCAGGCGCATTCTGGACTGAACCAGAAAGGAAAGATAATATTATTTCACCACAGAAAATGAATGGAGGATGTAACGATTTATTTATTTTTTTTTCTCTCAAAATGAGGCTCTTAATTCTACACTCATGGTGGAAATAAGGAGCTTGAGCCAGTTATCTTTGCTTTTCAGGAATGCGTGAACCTAAGATAAAAATCCAATCAGATATCATAAGACAAAAAGGCATTTTTAGTTGGCTACAGCACTTGCTCAATGTCAACAGTTTTTAGTAATTACCAGATAAGCATTTCTCTGAAATGCGCGGAGAAAAGAAAAGCGACTGATTCTGAAATAATAGCAGCTGTGTTTCTCCTCTGGATGTTTACTCTGTCACTTCACAAAGCCCCATTTTGATATAATAAGAAGCAGGAGACGTCGCCAGCACGTCACTCCGGTCGTCACTGTCCGGTCTGATTTGCATAATGTACAGTAAATATAATCGATCCTCGTCGAGCGGCAGCACGGCTCCAATCGTGGCTATTTCTGCACGGCAGCGCTCACCAAAGTGCTAATCACATGCAGGCAGATATATGGCCTCTGATCACATGATGTGTAAGCTGTGCTGTCAACAGCTTTAGCAGCTTTGCAATGGTGCAAATCAAAACACAGCCTCTTTAAAGTATTAACACATTTTGAAGTTTGTTTTATATTTTCAGCATATTTGACATAAATTGTTTATCTGTTTACAAAGCTTTGTCATTAGCGATTTTCCGCCGAGGCCTTAAGATGCGATGTGTTCCGTGCCGTCCGTCTGCTGGTAAATGCTGATGTACAAATTGAAGTGAAAAGCTTGTTACTTAATCCTCTGTTGCCACCTATAACTATAGAGCCTACTGCGCTTCATCCAGATGCAAAGTTCTGCATCCACACACACACACACACACACACACACACACACACACACACACACACACACACACACACACACATCCTCAGTAATTCCTGCCAAGCCAGAGATTTACACTGAACAGCTATTAGGGCGTCACTTTCTGGTGTGCCAACTACACTACCAGCTCTGCAAATGGCTCTCACCAAATTATCCCCTTTCATTATCATCTATTTATAAAAAATATATATATATCACCATTTCATGTATTTTTGCTGAAACAATTTATGTGGTCGAAGTCAAACTCAGGGCTCGGCCAATAATTCTACTGTATACTGCTGACAACGTATTGTGACAATGCCTGCTGCAAAAACGTGACTCATATTTCCAGAGAGTCCCTTTTCCTTTCTCTCGTCCAAGATTCAGTCAAAACACCTAATATCAATTTTGACATATTCCATGAAAATGCTTTGATTAACTGTAGCTAATTAAATTGAAGGAAACAAAAAGGAATCTTAATACACGCATAAAAGTTGTTTACATCCCTGCAATGGGAGACTGACAGACTGTATTTCTTGTAACGTGGCGAGTTTCCTGTTGCAGGCGCAGCACTGCCGGTTTCTCTCTTCTGAGCTACGCAGATGCCAAAGCATCACACAAATGTGATGAACCCAATATCCATATCCATGATACATCAGAACCTCGGCACGGCACAAATATTACTGCAATACCTACAGGAGCAACCCTCAGAAATCCCCTTAATTGAGCAATATCTTGGTTCCTGATCCGCGTGCATCACCGGGGTGAGGAGGGACTGTGCAAGTTAAATGAAAGAAGAATTCATGATGTGTGGCGGCCTCTCTTACTCACCCTGGCTATTTCCCCTCTTGGCAGGGGCCAAATAGAGAATGTTAAATGAGGCAATTGTGTCCCGGAGGCAAAAAGAGGAAGAAAAAAAGGGGAAAAAAAAAGAAGAAGCCGGCAGTGGCCCTGCTCTGTGCTCTAACCCTGAGGAGCATTCTGCAGCATGATGAGGTCCATCCGAGCACCCAGGCCTGCCGACACCCAAACAGCTCAGACCAAACTCTTACACACATACGACTGCATACGCCACTCATTACTGTAGTCAGAGTCCTGATCAGGCTGGTGGTTTCTCTGCACAATGTTAAAAAAAATTTGCAACGCCCTCGTGGAAAAACCCAAAATAGGCATTTTCTGATTTTCAGCTAAATCTCAATATGCTCAAACAAGTGGCACAATTATGATTTTTTTTTCAATGAAAGTAACTTAAGTATGTTTACTCAAGTTATCTTGAGTTACTTGCTTTTTGCTAAATCTCTAATATCTTTTTTCTTTTCATATTTTGAATTCCCTAAATTTCAGAGGGAAACATTTCCCTCTACATTTATGCTGTATGCCGATGATGGTTTTCACACACAAAAACGTGTGATCATTGTAAACGTAACATTATAGAAGTGAAAAGTGTCACCCACCACGACCAACTGCAGCAGTTAAATGCTAAAAGATGCTCAACAATGTCATTTTCCGTGGCTCTAAACAAATCAGTCCAGCTCAACACAACCCCGTACCCTAGACGGCGAGGACCAGGATGTTCTGCACGGGCTGAGGCCTGCAGAAATACCAGGATGTAGAGCGTGATCTGTTAACATTCTGTGGCGGTGGCTGCAGGAAACCGATCTCCCCTGCAGTCCCACACTGTCAGCTATACAGACATACTCCACGGTGACACCTCTGATAATAAAAGCTTTGTCTGGGTCTTAAAAGGACGTACTTGAACAACAGCGAGACCAGAGGGCCCTCTTTGCCTGTAATGGCCTTTGGACATCAATATTTAAATCTTACATCTCTGTTGTGATTAGAATGCTGCCTTTCTCTGTTTTCCTTTCACCTCTCTCTCTCTCTCTCCTGAAACAACAAGGTGGGGGTGAAAAAAAGAGGCTTAAATCAATGATCTTTGAGTCTAAACTAGATTCCTAAGCAGTTTGCCACTCGCGGCAGCAAGATAAGATAAACTCTCTTTGACCTAAGAGATGAAGTTGCCATGACGATCAGGGAGTCCACTTTCTCTATTGATATTTTGCTGATGTAACAACAAATGGAACCAGATCCTGCTCCTGATAACGGCGATTAATTAATACCAATATTGATCCCGACAAGCAAGAGACAAGGCTATTAACTTAAAGCAGGCTGAAAGTCAATTGTTACCTGGGGGCTCAATGGGCGTCATTGATATCAAATGTAAATAAACAGGGAGGAATACGTCTGGTGAAAGGCAAAATCAAACACACAGCCAGCGACAGGAAAGGCAGATTTTTCGCTTTTGCACACGTTTCTAAAATTAACATTTCTGTCCGTATCGGTGACAGTTGCGGGCTGAGTTTAAAAAACACAATGGTGGCGGCTTGGACCGGCGGTTATTGGAATAATAGCAGTGGAATTCAGGAAAGAGGAAGATAAAGAGGAAACTCTGCGAGGAAGTGACCTCCACCTTTTGCAGCAACCCTGCCCACATTTCACACTGCTGTCCAGGCACCGCAGCCCACAGCGACAGCGAGGGCAGGATCAGGCACCGTCAGTCCATCGCCTGCCAACCCCAGCTCATGCAACGCATCACACAGAGCTCCGCTTGCAACAAAGGGAAACAGCAGCTGCTATACATGTCTCTCCCTATAGCTGCTGGAGCCTGTGACATAAGCGGTTATGGCGGCTGGCGTAAATACTTTCCTCGAACACAAAAAAACATTGTGCTTTAGACACAAAGGGAATGAAGAAGAGAAAAAAACATTACGAGAAGATGACATTCATCTGCATTGTTGTTTTGTGTCAAAAGTGAGGAGGCAATTGGGGATCCTTCAGCTAAGACGAGGCAACGGCACAAGCTGTTATTGGCAGGGAACAGATGTTTGAGGGAAAGTTGGCATTCGGCGACCATTCTTCTTCTGACAGAAATCAACAAGAGAAAACACGAGAGGCAAGTCGCGATTGTCACCCGATGAAAGAGAAACCCTTAAATATATACAGGGAGGCTGGCATGCAAACATTATCTTCTTTCTTTTTTTTTGATTTTACACCCCCAAAACATCTGACTGCCGGAGTTGCCAGCGTTTGCGGGCCAAGGGTGAAGCGAGGCATCTACGACGACATTTCTGTATATAAGAAAGCAACGCTGTGCTAAGTTGTAGGGAAAAAAAGAGAGAAAACAAATATGGACGAGGAGTCTGTTCTCTGAGAGGAAAAAATACACGAAGCTAACAGCCACGATCCCTCTGCTAAAAACACATAGACACACGAGCCGTCGCACATGTTGCATATGCACCGATGTATACACAAGCAAACACACACACATTCAGATACAGGATGCTGGCAGTCAATTCAGTAAACACTCCCCTTATCCCTTACTACTGTAATCTGCCTCTGATAAATGCCCCTCAAAGATAGAAATGTCACCTGATATGGTAAACAGCATGCTGACGTTACATAAAGTGGCCTTATGCTAAGGAGTTGGAGAGATTAACTGTAGAGCTCAGATGGAGAAAAAAAAAATGGTGTCTGCGATAAAAAACAACAACAGACGTTTAGCTCTCGCGTTGAACCTTGTTTGGCTGTTCAGTTCCAAAGTGACTGGCTGAGAACAGCAGCGACCCGAGTCGATAATCCAAGGGTTGTGCTGCACATTGTGTTAGATTTAAGGTGGTCAGTGTCAGCAGAGGAAACCCCCAAAAAAACGTAGGCGTGGCGTTCCTCAAAGGCCTCCGTATGAAATATATTAGCAAAAACGATAAGAAAATGGGATCTGAAATGCAATATTTAGCAAAGCATCACTGGCTCCGACATTATCCACAAGGTATTATGGGTAAAACAAAATAACAAAAAGGCATTACGGTAGCGTACGCTGCAGTGGGCCCAGCTTTTACAGATGTGAGATCACTATCGTATTAGTAGATTAGGTGTTTGGACAGTATGACATAGTGGTAAGCTGTGGGGACTTGTGCTCTTGCCGCTCAGGTGCTGTTCAAACTTACAGTAGAAGAGCAGCGCAATCACTACGCCGCGTGATTCTGGTCGACGTAGTAAAAAGGAAAGCAACATGAATTCTCCAGCGGTCCATGTGGCGGAGACAACAGTAAAGGGGGAGAGCACTAAGTCAGTTTAATAAGCACATTTGACATTAGACGTCCGCCCGTGGCCTCAGAGGGCCGCTTCAGTGTGTTCCCATAAACACCGGCGGACGGCACGCTCCCTACATCATCCAGATTCCTCTTCACGCCGTGAAACTTTGGGGGGCAATTTTCCAGAAAAATTACTCCGAAGGGGCTGGTTTCAATTCAGCCTGTTCATATCTTTCCTTCCTATTAAGCATCAAAATGTTCCTCCCCTCGGTACGAATAGAGGTATGGACACCACCAGCAGCAGCCGAGGAGAGGCGAGGGTGGGGGAGGATGGGTGGGTGGGGGGAGGAGAAGGAGGGAGGGAGAAGAGAGGATAGAAGGGAGGCTTGGTGGAATTCACACATCATATTACAGCAGCTAATCGCAATCCGCAGAGCATCAGCGATATTTTCATCATTCCTGTCAAACTCTACTGACCCGCCTTGAGAACGGCTAACAATCTGGGCAATTTATTGGCATATTGGCACGAGGTGATAAGGCTAAAAACAACAGCAGCTAGCAGCTGGCCCTGGGAGATGAGCTGATAACATTGATATGTGCTCCCACACAAAACACCTCCACCGCTATCTCCCCTTTCTATCAAACTCTTATTACAATAAAAGTGTATGGGGTTTTTCTTGGAAAAGCAACAAGGGGGAGGGGGTACAGAAATATATATTTATATATAAATAAATATATATATAAAAAAAGATCAGATGTAACGTTTCACAGCAAAAAAACAAGGGGGGGAAATACATAATTTATCACTGTATTATCGGGATATCCAGGCAGCCTAATCAAGGAGCACTGAGTGACTATTTTTTGCCTTATCATCCAAAGTGGTGGAAACGGAGAAGGAATTATCAGCCAGCTGCAGATTGCTGGGCTGGAATTTTAATGGTAATAATCGGGTTTCTGATGGTATATCTTCTCTGCTTATCTTTCCCATTATCTGGCCTTATCTCCCCAGTCATCGGAGCAAATTAATGGTGCTCTTTCAGCATCGCCTTTTTATCACCGCTCAGAGAGCACCCAAGGGGAAAGAATAAGCAAAATATTAAAATACTGCATAAATCACAATTTTAGATAACGGTCCAATGTATGCAGGAGGAGGAGGAGGGGATGGGGGTGTGGGGGGTACGGCGCCCAACAACCTTTTTGTCCTTTAGAATGACTGTCTGTGCTGACTTTCTGTGTGCACTGCCTCCCCTGCCTTTTTTTTCTCCCAGAGTTCCCGGGGTAGCAGAGAGGGATCCTCGTGACCTTTCTGTTTCTACCTAGAGCTTGATTATACGACTGCACGCCGGCCTCCATATTAACAAGATCTTTACACATGACATACTAATTCACACGAGGCCAGGTCACAAAGACGTAACCGCGCAGCACAAACGTTACACTTCCCTTCGCTCGACAACAAAATTCGGATGCTGCGACGGGATTGGTCCAAAGATGAGTGGGCCTATCGCGTCACGCGTTGTCGTCCTCCTTTGTTGATTAGAAGTGGTTGCGGGTTTGTGGTGGGATGCCAGCAAAAAAAACAACAACATCACAAATACACAAAGGTAGCTGAATCAAACAGATGCTATACTGTACCAAACAGTTTTGAGATATTACTGCAAAGATGATATTAATTCACAAAAACATTTTAACAACATGCTTTTCCCATAACCTAAAAAAAAATTAACTGGTTGATCTTAAAAAAAAAAAAATTAAATAAAAATGTACTGTGATAAAATGTTTAGTACATAATTAAAAAAATACTAATAAATCCCAATTCTTTACCTAAAGAAGTAGGAAATACATTCCAAACCAGATGGCCTCAAAAACTTTCTGTAAATGACGAACCATGAATATTTAAGACGTGAAACAACAATTCTAAAACAAAAGTCGACAACAAACAAATCTCTTGTGTCGCAGAATCTGTGTCAGGCTTCCATGTGAGCACACACACACACACACACACACACACGCATGCGAGCATACACACCCACACATGGACAGCCTTACTTCCGAATTCAACATAATATCTCCGAGCACGGATAAACAGCTGCACGAGTACAAGACAAATCAGTGGAAGTGGTTTGATATTTGATAGTTTGACCCCAAAGTAAGCACAGTCTCGCTTTTAGCCTGTTACAGCAGCACACACACACACACACACACACACACACTGCAGCTGAGATCTGTCCATGTGCTTGGGTATGTGTGGGTGTGTGTGTGTTTGGGTGTGTGTGTGTGTCCAATTCCCCACGTATTTAAAAATCATCTACAGGCTCTTTTAAAATAATTACAATTATGAAAAGTTTCTTTTAAAATTCATAAAAATATAGATGTATTTTTAGTAAAATACCAACAATGTGAATACGACACACTTTTGAAATAATGTGCACCGTGAGGCAGTATTAAATTCATAATTCCCTGCCTTAAAAACAAATAACACTCCACTAAATTTCCCTTTAAATGTCCATCTAAATAATAATAAAACAACACTTTCCCCTGAGCAATCTATAATACTACAGTTCAGTCAAATTCATATCCCAGTGCCATAACTTGCCACACTTTTGCTCTTTTTATTATTCAACTGTCAACACTGCGGATCCATATTTATATACCGTGTATGGGCTTTACCGTTAAGTTTGACAGAAGTGTGTGTGCACGTATTTATGCACGCACACTTGCAAGTGAGTTGCAGTGTGTGTGTGTGTGTGTGTGTGTGAGAGAGAGAGAGAGAGAGAGAAAGCGAGAGAGAGACACGTGTGCATCTACGTGCTCCAAAAAAAACATTCAATAGCAATGTCAGTCAAAAATAAATCGACCTCTTCAATCAATCTCATGATACAGGCCCATTATCGATTATATCGTCCAATAATGATTTTGGCACCAAAAAGCCGCCAGTCAAAGTGACGCACCGACCTCACACACAACCCGGGATGCAAACTAGCACAGCCGCGTCGACCCGGGAACACAATAACTTAATTTTCGCCACAACTTGGGGAAACTTTGTGGCACCGCGGAACCGGGCTCGTAAACGGTTCTCTTCAACAACACACCGCGTATCTGCGGTTGGAGACTGGGCGCGCGTGTGTCTATGTATGTATACGTATGTATGTATGTATGTGTGTGTGGACCGTGACAGGCGACGCGCGAGCGCTGCTGAATCAGCCTCCGCGCGCTCACTATCGTTACAATATTCTGCAAAAGTCTAAATAAGCTCGAGGACGCGGCGGAGCGCGCGAGGCGACAGTTGAAAGAAGAACCAAAAAGAACTCACGTTTGATCTGCCGCGGGTTGCTCTGCTTCCTTCGGGACATGCCTGCTGTGCGGCCGGTCAGTGAATCCAGGTGTAGTACTGACAGATCGATAGGTTCTGGTTCATCCAAGCAGCCGGTTCGGGTTTGCTTTTTTTTTAGTTTTTTTGTAGTCTGATGGAAATTGAGGAAGAAAAAGAAGAAGGGGGGCACCGGTACTTTTTTTTAACGCACAAGTCTATCGTTCCGTCTGTCTTTCCTTTATCTTTCTCGTTTCTCTGGCTCTGACTCTGGCTTTCTCTCCCTCTCTCTCTCTCTCTCTCTCTCTCCCCCACATACACACACGAATACACACACCTCCCTTCCTCTCGCTCTCCGTCTCTCTCTCTTTCTCTCTCTCTTTCTCAGCACCGTCCTCCGTGATGAGGCTGCGCTTCGCCGCGATCCGCACGGACTGACTCGAGGTGAAAGCGTTTCGCGCTTTTGTTTGAAGATAAGGTTTGTTCCTCCCCGGGTACCGTAGCCGCAGCTCGGTGAACTTCACTTGATCCACAGTTACTTCAACTTCCAGTTATTAATTAGCGTCGCCCTTCATTAGAGCCCGTGTTTATTTTGTTTAATTATTTTGTTTAGGGTTAATATGAAGCATCACAGTCACAAAATAAAAACCTTTATTTTTTTAAGGGCCTATTTGTCTTAAAACAAAAAAAGATCTGCAAGATTAATTTAACTGCTACATTTTTGCTAAATGCTATTTACAAAAAAAAAAAAAAAAAAGGGGAGTTTAAAATGACCAGGGTCATTAGATACAACACACTGCAACAAATCAAATCTGTATCTGAAATCTTATATTTGTTTAATACTGTACACCAGGATAAGCTCAGCTGCAGCATGGCCACTCGTTCCCCCACAATGCACTGTGAGAGCTGATGTGGATTGAGATGCGGTGACCTCAAATGACTTGACCTCTTGGCCAAAAATCTGAAAGAGGTCAACTATGCTGTAGATATTTAAAAAAATCATTTTGGAAATGATAATCCAGTGAATAAAATCCTGGTGAATTCTCTGTCTGTACCACTGATGTCCAACCTTTTACTGTAAAATATATTCAAATGAGCACACAGTGGATTTCCAGTGAGAGCTTCTGCTTTTAGCGCATTGTTTATTTATCGGTATTTGAGAAACTGTCAATCAGAGCTTTTTCTTTTTCCTTTCATACAATTAGTCCGCCTATGGACAGGAAATATATTCCGAATATTTAAAGAAAGGGGGAGGGGAGAGGAAAACGAGAGCCTTCAAATCATACTGATTTTGACTGCCATGTTCTGAATAGTTGCCCAAACTGGAAATCACTCTCTTCAATTAGCCAGTTGGACTGCCAAGGAAGACAAGCAAGTGGCCTGTGAAATTATCTCGTAACCCAATTCCACAACTTTGGAATGGAGTCTGAAACTACAGAATAATTTATGTGGCAGACGGGTCAGCGGCGGTTCACCTTGAGGAGAGCATCTGTCTTGCAAGCCTCCTTGGTTTGTCCCCCCCCCCCCCCCCCCCCTTCCTCCAGTGCTCTGCTCATGATCCAGACACATGGATTCAGTGGCAGCCATAAACAGTGAATCATTTCAATATCGCAGCTTTGTCACTCTGTGCACGAGGGTTTCTGCTAAAAACCTGAGTGAACGATGATCTATTCAGAAGCATCAAATAGTGATGTAGAGTGACAGTTGGGGCTGTGTCCTCTTTGTCTTTTGGTCTCAGTTGACTATGATTTCTTCTGTCTTTTTTTTAATGCTGAATGACCAAGAGACTCAGGAGCACACATCTGGTAAACGCAAGATTTAACGTGGCGCTTTTGTGAGATTCCTTGTGGCAGAACTCAGATCTGTCAATTAAATCAACGATATGTGTTAAAGAATTGCATCCCTAGCGTCAATAACTGAGATTAAATATTTCTATACACACAATAAACTCTCCAAAAAAAAAAAACAGAAGTGAAATTACATCGCCGCCTATGAGGAGGTTAAAATAAAGCCTTCCCACATGCTCTCTAAAATTAGCACTCTAAACATCCATAAATAGAGTTTACTGGCCATATTAAGAACCCAGCACCAAAATCAATAATGATTCGTGGTAAGAGCAACAACACAGTGAGAGAGGGGAGTCAAATTGCCAGCTGAAGATTAATTTAACGCCACTCCTAAATCCTCTGAGACTGGAGCGTGGTTCTTCTCTGCTGTTCCCGAGCCCCACTGGCTTGTTTGAAGCCGTCTTTGATTGACAGCTACAAATCTGCGAGAGGAACAGAAAGCTTTTTTTTTTTTTTTTCCTCACTGCTCAGACCAGATGGTTGTGATAATTAACATGATACTGTTTCCATCGCCAGGGAAATCACTGACACAAGGTTGGTCATATTAATAGGTTAAGGTATACTGTATGCTGCGGGGATGCCGCACAGTGCACTCACATAATCTGATTATGGGGTAAAAGGTTGATTTAATGCGCTGAATCATTTGATTGGAACTGCCAAGTCACATTTGGGGAGTGCTGTTCAGCGTTTGGGGCGGAGGAGGTGGGCTGTCTGGTGGCTTCATCGTGCTTCTTCCTCAAGTAAAATGGGCTTTGAGAACAAAAGGTGCTTCATCGGTATGCCCACTAGTCGTCTGACTGAAGACACATTCCGCGTGTCTTTGTGAGACTGTCTGTCTCATTTCACAGCCTGAAAATATTTTTGCGAGAGTGACATGTTGATTTTAAATAATAGATCAAGTTGTCGACTGACGCAATTATTTATTGACAGCTCTGCCACAAGCGGTGGCTGATATTTTCATGTTTCAGAAGAGGATGGTGGATGTATAGCAGGGGTTTTTTTTCAGTTTTTACCGCATTTCGCTGCCAATTTAAAGACATAGATTTTGTAATTTGCCTCAATAAATGCGTTGCTGTACCCTCCTCACGGTGGCACGGTGCCATAAACTCATGATATAGTATTAAGGGACTGTGCAAAAATTATTTGGATGCAAATGAATGTGCAGGGCCCTTATTATTCAATTTTCTTTGCACCTTTCCTCCAATATCTAACACAAAATGACACCGTTGAATTAATACAACTCAGTTTGCCTTTAATAAGTACAAGTGTACAAATATGTTGCACTCTGGTTTTAACTGTAATGGAATAATACATTTTACAGTCAAATCTCATGAACAGAATTAGCAATTAACTAAATTATGGAAAACCTAACAAATAATGAGGTGTTCTGTTTAGTGAATGAACCAACCATTCTTTATTCTAATTAAACTCAATTAAACTTGTAACTTTACTACAGTTATGCTTTCTGTTAAAATGCATTCTTTGGAGAGATAACATTACTCGGTTCTGTTACACAAAACTTGTGTGTTGATCCTGTCAAAAAAAATCTAACTTTTCAATAGGCTATAAATACTTGATTTTTTCCTGGTTCTAAAGAAGAATGAAATTATATGAGGAAATATAAACTCAAAAGCTTCTCCCCTTGTTCACCCAAAAATGTTAGAGCTCCTTCCCTCCAGAAAAAATAAAAATAAAGACCCATCCCCCTTTCTGACCCCCACTCCTCCTATTCCCTTTCGCACGGTCCCTAAATGACATGTGATTGCCTCGTAACAAAGTTACGATACAACAATAATCCAAAACAGTTAAATGTGAAATGATCTTCCGGTGCAGTTACTTCACCAGGTGTTCCCCATTGTTAAATATAAAACGGTGTCACTTTTATGACAATCCTAAATTGAATTATTGCCATAATAACAGCGGCGGTCTTCATCTTACACTGTTTAGGTGAGCGGCTGTGCTGACTGAGTAATGTCAGTGTGGCACGTTGCTGGGTGGATTTTATTTATTTATTTATTTTCAAGGGATCACACATGTCCAGTGGCGCTGGGAGTGACAGCCATCGGTTGGAGGGGGACGGCGTCCTTAAAGAGCAGCCTCAGCAGCTCTGCTCGGACATCAGTGTTATGAGTTTGCCTGCTGTGGTGTCACCCTCTGGCTGTTGGGGATTGGTTCGTCTCCAGAGGATGGAAGGTGTGTGTGTGTGTGTGTGTGTTCATAGAGTAGAGTGGTGCAGGGTGGCTGTGGCAAATATATAACTGCTTAGGTCCTCAATACAGTACATATAGTATATATTACAAAAAAGAAACACATCTACAACCTGAAACAGAAAGTTGTTCCGTGCCAAGGTAAAGCTGAGCTGTTTTAATATAGATTTTGCATAATATCCCATAATTCTTTGTGGCTTTTCTGTTCAAGTATGTGTCCTTGAATGCCCTGAATGTAGCCACGCATCCCGATGCTGACATCCACAATTTAAAAACACAAAAACAAAATTGATTCATAGAAAGAAAAGAACCCATACAAATGACATAAATAATATGATTCCAGCCAGCAGCTCCAGCAGCAGTGAGCAAACAGATGTCTGAGAGAGTGCCCACTCTGCTGGCCGGGCTGCCAAAACCACCCGCGGCCCTGGAGGCCTCAGCGCCAGCTCTTTCCAGGGAGGCTTCGCTCTCCGCACCACCATCCAGTACCCTTCCCCTCCACACCTCCGTCGTCCCATCCCCTCCGTTTTTACCAGGGAGATGTGGTATAACATGCGGTGCACTCTGAGACAAAGCACATCCAGCACCAAAAGAAAAAAGAAAAAGAAAGAAAGTCGGAACGTTTAAAAATATGAATTCAAAATGCCTCACATCCCAAAAGCATTTTAAGATTACACCAGAACGTTAAAGTCCAGGCGAGTGATGGAAATACTAAAAGAGGGCGGGATGAACAAACTACGCTCCTCCCGTTGGGAGTGTGTAAATCTGTAAATAAAGGCTTTTTGTGGAGGAAGGGGGAGGAGGAGAGAACCACGGGGCAGTATATTCTTCCTGCTAATCTCACTGTCTTTTTATGTGGTCAAAAGCTGAGATTGTGACACCTCCAGGGGATAACCGGCGAGCCTTTTATGGATTAAAATCATAAATATCCCTATTCGTTTCAAGGAGTTCATTCCTTAAAATAATAATGTTGCATTATGACTGAGAGAAATGGAGCTGACAGTGGAAGGTGAGGGAATGCAGCCTGTAGAATCATGACTTTTAAGCAAAATTACCTTTTAATAGTCAATTCTGGTATGAAGAAATAAGGTCAATTTCTACACATTTGTAATTTTAATAATGTCTTTCTAAACACATTATTTACAACTGAATTAACAAATGGTGAGAGTATTTAATGGATTATGATCCGTTATGTTATGTTGGAAAAATGATAAATTGATATCACTTCATTATTTTCCCATCGTGTGAAGATTCTGTGTAAATATACAATTCCTGCATATAATAAAGGAGTGCCAAACAGCACACATTCGTAGCAGCATATTTTCAAACAAAAATGTAAAAAAAAAAAAAAAGAATACCAGTTTGATCAACTTTCACCAGCCGCCTACAACAAAATTCATAATCACATATTTTTTTTACAATATGTTAATTCTATTACTCCATTTTTCCACAGGATTTTGAGGCAAAGTTAGCAAAGTTAAACACAGAAAAATTCAAATGTTTTAAATCATCTTCACCTGAAAACGTTAGGGTTTGTCGAGGCATTTCATGGAAAAACAACTTTATTAAATCAGTAAAAAAAAAAAAAAATCAACCTTGCAATGAATGTACAGAGATTAGTTTATGATATTTGTAAATGATCTATTGAACGTCATCTCTAAATCTATGAAATCCCTCTTTTTCTACTAGAACCCAGTCTAGTTCTGGCTGTAAATCATCCGTTATAATGTGCACAACATTGTAAGTGACACTAAACGTGTCCACGTTTCAACACAGAGCAGTTTGCATGTAAGTCAGAGGTTTGCATGCCAAGTGTCCAAATAACATATTTGCTGTTGAGTACATGAGAGCACCTCGTGTGTTTTGACATCCTGTGATTTAATATTATTCATTCCCATGAGGTCAAGTAAATTATATTTGATACATGTAGCTGATACACACACACACACACACACACACACACACACACACACACACACACACACACACACACTCCCCATATGTGTGTGATTAAGTGGGGACCCACATCTAAACGCAGTATTATAATACAGTCAGTTGATGTATTTTAAAAGTGTGTCTGCTGGTTTATTACATATGCAGAGGCATCAGTGCACAGCAAAATGGAAAAATGCATCAATATATTCAGAGAAAGGCAGGCTGCGGACAGCTCAGAAAATAAATCTACATCTGCCAGGCTCCATGCAAACAGCAGAGCCGTCCTTAATGGTGAAACCATCGATGAAAACAGATAAAAATATTAAATATTCAGACATTCCTTTCAGCCGGTATCAAAAGCGGCCAGATGTGAGGAGCTGAAGTTGTTATCACGAATCCAACGACAGGCATTGAAAGAAATTCCTCTGAATTTTCAACCATATAAAAGTATTTTATGCCATGCAAATAAATGGTAATTTTTGACTATGGAGGGAAAAAAACATGCCAATAAACCCTATCATTTGGGACTAAAACTCCACAAACAGGAGATACTTTCAATTTGCTTTGCCTGTCTCCCCGCGTTAGATGCCTGCGATTGCCGCGAAATTAATCCATTTAACAATCTGTGGCTTAAATTTGAGGATTTCCAGTTTTTTTAGAATATCAATAAGTTCCAATTGAAGCGAGGATTCTTTTGCAATTCAGGCATGTGCGGGCGATAACGGCGGAGTTGGCATGAAGAGAGGCAAAGATGGATTAATTATGCAGGGAACATGGAAATTCTGCTTATCATCGCTTAGCAAAGGAGCCCAGCTCACATAATCAGAAAACGAGGATGAAAAAAAAAAAAAAAATAACAATGCAATGGCACCTTCCAGCCCATCATCTTACAAGTTAGATTTTTTCCCCCTGTAATTAAAAAGTAACATACAATTATATTCATATCTCATATGAAGACTATGAGTGGGTGTATATTAAATAATTGCATTGGGATATAAGGGTTGATGTAAAAAAGAAAAAGAAGTAAAAAAAAAAATCTTGTCTCACTGGGGGATGGCTCCCCTGGGTCGGATTGAACTACTTAGAAAGGGAAAACTTAAATTATCTCTGGAAAGCAAAAAAAACAAAGACAAAGGCTAAAGAGAGACTACTACTGTATATTTACTCCGAAATGTGCAGTTGTTGCATTTTGCAAACAAGAGTAATAAAGTCTAAAGGCGGTTCTGGTAAATCCCCCTCTGAGGATGCATGATATGGAAAGATATACTACATTTTGCTTCTCATTTCATGTCGTCTACAGATTTCCGTGCGTTCCAGGGTGTCGAGGAGCTGCGTTCAGCCTGCCAAGCTCTGTGAGCAGCAGCTAATGTGCGGCGGGCTTATGCTGGCGTTTCTCTTATTCCTTAAAGAGGGGCAGATTAAACCGTTAATGTTGTACAGTCGTTGGTAGCAAACAGGCGGGAGGTTTAAGACCTCGTTTTATGAGACACCACTGGTGAGAGGAAAAGGAAAAAAACCCTTTCTGCATCAAGGTCAAAGGCCGTCGTATAAGTCGGATTCACACGCTCGCTACTGTGGAATGGAATAATGTAGGCGGAGTTTGATGACGGCTGCCTTCGTCCTCACACGCTCGTGCGTGAATCTGTTTAAGATCCGGCTCAGGGTTCTGCATCCTCCCTGACATGCAGCAGATCCATGGAAAACAAATAGGATGTGATAAGATGTTACGTCTCAAGTCAAAGGGGGAGCGAGTATCACAATGTGTGCATAAGAAAGCGGTTCAGACTCATCCCAGCTTCTGTGGTGCCCTTAGTGGATTATGAACCCACTCCAACATCTTACCACCCAGATTCCTCCCTATCCTGACTTTTATCCTCACCGACCCCAACAAGCAAATCCCCTGGAACTTCCCGAATCGGCCTCTTTTTTTCTTTTTCTTCTTTTTTTAAAATCCGAGATAGCTTTTCCAGTTCACTTGCAGATTGCGGCGGCCTTTCAGTCGGCGCACCTGTTGCCCGAGCCTTGATTTCGCTTTTTGATCAGAGCCACCCTTTGACAAAAGAGGGAAAAGAAGAGGCTGAAGAAAAGGGAGAGGCAAGAGAAAAGATCCTTATCGAATGCTCTCCACCGGACAATGAATCTTCCCCACCATTCAAATGTATCTGCAGAATGCTTGAGTGATTCATTACAGCAGATTCTGAAGTGTGACAATGGACCTCAGAAATGAGTGATGGTATCTTCTTGCTGATTTCATTTCCCTGATCCTTCTTATCCCCCTGGCCTGTGTACCTCTATTAATTAGAAAGTAGGGATTTCCACTCATCAACTGATGGGTTTCATGCTCTGCTCTGTCACAAATCTCCTGTCCACGCTATCTCCCTCCTCCCAACCCTCGGCTGCTTTGGAATGTACATACCTCCGCCTCGGCTTCAATCTCGGCTGCGAGTCGGGGTGGCTTTGGCGATTCATAAATATTTATAAACCGATTAAGAAAGAATAATAAAGTTATAAGACAGTGGTTGGTTACCCTTGAACGGTGCTCCGGATGACTTCCTCGGAGGGGAAGTGTGATCATCCTCACCGCTGCTTTTCATTAGGAAAATCCTTCTCCCTCCGAGTTTTTTTGAACGCAGGTTAGTTTATTATTTCATCACTCGTGAGCGACCTCGTGAAACAGTTATTAATAGGAACTGTATGATGATTAGCTGTCATATGGTCAGAAGATTCAATAACATGCAGCTATACAGGGCAGCAGTGTTGTAACAGCAGGATGATGATGTCAAATGACACACTGATGACATTCCAACCCTTTTGTTCACATTGACCTCGTTATTTTTGGCCCCACAGATTGTTTCATAAAAGTAATAACAATAGTGACAATTAATATTAGTATTTAGAACAAATACATGTGTAGAAAGCTATCATAGCTGTAACCCACCCCTTGTTTAAAATGAAATGTTACAGTAAATGTTATAACAAATATACATTATTTTTGCAAAAACACAGTAGGCTATCCTTCCTAGGTCTAAGGTCAAACCCCCTCTTAGACCTCCTATGAACAAATTGTTTTAAAAACACAAATACAAATGTATTTGTGTTTTTAATTTCCTGTATCAGACCTGCGATACAAGTCATACTTATAAGAACGAAAGGGTTAATTGATAGTAGCGTACATGTCATTTTAGATGCCAATTAATTCTTGTTTCTGTCTGTTAATATACTGGTTATCACATGACAATCAGTCCTAATTTATATCTGAACGATTGTAATCTCCGCTCTAGTTGATAATCCAGAATCATAGGATGCACATTTCATTTGAGCTGATTTATTAAGTGTCGGATGGTTAATTTAGGATTCAGAAAAATGTGACAAATCTCAGAGCAGCACTCCACTCCTGCTATGAAAAAGCTCATAAAATAACAACAACATTTCACGAGAGAAGAAAAAAGTTCTCCGCTGCAAAAAAAAAAAAAAAAAAAGGCTATATTTGCCGGAGCAAATGGCACATGGCGTAGCTCCCAAAGCACCTCTCGCTTCGGTTTTTAGGGACAGTCTGACTCTTGAAAGTACCATTAATTATTAATGATACCCAGCGCAGCTGAAATGGCCAATTTCCCTGTTGACTCTATGACTAGAAGGGTGCTTGAGGGCGAAGACCTGCAATTAGCTGTTATATGTGGGTGGCTATTCTAGACAGCATCAACTCTTGTAAGTAGCATGACTGCAGAGGAAAGGAGACCGAACCCCAAGACTAATTATCCTTTCCCTCTCCCTTAAATATGAAGACATTAAAGTTGATTAGTCTTTCTAATTAGGTTATGCTTTTTGATACCACTTGTGTTTCTCGCTTCTGGCTTTTATGTATGATAATCTCTTTTTTGCATACTTGCCTACAAAGTTCCTTCATTGTCGTCGTCAACACTGGCAACACAAAAAAAGCGGAGACAGGAGTCACATTTGGATTGAGTGTCTTATTTCCACGTCCATGTGCCTGTAAGTAAGTATCTCCCGTTGTGGCTGTTCTTTTTTTTTCCCCTTACAAAATATCGGTGACTTTTGGGAGATTTCGTGTGATGTTTCTCTGGAACAAAAGGGGGAGTAAGTCGACTTGTACACGTGTTGAGTTGACAGAGGAACCAAACCACAAGAGCCACTTAACCCAAGACGCTGCTTTCGCATAACAGCTAAATCTGATATGCCAACCCCCCCCCCCCCCCCCCCTCTTACAAGGACATGACTGGGCAGAAAAAGGAGAGTCCTCGTCTGTAAGATTAGGTTTGGCAACTCTACTCCTCTCCTCTGGATGTCAGATCAGCAGAGTAAATTATATTGAGATCCTCTCAGAGATGACAGATGAAATCTGTCTCTTTGGGCTTGACGTGGAGCTGCAGGTGATACATGATATGTGATAAGGCGGTGATGTCACGGCCGCAGGTGGCTCTCCCCCCCCCCATTCCTCCCCCACGTCCCCCTCCTCCTCCCCTTGTCCCTTCGACTTGTGTGGAAAATGGCAGCACTGTGAGCAGCTCACAGGGAACTTTTATCTCTCCCCATCTGTGTGGTCTCAGGCGCGATGATCTTGGACACCAGCCATCTCAACCTTCATGCCATTTAAGCAAAAGAAGGGAGGGGGGTGTAGCAGGTTGGAGAGAAAGGAGAGGGAAGAAAAGGAGGGGGTGAAGAAGACTGTCTGTCTGATCCGGCATTTAAGTTTCAGGGCAAGCAAGCAGCTGTTTGACATGGTTTTGTTTGGCATTTAGCTGTATATCTCTATGAAAACAGCTTCTTATCTTCTGTCCCTTCGCCTCGTAGCTTTAAGTCATATCTGACTGTGGCATCTTGCATATTTTAAAGTGATCAGATTCTTTATTTAGGCATTTTAAGGTAAAGGCTTTTATTGTTTTTAGCTGACCTTTTGTCCATTCTGTATTTTAATACGTTCTCCTAACTGCGCTAACAGAATTTGTTGTGAAACAAATGAACTAGACATTAAGAAAAGCAATGACTGATTAAATCACATTCATTCTCCATGGAAATGTTATGAAATTCATGATACTGAACAGCACTGAGCTTCTCTGGAAGTCAAAATGTCATTCATAGTTCAACTGTTTATAGGCTACATATTTGTAGCTAACCATTTTAAGTGATTATCAATTAGGCTACTTTTAGCTTTCAACTGTATTCCAGTGTTTAGCTCATTTCAGCAGTTAATGTATTAGGCCTACTTTTTACTAGTTAAATGCTTTTAGCTTACTATTTCATCTGATACATTATTTTACCTAACTATTTATACTGTTATCCATCACTTTAAGCTAATTATTTCAACAGCTAATTGCTTTTAGCTTACTATTTCAACTGTTCAATTCTTTCAACTAACTATTTGAACTGTTTACCCACCACTTTAAGCTAATTGTTTCAACAGCTAATTGCTTTTAGCTTACTATTTCAACTGTTCAATTCTTTCAACTAACTATTTGAACTGTTTACCCACCACTTAAAGCTAATTGTTTCAACAGCTAATTGCTTTTAGCTTACTATTTCAACTGATACATTATTTTACCTAACTATTGAAACTGTTATCCATCACTTTAAGCTAATTATTTCAACAGCTAATTGCTTTTAGCTTACTATTTCAACAGCTAAATGCTTTTAGCTAACTATTTTGCCTTTACTTTACTTTAATTTTCCTTCTAACGTGCAACACAAATATGTTTTAATCAAATCACAATTTCTAGTTTTAGTTGACTTAATTAGTTGAACTCCCCCTGGCAGCAGTGCAGAAGTAACCCTGGTTGGAAACAAGGATATAAATATCTACATTTAAAGTTACAAACCTTAAAACTCTGCTTCTAGTGGAATGAAATGAGATATGGAGCACAAAAGGAGCAATCAAAAAAATGAAGTGTAAAAAAAAAAGGGAAAAAAAGAAATTGGGTTAAACTGGTTAATGGCTTCAACCAGTGGTGGAAAAGAAGGGAGGGTATTTTCATTCCAAGCCTTCCTGAACAAACAGGTGCGCCTGTAGTTTTTGATAGGGACATCTTCACACTGCAGACACTGAGTGGAGCTTGAAGGACTTATCATTTTGAAATGAGGAAAAGTAAATATATGTTGCTTGTCAATAATTAGGAATGCCTTGCCTTTTGTTTCTATGCAGCAACTATGTATGTTGTTGTCAATGTGCCACTTTGGACTCGGCTGCACTTCAGAGATACAGAGGCTGGCCATGTTGTCCCCCCTGTATTGTGATATTACAGCTTGGCACAGTTCTTTCATGTTGAGGATAAACACCGGCTAACGGTATATCAACCCTCAGGTTGTGTGTTTATACACAGAATAGCTTTTAATATGGGCTATAACATCAAAGATTGTTTTAAGGTTATTCTATACAGTGACGGCGGAATTCAATTAATTTCCACGATTGTCTAAGCGAAGCGAGACAGGAGGGCAGCGCTAAGGCACAACATTCTGCTAAATAGCTTTGAACTACAGATACTTTCCATTAATTAAACTGGATTGCAAGTTGTTTAATCAATTTCAGAGCCCCAAACAGTGACAATCAACCGCCTGCAGCCAGTGTGTGTGTGCATGCGCACGCCTGCATATGTGTGAGAGTGCGGTCAAAAAAAAAAAAAAAGCATTTGTCTGTTTGCAATGCTACGAGTGGTGCTGGCGTATAGGGTCTCACTAATTAACCTCCACGTTGATAATGTGCTTAATTACTTTATATTGTGATTTAGTTTCTTCCTAGAGGTTATTCTCTCTTTCAGATTGCAGAAATAATCTTGCATGCCTCAAAGGTGTTGAGCGGAGAATGCGATGCCCCAGCGAAACGCCGGTGCAGGCAGGCATCTGTGGATAGACTTTGTGATTACCGCCGCATTGACATCAATGGGGAACCATTTGACACCTGGCCCAGAGAGAGGGCAGCATCAGACTGCACGAGCTTTGATTAAATGGAGGAGAAGAGAGAAAAAAAAAAGACAACCATAGTCGAGGGGGGAAAACTTGATGTAATTTTGTCTGATCACCACACTGGCCCTGTGTCCTATCAGGCAGAGGACCTCTCATCACCTTTAAATTTCTCTGGACTCATGAAAAGACCAGACACAGGTTTGATAAAAAAAAAAAATGTAAGAAAGAAAAAAAGCTATGGCAACACAAAATGGGGTGGAATGAGACTCTGATCCTCTGCTTTTTGATATCTGGTGGAGTCGTATGCAACAATTTACTTGTACAATTTGGAGTTTGAATCCATGCAGGCTTGAAGAAAATGGATATAGTGAAGAGAGCAGGAACAACCCAAACTTTTTATTGACATTGAAAAAAATGCAAAAGCGAGCATGCTTTATTAGAGACATTACAGATTGCATTTTTCCTAGTTAAACCTTCAAAAAATAGAACGAATGGAAATGTATTTAATGACATTACTAGTTTGCATGAAAAGACGGTAACCCAGCACAGAGTGTGAAGGACATATTGGTTCAGTCCAGCGTGGCTTATTTATGGAACAATACATTACAAATTAGCACAGTGCTGAATGTGGGGGAAATCGGCTAAATACACCTTCGCTTGGTAATGACATGGGATTGTTCGTAGATAACAGCACACACCTGCATCTCTCTCTCTCTCTCTCTCTCACACACACACACACACACACCTCCCCCCTTGTCTGTTTGTTTTGTTTTGGGCAGCGAGGATAACACCTGCCTCTTCCCAGTTAATGGTCTTTTTAATTCACGGCTCAAACCCATTTAAAGGCGAACCCTTTCACAATTTGCTTAATTTCTGATGTCATTTCCACCCTGTAATTACTGTTCTCTCCCTCATTTATCAGTCATTGTACCTGCAGTGAAAATATAAGACCTTGACACCACTTTTGCCGAATCAAAATAGTATTTAATTTGATGTCTTGGGCCGTCAAACAACATTGTTCGAGGGACGTAATTAGGACAAATTTATCTTTTTTTATTTATTTTTCTTTCCTTTTTTTTTTTTTTACTTTGGGGATATTGCCAAGACATGTGGGACCTTTATGATAAGAAGGGGGGAAGAAAACGTTTGAACACCGCTGCCCAGTATCTCGTGCGTATTGTGAATGGCTTTCAGTAAAATTAATGGCGTGGGGGAGATTGCAGTGTGGCCGCGGTGAAACAGGATGCAGATGTGGTTACAGGGCATCCAGGTAAGGAAGCAGTCGTTTCCTAAACGCGGCGCGGATGCACACGCATGAAAGCGTGGTGTAAATGTAAGAGGCAAAGTAGGAATTTGGATGGGTGTTTTTGTGTGTTCCCATTACTCCCACCGCTCTCTCTTCTCTCAAAGTTGTCCTTTGACCCACCTCACTTATTCCCTGAATGTGATGATTTTTTTTCCGGACTCTTTTATTAGCTTCAGAAAAGTAAATAAAAGATGTCCTTAAAAAGGCGTCTGCAACATTTGTAATAAAACATACACATGGAGAAGTGGAAAATAATGATTATTAGAATATAAAAGCACTGTGGAAATAAAGTGGGTGCACTTCTTTACTCCGACCACTTCATTGAACTGCACTGATCTATATGCACATGGGGAGGAAAATGTGCGAGACAACTGCTCCCAGCAGAGTGAAAAATTACTCCTGCTCCTGTGTACAGCCAGATTTTCTGTACACAACCTGCTATATGTTATGTTGTCAAGACTGATTTTTTTTTTCTGCGGCAAAAGGGAAATTAATTGCAAAGAGGGACAAGAATTTGTTTTCATATTGGCTCGGTGGAGCCGAGTGCCAGGATGGAGGAGGACAGCTGTGGGGGAAGGCTGGCCGACCCGCTGCCTTCTGCCTCTCCCATGCCTAGCTGCACAGAGTCTGTGACAAAACAAGCCTCCAGGAATACTGGGCAAACACTGAGAGCCTCTCACTGGGATCCGCACTATTTCCTGAGAGCGCCACAGCCAAAAAAGCTTCACACTTCCAACACCGTCTTCACTTCTTTCCCTCTAAATTGAACTGTTGCCGCCCGCGTTGCGTCGCCATCAAAGGTTGGGGAAACGGCCATGATCAGAAAATACCTGTTCGGTCGGCAGCTTGCAAGAACACGAGGCGTCGCTTGTGCTGAAATTGCAAACAAACATGTTTCTTTTTTTTCCCGCACGCTTAAACAACTCGCAACAAGAAATAAGGTCAAGCATGCTGTAAGTGATTCCACCTCTTCTCAATCTGCGTGCGCTCTCACTGTACACGGAGGCGCAGCCAGGAGAGATGAGGGAGATAGTGGAGGCTGAGGTAGGAACCGTTTTCACACTGCCACAATTACAGGAACCGTCATTACATTGCTCACTCTTACTCAAATACAGATAGAAGCCCCCACTTCCCCCCTCTCCCCCCAAAAATTATGCGCAGGCTAGGAGGAGAAAGTGTCTCACTTCTGTTTGCTAAATTAATCGCTTCCTAAATGGCTCCAGGCCAGGCAAAGTTAACATTTGCAGTTTCAAAGGTTTTCAGCGCTTGCAATGAGCCATGAAATTACTGCATGCCGTCGAAAATGGCAGCTGATGAAAAGCCCAAGGAGCAGGTCCCACAGGCGGAGGGAGCTTGGAAGTGAAATCTTAAACACAAAGTCTCATTTCTGATTCGGATCGTGGTGAAATTCAGAACCAAAAAAATTCAAGAAGGCGCGAGCCCACCTTCCGACAGCCGGACAGGTTTTTTTTTTGTGTGTGCGACAGGACAGATGATGAACAGCTGTTTTCGGGCCCGGCAGCGCCTCGCCGAGGCTTCCGAAGAGGCGAGGTGAGCGCAGAGGTTGGGCCGAAAGCCTCGTAATGATGATGTCGAGGTGCTCAGCTGCAGCCAAAATGGACTGACCCAAATTAGGTCTGATTAAATCACAGGGGTGACGCTGCACTTCTGCAGACATCATTAACAGCAAGATGATTATGGCGGGAGCAGTTTGGCTCAGCTGAACCCAAACAGTTCACACCGACAGTCTGATGCTGGGAGAACTCTCTGCATATTGACTGAATTAAGCCAAGTAAGCAAATCCACGTACATCTGATTCCTTTTTTTTTGGGAAATGTGCGATTTGCACCGACAGCAAAGCAACATGATCCATTCTCCAAACAAAGAATGAGAAACAACCAAATGACCAAAATAAGGAATGTAAGTTTCCTACCAAAAAAAAAACAAACTAAAACAAAGGTTTGACAGGAAACGAAGATCATCTGTCATCATCAAAATGTTTGGTTCACTTTTGCCAATTTCTTGACTTTTCATTCCTCTCTAGTTGGGTGAAATCATACCTCAGAATGATGAACATTTCCTGAAAACTCCCACTGTGCTTGGGATCTCTAGGTCCTTGCCAGAAAAAATAAATAAATAAAAAAAACTCCCCCACATATCAATCTGCAATCATAGAGCCTAGCGGACACTTCGGATTGCAGAAACTTTGACCTATTTTTCAGCGTTGGAGTGACCAACCAATTTAAGAGCCAATTTTATTTTTTTTATTAAGCATGTGTGACATGAAATTAGATCCTCAGTTAGTTGATATTTGGACGAGTTGGAAGATAATCATTTGATGTTACATGTGTATCTACTAAAAGAGTGGTAGTCTGCATGTAAGAACACCACGAATATTTCTTATTTAAGTCCAATCCGAGCACTGGCATGTCACCGGTGATGTGAATTCATTTTGACATTATTTGGTTAAAAAACAGGGGGGACACTCTTCGCGGAGACGCCGCCTATTACCGCTAATAGAATTTTTGAGTATGTTTATCTTGCTGTTCGTGTATTAATGACATTTAAATATGTTATGCCTCCACCATAAAACATTAAGCACTCTATTGTTAGGTCAAATTTGGAGTGAGGGAGAAGTGGTGGATGTTTTTAAATGAGAGCTTAATTAATTAAAGAATGCATTAGATTTTAATGGTGAGTTGTTAACTCTCGCTGTAGCCTCATTAATATGTGCCCCGTGGGGATTTCAGTGCCAGCGTTTCACCAGCAACCTGCTGGCTGTGCGTCCCGTGGCTATGTTATGGTGCTGGAGATTGATGGTTGACAAAGCAATTAATCACATGCTCAGTGCGCGTAGCAGGTGGAGGTATGATTATTTAAATTTTCATATTATATGATTTCAATGAAGGGAGGGATTGAAAGTAGCCAAAGAAAGGTCAGTAGCTATCTTTTAAAGGGTCAATTCACCCACGTTATAAAATATTGATTTCTTGGGTATTATTCTTTTTGCTTTTATTTGGATTTCAGATCTTGTTTTGAGGTGAATTGAATTAAATCTGAAGCCTCGGGCTGTCACGATATCAGGGGTTCACATTGAGAGGATGAAAGTTTGAGGGGGGGGAGAATGCTGTCATATTCATTTTTAACCTTGTTCATTGTGCCTTTTGTCACTTTTTTTGGCAAGTAAACTACACTCAAAATACTTGTGTGTAGGGAGATGGAGTCTGTAACCATAGTGATTTGAGAGGCACTGTGGTCTCCTAGCGAGCTAACGGTAGCTTGCTATGTTTCTGAGTGGCTCGCTAAGAGTATAAACAAACAAATTGATTATTTGCCCAACATCTGTCAATTAAATGAGTTACGCCACTTTCAGTTACGCTGTAACAGCAGACTAGCAAGCACACACTAGATTCAACAACGAAGAAGAAAGTAGCGAATAAAAGGCGTGTCGGGGCGTCTAATTTGTGGTGCGAGCGTGTTGGTCGCTAAAAGATTTCAACTCAGACTTTTCAACTGGTAGCAGTCAGACAAACACAAAAAGCCCTTTGCCTGTGGTTGACTTTTTAAGAAACAAGAAACATATCTTAAAACTCAAGCAAATGAATCCAGAATTATATATTATACTGCATGATAACATGAACTTAATAATAGGCCTACCATGCTGACTAGCATCAGTGCTATTTAGCATAAGAACATTTGTGATATCTCATATAATAATCCATACATCTGGCGTCTGTGTTTTGAACTGGCCCTTTAATGTATCAGCTCATTAGAAGGGAACGAGCCTACATACACCGTTCATAGTTCAGTATTCTAATGCTGATGCGGCGGGGAGAACCTCACAGCGTGTGCAAACATGTTAACACGAACACAACAATGCCATGTCGACTGGCCAAAGGGCATACAAATCCCTGCACCACTTGAATAATGTTGTTTAAAGCCTTCCCCCTGAACCCCGGTCGCTCTGAAGCCGCCATTTTCTCTCCTTTCACTCCTAATTACCATAGCCTCTCCAGAAAGTCCTCTGTTGCTCCATCTGTCCCCTCAGCCACTGACAGAGATGCTCTAATCACCTCTCGTAGCGGGGCTCGCATGGGAGAAGGCGACGCAGCCGCCGTGCCGACTCGGATGCAGAGGCGCTACTGGATGCCAACGACTCGCATGGGGGGGGGGGTTGAGCTATAAACACTGGCCGCAGCCTTGTATGGGATATGTTCAGTGATGTGCGCTGAAATGGATCCATCTCATGTTACAGATCTCCCACACAGCCCGACAACGCTGATGCCAAATGAGGTTTTGTATGAAGTGCGTGTGACATATGCCGGTCCATCAGTAGCTCACATCAAAATGACACTCGAGGGATTTTTTTTTTTTCTTTTTGGAAGGTTTACATTAGGTACATAGTGTATGTGAGCATGAAATATCACAGCAGGAAGGCTTGGAAGGGAAAGTGTTGATTTTATGTTCAAGAATATCAGAAAAAATAGCTCTAAATGAGAGAGAGAGGGGGAGAGAGAGGGAGGGAGACGAGCAGCTTGTAATTGAAAAAAAAAAATCTTTATTCTAAAACCCTGCATGTGTTCTAAAGCCATGCCTCCACAGATCCGTGCATTATTTAATCTTATTCCCTATGCCCTGCAGCTTGATATCTGGCCCTCCTTGTATTTGACGCCGTTATTCTCACCCAGGTTGACACCTCCTGACTTCTCCTTTTTTTTTTTTTTTCATTTTTTGCTTTACCCTCTTCTCCACGACTTTCATGTGTTCCTTTTGTCAGGCTCTGCAAGTTTCCTCCGCAAACTTTTTTTCCCCGAAAGCAAGAAGAGAGAAACTTTTTTCCCGGTTCTGCCAGAAAGCCCTCTCATCTTGGCGAAGGAGCAGCCGAGGGAACTCTCAAACGATGACAGCCATCGTGAAAGGGCAGATAAGCCCGTGTGGCTTTGCCTCTGATTGTATGTTCATCTCATTCTGATCCGGCCGCGATTCTAAGCCCCTGTCTCGCAGTCCTCACTCTCCCAACAGTTGATCTTGTGCATGTCATTGAAATCGTCTTATAGCTGATCCAGGAGACAGGGGGAAAGTGGCTGTTTGTCACCCAACTTCAGTCTTGGCAAGGAAGACAAGTTCTTTTTTTGTTTTTTCCTTTACAGTGTGACTGACTGACCAGTTTGTTTGTTTTTTTCCTCATTATAAAACACATAAATGACATGCAAATTCTTTTCTGATGAAAATAAAATCCATCCTTTTCATTTTATTTGATCATAACATCAGATATTTTTGTGACTATGTTGTTATTATTTGGAGGTATTACTATTTTAATTCCCCCCAGATAACTGGCCAGTCAGATAATACGATGTCATCTTGACGGTAGCAGCTATTTTGCACCCACAATGCAGCTCAGTCGTAAGAGACACGTAATGGAAGAATATCTTCATATTTTTATCTTAACTTTTCCCTTTTTACTCTTTTTCAGGCGGTGGGCTCGCCCGGGACCGACGTGTCAAATTCAGCAAACGCTCCGAACTTCAGATAAAGAAATGAAAAACATCTCGCAGCAGAAGGTGACAGGAGGGAGGTCAGTGGACTTAAAATGTTCATACTGTATTAATATTATAGTGTTACACAGTAATATCAATATCCAATTGAAATGACTGGTCATATTGTTAGACTCTATAACAGCAGACTGATTCACATGAATCCTACGACGGGTCTGGACCGCTTGTGAGTTCTTGCATGAGGGCCACTGTGTTTTGGATGAGGAATTCTTTCCCAAGATCACATGACAAATCATAATGCACAGATCCAGAAAAACAAAGCACAATTACAAGAATCCAACTGGAATGGAGAAAGTGGTAAAGGGTACAGAATGAAACCTAAATGAACAAGCCAACATAGGCTGCATACCTTCAGACAGATGAAACCTTATCAGTGGGGCAATGAGACACAAAATTAAATCAATACTTGACATATAAATATACACAAAGTACATAATACAGGGGACAATGTAGTACTCTTCTTTGTTTAAATAGAATTTCTAGGCGTAATCAAGGCATCCTCTTTCCATTGTTCTTTATTTCTATTATGGTTCCTGAAAGTGAAATGCAAATCAGAAAGACAGACTATTCCTTGTAAATGCTAAAATGTAAGGGCATAGTAGCACAATTATCAAACGGAAAAGTCTTGGTTACAAAGCAATATCTACGGTACTCAACGTTTGCTCTATGTGCCGCCATAATCTACTGTTCATATAAGATCAAGAAAGACTGTTGCAACTAAAGTCCTGAGTGTTACATAGCAAGGTTTTTTTTTACTGCGCATTTATTTCATTTTCTCTTTTATAAAAGGAAGAATGTGTTGTTTACTCAGACTTACATTAAGGCACGTTTCATAAAGTTTTCAAAGCATTTTGAAAACATGTCGCTCGCTCCCGAGGAAGTAGACGGACGGCCTGATGGAACAACAACAACAAAAATCAATTAGCAAGAATTACAGCTCCTGCAGTTGTTCGCCGCTGAAATGATGAGATCTAACAGCGCGAAAGCATCCAAGAGTTGACTTTATCTGTGAGCCAAGTGAAGCAAACAGGAAGTCTGGAAGCAACTTGAAGCTCCTGCGTTGTTGTAGAGCGATAGAGTAGCCTATAAAGAAAGCTGCTCCTCCACCACGGTTATCAAAGCTTAATATTTGATTTTAGTTGACCGTTTTCCATTAAAAACACGGTAGCACCGTACGAGTGACAGACCTAGGCAGTGGTCTAGTTCTCCCCCCCCACAGGGAGGTACGTACCCTGCTTACTAGAGTGTGCAGGCCGAACAGTTCCCTTCACTTAACTTGACATTTCCAGCTGCACTGTCTGCGGCGGGTCCTGCTGGGTGTCACATATAGCCCCTGCAGTATGCACTGCTGAACGCAGCGGGTCTTAAATGAGATCCCAAAGGGAAAGCAGAGCTGCTGGGGGGGGGGGGAGGGGAGGCAGGGGCTATTATCTTAGCCGCTAATGAACAATTGTATAATTTCTATCAAAAGCAGTTATAAGGCCTGCTCAGTCTTACGGTATCTCTTCTAAATACTGTCATGATAAAGGGGGCTGTTAAAAGAAGAGGGCTGGTGGAGGAGGTGGGGGGGTCTTGGAGCTGTCAAGAGGGGCCACTGTGGTCAGGAGGAGCGCTAGAAAGGAAAGTCTCTCTGCCTTTATCTGCCATTTCCTGCTCCCTTCCTGGCTACATTAATAATCTGTAAGAGGAGACAATCACGCACGGCTGTGAGAGATAAAACACGGATGACAAAATATCAACTTCCTGCTACAAAAACTCAAAGCCGTTATTAGAATATCAGGCACAGACGGTAATTAATTTCAACTTTAATTACTTCCACTGTTCCTGTAGATTAGATCGCAGGTTTGAGATGGGTTATTAAAACAACTAGGGAAATCTGCAATGTAAAAAAAAAAATGTTAATTTCTCCAACCCCGTCTCTTAACCTGCTTGTTGAGTGATGCAATTACATCTTTGTGGTGCAGACAAGGGTTGATATGATGTAGATGAAAGAGACACCCGATCACTTTGGCTGGAAGCTGGGAGGTGTTATACATGCAACGCTTATAGATATATAAATGGCGATGGATTCTTCCGATCGCGGGGTTATGGTGACGTCATAGTTTTCTATCTATGACAGAGGGTAAACAATAAAGCTGGTGTCAGCCACCAAATCTTCAGTGGCGTTAAAGCAGTGACCCTAAGATAACAGCAATGTTTCTGTAATGCAATATGGGTCCTCTGCGTGTTACAGTGGAGGGGAACAAATTGTTTAATTCTGTCGTTTTGTGAATTTAAAGCGTTCATAAATCCTGCTTCATCTTTCATGGCAGGACTAAAAAAATCATCATGTAAATCTTGTGAATTTCTCCAAATAGCAAGCTAGTTTCTTTCTTTTTCTAGTTATTTGTGACATTATTTAGTAAATGCAGGACTTTCACATATAACACATAGATGTCAAGCAGCTACCATGAAATATGACAATCTTGTTTTTCTTGCCTTAAAAGCAGAGGGTTAGACTGATGTTGAACAGCCAATGAGCAACAGCTCCACAGCTGCTTTTCTTCCATCACGGCGGAGAGCGACCCGTCCCACTTGTTTTCCTCCTCGCCTTGATACTCGTGGATGCATTCAGTGATACGTTCAAACGGCCCTCTTAATGGAGCATTCATGTTGTTTTTAAAGGGGCCATTCCAGAGCAATCCTCGTTTTATCAACACAACCAAATGACTTAGTGTGTGTGTACAGCAGATATGAGCGTGATGAGGGCTTGATTTCTATGCAGTAAATAAGAAGCTGCATTCAGCCGTGTGCCTTAAATCCCAGCCAGGCGGCCTGCTCTTGTTCTAATGGGATGACTCCATATCACTCCATTCAATGCACACTTTTCTTCATCAATCAAAATAACATCAGACGCCCTTTCATTCTTTGCAACCTATATGCAAATAATCTGCTCCGAACGGTCATATCATGCGAGCGGACAGCGTAGTCGCTGAGGGATTATGGAATGAAAAAAAAAAAAATGCATTGCAGATATGCCATTTCAAATTAAACGCGCAGCCTTTTCTCCGCTATCTGTCTTGAGATAGTCTAATTAATTTACTTCAACTATAAATAAATATTTGGTTCCTCCCTAGTGCAGCACACAGGCCTATACTGATTTGGTGCGTCAAGTCTTCATTATACAGTAGTGCTAAGGGGTAATGTGGGAACGGCTAATCTTAAAATCCCTGCCACACAATAAACAGAGTGACAGAAAGGAAGGATGTATGAGATAAGTCGCCAGTAATGAAACTGGATGCCAAAAGGAGAGGACAGTATGTAATGAAGAGAGAGCAGAGGGGAATGTTTAAAATAAGTTCAAGAACAAAGATAAAGCCCAAGGATGATGTTATCTGCAGGATTGCAGAAAGCATTTCAGTAAAGAATGGTCACAATCACTTAATCAACCTGACTCCACCCAGCACCGTCCCTGTCTTCCATCATATGCTATTTCCCCCGCTCCCAACAGTCAATTTTCACTGTGCGTGTTGTGTGGCCGACGTCGGAGTAAAAGGGTTACGGAGAGCGTTGATGGCGCTGTCATAGCGGAGGGTGGCCTTGCATTCTCTAAGCACAGCACTTCAGTTTGTACAGCTGCTGAGTTTGGGTGGAAAGATGACCACGTCTGCAACGTGAAACAATGTAGGCTAAGAGAGAAGGATTTCTACATGTTTGTCTGTGGTCACCAATGTGAATAACACATTCAAAAGTAAACTGGGCTAATGAAGACAAAATGAATACCAAACCAAAAGCAAGATGGTAAACCATCCAGTTATTCTTGCTATACCGATATGTAGCTAAAACAGTCACTCAAGTGCCGTGCTGGAGTACAATCTTGAGGTACTTGTACATTACTTAAGTATTTTGATTTAATGTTAACTGAGTTCTACTACTCTACCATAGACTATATTACAAGTGGACATAGTCATTGTGTTGTCACCCATTGGTTTGTGGACTTTGGTTTTGAAACCTCAAGTTCAGCACTTTGGCTGTAGCCATCTTGGAACTTGAATTTTTGCAACCAGTGAAGGAAGTGACCATATTTGGACTGTGGAGGAGCGACAGGAGGATCTGATGAACACAAGCGGCAGAGCAGCAACCTTACTGGATCTGGCTCTGTCTGGCTTCGAGTGTGAAGATGTTGACAATGTTAGCTTCATAATTGAAGGTCAACTTTACAGCTAAGTGTTGAAGTCATCTTAGTAGTGAATGGCTTTGGTAGGGTGGTAGCGATGGTAGCGACACCATGACTTATCAATCACAAGGATTTATCATCTACTCTCAATGGACCATAGTTTACAATTTACCATTGACCTTTTTTGACCTTTAACTGATCATGTTCAAGCAGGCTTTGGTTGAAGGTAAACATTTAAGAGAGTAAAAGAAGCAGAGCACATTGGCCGAAATGATATCTTTGAACCCACAGGCTATCATCTGGTGATGATTTAACTCTTTGTTGGTTTGAAATTAGCTTGTAAACTCCAGTCTCATATGTCAAGCTGCTAATTTCAGTCCAAATCACAGGTTTAACCTGAAAGTTTCATAAAACAAGGCCATTTTTTGGGGGGCTCATGGTGGAATTGATTATTCAGAAATGCATACCTTCCACTCAATAATTTGTAGTCTTTTGTAATTTTCCTTTCATTTCAAGACATAAATGCCTTCCAGCCACCACTTAGATATTCCTGATTTGTTAAAGTTATAGTAACTATAAACTACTTACATAATGTAGGTATGGGTTCAGTATGAAGTTTCCAACCCGGGTTACAGATTTAAGGCTTTCAGACAAACAAGGAATGGTATAATAGAATATATGGTGCTGATCTTATCACCGTGTCATACATGCAGTAAGTTACGTTGATCAAACAGCTACGTATATTCTCTATTCTGTTGCCCAGGGTCCCTCTGAACTCCCTCTCCATTCACTGTGATCCACCGCTGTACTATACAGCACCGTCTCCCCAACAAGCTTATTTCTAAAAGCTGCCGAAGCTCTACTCAAATCCTCTAGATCCTGGTCCCTGCTGGGGCTGGACCGCTGGCCAAACTGAGATCCTCAGACAAAGACTGGCCTGAAACTCCTCTTGATTTGGACGGGCACCCCGGCTGCCGTGCTCTGCAAACACCATAACACCATCTCCGTGCTCATTTGCGAGGCCTTTAGCTGTTCATGAGTTCGTGATTAGCAGTGCTTTGGTTTGATGGCAGCTCACCAGTTGTTAAAGTCGGCGTGGACAGTGGCCCCCCCTCTGAGAGCGGCTGGTAACTTGGCCTCTAATGCGCCGACCCCACATGTACCAAGCAAGGCCCCGGCTGCAGGAGCAGGCTCCAATAATGCTGCTCAACAAGCAGTTTGAAAGATAATGACACCACAGGCTGCACAAATGTTGAAAACCCATGTAAATATAGAGCCAGAATGGAAGATAAGCACGCAGGCATCCATCGCTGCTACCTACAATGTTGTGTGCAATCATGACCTAAATCGTGTTACTTCAAAAATGTCTTTAGAGCTGTTCCCAAGCTGTTCTTTGTACCATTTCCTTTCGTGAAAATAGTTCCCTGTTTTGAGTTGATCTCGAATTTGCAGCATCATCGATTGACGTTACAGAGAGTCATGGAAGGTGTAGCAACTTCCAAGGCCACTAAGTCTGCCAGGATTGTCTCTCTTTCACCTTTGTTTTATTTAAAGGAGACATACTGTGCTCTCTCTCTGGTTAATACTTGCATTATTGGTTTCTACTTGTGTTTACATTCTTTAATGTCCAAAAAAAAGTCTTTATTTTTCTTAAATTGTCTGTCTTCATAAGACTGTATTGACCCTCCGTCTGAAATGCTGCGTTTTAGCACCTGTCTCTTTGGTCCGGTCCTCTGCATCTGCAGACGCTGTCGCCGTCTTCACAGCGTCACTGTAGCTTCACAGAGTTTTGCTGGGTTTTTATACTTTCACAGTATTTATAGAGCACTTCTCAAGCTGCTCTTTAATCAAAATCTCCCTTTCTGCAACATTGAAACTTTGAGATGAATCTAACTTTTTTGTGAATTAAATCAGTGTGTTCACAAGCCAGGCCAGTCATATGGCCCCATTACTGACTTGACCTTCTATTCACATTAACACTACACTAGGTTCTGTCAAAAGCTTGTTTCAGTCCAAATGTGCAGATGTTTCTTTTTTTCTTTTTTTTTTTACACCAGACTACTGGTTCATTATGCTTATGCCATAACACTTTAGATGCTGCATTTTTGTACAAATATCAAACAACATATGCAATCACTGCCAATTACCTACAAATACACAAATTGTAGTATTTTATTTTTTGTAGATATAGCTAAGAACATTATATGAGAACAGCCTGATTATATTACAGTGATCAACCATGTCCAAAAGCTTGGGACGGAATCATTTCTACACAAATGTTGTTTAAATAATTTGCTCATAGTAATCAAGTAGTAACAGTGTTTATGTATGATCTTTTCATACTATTTTTCACTTCTCCACCATGATCACAATCTAAATGGCTCCTTCAAGTCACTCTTGATCCCGATAATGGAAATTTACCAAAACACCAGCGTTTTATAATTTCAATCCACGTTTAAACCTACATTGTCCCATCCTTATAGTGCAGTGTTTAAATGATTCAACTTACAGTTACTGTGAGGGGAAAAAAGAAAAGTATTTCCAAGTGTTGCAGTATCTTTTTTTTTTTAATGGAGTTTGGTTTTTAGTTAGTTTGGATTGTTTGCAGTCATAATAAACAGAACGGTCTCTGCTTATACAATGTAATGTGTTTTAGCATTTTAAGTCCCGCTCCAACAGAACCCTAACCTGGCTGCACAACATGTTCTTTTTAATTCACATGACGACACACACACACACACACACACACACACACACACACACACACACACACACACACACACACACACACACAGATAACACACACACACACACACACACACACACTTCACTGGGTAAAAGTTGAAGACAGGATGATTACTGCTCTTCTACTTTCAACATGGAAAGTTTTACAATGTTGAAATGTCATCTATCAGTATAATGAATTGAAAGACAATTTGGAGTCGTATTCATACGCCACCAGAAAGGCAACAGAAGGCCGGTTTTCACTCCTCAAGGCAAACACTAATTTCCCAAAACGCTTAGTAGCATATAGAGCGATGAAAACATGGAATTCTGTACCACTGCTATTAATTAAAGTTACAGAGAAATCTATGTTTAAAAAGAAAACGCCTTGGAAGATCATATTTGTAGGAGTTTGTATGTTTTGCAGGGGATTATGTTCCATTTTATTTATACGTATTAATGTTATTCTCTAAATTATGTCTTCTATTTGGCATTTTTGTTGATTTCATTGTTTAATGTATGTTTTTAAATATGGACCCCAGGAAGGCAGGTTGTGCTTTAGGACCCAGCTAATGGGGTTCCTATAATACACAATAAACATAACAAACAAAACAACAAACCTCAATAAAAAAGATTATAATGAATATCTTTATAATTTATGATAAAGAATAAACAGTGGTATTCCTATATCATATAAAGAACCATGCATGGGTCCATCTAAACACATTATAACCAGTTCCCTTGTATTTTTTTCATATTTTCAAGCATCACTGAGTTTATCGGCTTTTTAATCCGCAAAGCAAATAGGAAGGTTTACATGTTTCCAAATAGTAATAGTAAAGCCTACCTCAAACAGAAGAAAGGGGCCCTGTGTTTCTGTCAAAGAGACCATTTAAGAGTTCGTAAACTTGCAGAAGGTTGATGGTTGCTCTAACAAAGACAAAGAGTATTTCGAAGTTCACTGGTTGGACCAACAGCTAATGTTTCTGAGCAGCGTGAGCCAGAGCGGCCCATACGACAGTAGATCATGGTGTTTACAGCTAGTTAACGGCTCTGGACTCAGCCTGTCAGGCTTTGAGGAGGGATTGAGGGCCGCCGACGCCGCCGCCATCCGCGCAGACTTCAGGCTGTGTGCCTGAGGCTCGGCCTCTCCAAAGGCACGAGCTCCAGCAGCGACGCTGTCGGCGATAATGTCCACATACTTTGCACTGCTAGCCATAAAGAAACGGGGCTGCGCGGCTGCGAGCTTGGACTTTTAACACCCTACATCGGGCCATCAAATGTGTTAATGGCGTGTTAGTGACGGCACAGTTTGCCACAACATGTGCTGCTATTAACAGAGAGAGAAAACCCTCAAAATATGTCTCTACCAAATATACAGTTGCATATTTGATAGAAATGCACGTTTCTGTACAGTTACAATACATATCCATACTACACAGCTTGCTATGTGCTATTAGGGAAACACTGCTTGGAAAAAGAAGAGGCTGCTGATTATATGAATGCTGCTTGATAGATCTTCATAGCATGGGCCCAGTGGAATGTCTCCCCTCCTCTGTTTAAACAAAGCCTCAGATAAGATTTAAGGAGAATCCTTAAGGTGATCCAGCTGCCCTCCTCCAAGCTGCAACAGGCACAGAGCCATAATGAAGACTGAGGGAAAAGGCTCAGAGACCCACCTCCAGAAGGCAAGGCTGCAGATGAATACATTCTCTCTCACATTTCCTTACAGCTTATCCTCCCCAGAAATAAAAAAAAAAAAGAAAGAGATGAGAGGAAGAGGGATGGCTCTGTTTTAGTTTTGTCACACTCCTTCCTATCGTTTTCCTGGTTTGTTTCGGAGTAGCCACTGCTGTTGTCCGCCGTTAATCACCAGTCTCCTGTCATTTCACTGCCTTTTCCTGTTTTGGATTTACATGTGAATTACGTAGAGAGCAAATCATTTATTTGTCCCATCCATTCCTTACAGCACATTTTAATGATTACTCTGTGTTTGAAATGTTCTCAATTATTCCACATCCCCCTTCTCTTACCCCCCTCCCTGACTGTGGGCAGGAAAAATGCATTTTGCCTTTTAATTGCATACAAAAACTCAAACTGGGGGGGATAAAAGTCAACAGTCCAATTGTATTTAAAAAAAAATGCAGAGCATGCATATAAATGCATTTTGACATATGTGTGATTACATTGCATCAAAAGGATGTTTAACATTTTGTCACATCAAGCTGTAATTAATGCAAAACATATTTGCAAGAACAACACATTTCAATAAATAACAAAAAAAAAAGAAGTATGAAATCGTCATTCGGCGTAATGCTGCGTGTTGCTCAGGATAATCCAGAGAGAGGGAGGGAGAGAGAGAGAGAGGAGGGGAGAGAGAGGGAGGAAATAATTAGCAGAGAGAAGCGATTGCTCTAATGAGAGGAGAATTTGACTAGGATACTTTACTTGACCCCCAGTGTTCCTTGGCTGTCCAAGAAGAAGAAAAAAAAGGAGGCTGATTTATAATTATACTCTGCAATGCACCATGAAATTGTTATTGTGGAATACCTTTTTGAAAATGTTATCAAACAATTACTTTAATTTTTTCCCCCCTGGAAACTGTTGCACATGTCTACCAAAATGAGATGGTGGAGCAGAGTCTCCTGCCTGTCATCCACTGCTGTTCATGCAGATGAGCTCTTTGTGTGTGTGTGTGTGTGTGTGTGTGTGCGTGCGTGCGCGCGTGTGTGTGTGTGTGTGTGTGTGTGTGCGTTTCTTCTTCCCTTCCCCAGAGTCTCTGTTCCGAGGGATGCTGTGGCAAATAAAATAATACTCTGATAAAACTGAAATATTTTATGACAGAATGATAATCATTGCAAGCATACGTGCCACTGATATGGGACTGTTGCGGTTGGGGGAGGAGAGGAAATAATCCTTTTTGTGGGCTTTAAAAAATGAATCTCAGTCGAATCACATCAGAGAAAGAAAGAAAAAAAAAAACAACTCAAAGACAGTTCCAAGATGAGCCAACTCCAGGAGAAAATGACCTCCTCGTTTTGGTGATAAAGTTCTAGCCAAAATATGATATCAGCCTGAGACGTGACTCATTAGAAATGTGTGTATGGCGTGGAGGCAGCTCTCCCTATCTGCCAGTGCCTGGCTTGCCGACTGATAAGAAGCAAATGCAAATGTCCTGATAAGAACTGAATGCAAATATTTATGATATGATATTCCCTGGGAATTATGTGCGGATAAAACAAAGTGTTATTTCCCTGTAATTCTTTCAGGTTTGCCAAAATGTCCTGTTTTTTTGTTTTTTTTCCTTTCGGAATTTGCATTTCTTCAAAATTGATTGGGCCTGCGTATTATGTTAAGCTATTTGTTTGCTGAGGATGGTAATTAGTTACTGTAATTACAGCGATGACAGTTGCTAAATTGTTTTTAAAGCATTACAGTGTGTCTGTGCCAGAAGATTGCAGTACTTATTTTAGGATTTAAGCATTTGCTGGAAACACTCCAACTCTAAGGCCAAAGTGGGAATTTTTTTTTTTTTTTTTTTTTTTTTAACTACAAAGCAGCCATTTTCTAAGCAAAGACATGTTTTGAAAATGTCTGTTAATTTGCACTAATTGCTGGTTTGGCTGTGTTGTGCAGTTTCTCTCTCCGATCTGGGACTTGTTACTGATAGGATGTCTTGGGGGATCAAAATGGGCTTGAAATAGTTTTTAATACATGTGTTTGTTAGCTTTGTACGCTCATTTGAGTCCAACTTTTAATGTTCTCTGTCACCCAAGAAACAAATTGTTGTTGAAGGCGCATTTGTAATTGTGGTTCCCAGTGTAGCCTATACAGGCTTTCAAGTTGGTAAACATTAATTAGCGTGGACACAGACAGCCGGGTGTTTTAGAGGGCATTTCATGTATAGCAGCATAAACAGCACGTCTGAATCATAGGGATCGGGGCTGTGGGTAGCTGTGTGTGCACATTCCCCAAGAACAAACGGCAAAAAATCAGGACGTATTCTAGACCGCGATGATAAATTATGACTCGGGATAATTTTTGTTGGATCAGAGTCTCGTTTGTGCTCATTTGAGTGCCGCCATATAAACGGTTGCAGGGCTGCGACTCACTACATTCAGTTCACAAAATGAAATCAGTGAATTTTTTTTCCGTTTGTGTGTCAAAAACTGACTTAGACAACTAATTAATGCGGATTAATTTTCTGTTGATCGTCTAATTGATTGTTGGACTAATTGTTTTAAGCTCCAGGCCGCTCTCTGTTATAGTGGAGAAGATTCTGCGAAAAATAAATTAGGATTCCCAACCTCTCTGACCATTCCTAATATTTTAATTGACATTGATGCAACAAACGCAGACATCGAGGTAATTACTGTGTGTACTCGCCGTCTCCTGAGCATGGAAAACTATTGATCCCGCTGTTTTGCAAAGGCAACACACACCGGTCCCACTTCTCAAGGACCCCATGGGCAATAAGCCTAGTTTCCTTCTCAAGCATTATGCCATAAGTGCATAATTGGATTTACTATTAACATAATCGGACAGCGTGCGTGTTGACTTGGATATTCCCAGATGAGCTGCATTGCTCTTCTTAACGTTATGGAAGGAGATGGTGAGCGTGCAGCCACGTCCCATGAGCTGCTCTTTGTTTCCTTGACTTCATCCAGACTGTTGGAGGAGCTGGTACTCTTACATGGGCTTAAAGTGGAGAGACAAAAAAGACATTTCCTAATCAGAGAGTTTTCTCACAGCGGCGTTACGACATGGATTTTGGTAATGATCACCTCTAAAAGAGAAAACCTCTTTTGTATGACTTCAACCATTTTTAGGATGGATAGTGAGCCAGATAGTTTAAAAAAAGAAGAAAAAAACAGCAGTACGCTTGCGTATAGTGTGGTAAAGGAAGCTAATGTAATGCTACATATAGTTGCCTTATATATACAGGGTCGCCTATAAAGTTGGAGTCATTTACAAATGTCTTGTCTTTTATAGTGCCAAAGTGCCAACTATATGGGCAATTAATCTGCAAATTTTAATTGTTGACTAAACTGTCGATTAATTGATTAGTTGATCTATAATGTGTCAGAAAATTGTGAACAAAACGTCAACAGCGTTTCCCAAAGTGCCAGATGAAGTCCTCAAATGTCTTGTTTGGTCCGCAACACAATGATATTCAGTTGACTGTCACACAGGAGTAAAGAAACAATCAAATACTCACATTTAAGAAGCTGGAATCAGAGAATTTTCAAAAATGATTAATCCATTATCAAAATAGTTGGCGATGAATTTAATAGGTGACAACTAATCGATTAATCGTCTGCATATATAAATATATATGTATATATAGGTGTGATTAGCCTCGACTGAAAGAGAACTCTTGCACCTCATTGCGTTAGGAAACACATACACACACAAAACATTCATCTACGAACAAGGGGGATCCAGAAACGGCACGAGGACTTCTTATTGCCTGGAGCCAAAACACGCAAACTCTGCCTCAAAGGTGCAGATTCAAGAGGAGCGCTCAGAACGAGGCCGACAGAAACACACAAGTGGAGCAGCAGCGCGAGCAAACACACGGCGGCGCTCCGTCGGTGACATCGCTCGCTGTTGGAGCAGCAACGTGACCTCGGTTTGTGGGGTGAACTCCCATGTTGTGTTTCTGTTGCGTAAACAGCCGACACCCCGCAGACCCAGCTCTAACACACACACACACACACACACACACACACACACACACACACACACAGCATCCATATTAGATGCACCCGCTAGTTACTTCTTAATTAACACCTACTGCAGCCATAATAATAGAATCGCCTCCCCCCCCCCGTTCTGAAATCCCTTTGAAATTACGCAGGATTAAGGAAAGTTGGTTGCTAAATTGGTGTGTGCATCTGTAATTTAATTGCATCTGAGGCCATTAATTAATAAGGTGCCTCCTTTAATAGTTAATGTATAATTGCTATTAATTAGCAGCCGGTCTTGATAAAGTGTCACCAAAATCAAACAAAAACAATTAGCTTTTTGAGGTAAGTGTCTTTTAAAAGCCTCATTATTAGCACTAGAGGTAATATACAGTAGTTAGAATGATAAAGAAGCCAGCGTAGATTTTAATTTGGATGGGGAGAGGGGGGGGGACACAGTTGACATCCATAAGGGAATTACCATGCTGTAATTAAGGGATAAGCTCGTTGTAACATGATAAATAATGCAGTGAATCTGTCCCCTCCAGTTAGGTTGTCTCCTCTTTTTATGAGGACGGACTCTAATTCCACATCTCGTGTTGCACCAGAGAACATTTAGTCGCGTTTAGCTCCTCGTCAGCGTGGGTCGACCGCGCTGTGGGGTCCGCCGACTTTTAAGGCGAATGTGTATCTTTGTGACTCTGGGTTTGGGCATCTGAAGATATGTGTCTCCTCTAAATCTTCGCCGCACTCACTTACTCGATAAAGCGGCGGCCGTGTGAACTCCCTGTGTTTGGGTCTCCCTTGATATGCGGTGTCACATGGAGTAAATATAACAAGCCATAACTTAGACCGCGGGCACGGCCGTGACCAGTATTTCATGTGTCTGGTGTGACGAGCGGGGGTTTCTTGTTTGAACCGGTTGTCGCCCGAGGCGCGTTCAAGGGAGAAATAGCACCAAAACAATACGTTAGCTTTGTTCCTCTTATCTGGCATAAATCAATAGGTTGTGGTTTTAAGCGAGAGATTTACAAGCGCGAGCTGGTCGTTGGTGCTAAAATGAATCGGGCTGAGAGGCATAAACATCTGTCTTAAGTACATCTGGAAGCGTGGAACTTTAAACAAACCCCGCTGTTATTTGCGGTGCCGTATTACCGTGAATACAAATGACGGCGTGACCTCAATTTTCTGCGCCGCGTGAGAGAGTGGAGGGAAAAAAACACCCCAATGGTTTTTAAGTGCTATTCCAATCCCAAAGTGCTTGTTTGGTCTCAGTTTCACTCCTATCGCAAAAGTCAACAACGACGTTGTTTAGCCTCGAATCGCTAGAAATAATATTCCGGGTCCCTTTCCACGGGCAACTATTACAGCATCCCATTTTATTCACGGTTTGTTGATATACATCCCCGACATACAACGCAGCCAGCCTGTTTTAGCCTTTTATTTAATGAGGCGTCAGCGACAGAAAAGAACCTGCAGTGTAACAAACACTTAGCCCGAGAAGTCATTTTCACCTCGGTTCACTGTGGAGAGAGAGAGAGAGGGAAGCTCCACTCTGCTCGCTAAACAATTACAGCATATTAGCTACTTGTCAGTCAGACCTTTTGGTGACGATACATCTCCATTTATTTCCTCTCTACATTTCCCTCGCTCGCCTCCTCCGTGCTCTCCTCTCCCCAGACAGGCGGGGATGTGCGGGAAGTCCGCAGGGAGCTGGGGAATATTTCACTCCGCCAGCGAGGCACCCGGTGGGAATAGGGGTTGAAACTGTGTGAGTATGTATCTCATTAGTTCAGTTATGTAATTTGGAGCACTGATAATCCTCCAGGACTGCCACGTTGCGCACCTCGGAAACAAGGAGTCGGAGTCGTCAACATGCAGCCGGGTAAAGACTAAGCTGCTAATTGCTGGGTGTGCTAATGTGACTGGTAATGTAAGCTATAGTCCTCTATGGTATTAAGGGTAAACACGCAGCACGGTTTGTGAATGAAATGCTGGAGTTCCAGGTAATCAATTCAGAAAGTGGAAGCAAAGAGAAATGCAAATGCATGCCACATAATTTAGCATTCTTAATTAGAGGATAAGCGTCTTCTACTTGTAAACTGGAGTTTTGGAGAACTGGAAGCATCTCAGGAGTTGGTACCAGAGTACCAGAGGTTTGGTTGGTGGTAGATACCTCTAAACCGTGCTCGAGCACCACAAACCTATTGAGATGGAGAGGCAACATTTCAGTCAAGAGGAACAATAAAAGGCCCTTTCACGCATGCACTGCAACCCTGAACTTATCTCGACGTGAGAAAGCAAAAGTCAGCATCATTGGGACCGCACCTTCAACACTCTTTACACTGCCAGCGCCCCAACACAACGTCTGTGGAACGATTGAAGCCCATGTGTGAAGAGAGCCACCCACTGCCTGGAGGATTCACAGCGAGACAGGTGGGCATGTTGCAAGGTTCTGTTTTTGGGAGTTTTTCCTCATTCGATGGAAGGTCCCAGAACAGAGGATGTATGCTGCACCGGTTATTTATTTAGGTATATATTATATATTTAGGCGACCTCATCAAACTCCCGTTACAGCAGAAGACTAATCAGCCCAAACAGAAAACACCTGAGTGGGTGTGCCGGGCCTTTAAATGAATAGTTTAGTCGGTGAACTTCGACCCTGTGCCACTTGATCCTGGTCGGCTGGACTCGGAGCTGCTGGTTTTCATTCCGGCCAGCTAATCAGTGAGTGATGTGGAGCTGGAGCACTGGGTGAATGCGATTAGCTAGCTGGTGGGATGGATGTGTAGTCGGAGGGACCCTGCACTAATAATAGTCCCAACATTTTTAAACTGACCTTTCAGCGACTGTGAAGAGAATTATTATGACTCTACAACCTATATTTTTGGAGGAAAATGAGTGTACCCCAGTTAAATGTGGTGCAGTTGGCCCATTCATCTCAAGGTGTACCACAGTGTGTGTGTGTGTGTGTGTGTGTGTGTGTGTGTGTGTGTGTGTGTGTGTGTGTGTGTGTGTGTGTGTGTGTGTGTGTGTGTGTGTGTGTGTGTGTGTGTGTGTGTGTTGCTATCATCACTAGGTGTTTTTTATTCTACATATAATGGTTTTAAAACTTTCATGTCCTAAATGAATGTGCTGACATTTCACACAAGCACAAAAATGCTTTTTTGGTTTGTTTGTGGAATGCTAATGTCACATAATCATGTTGTGGTGCAGAATCTATTGATGTATGGACATTGTACTGATCTTATGATGATTTCAGATTTGTGCACATAAGCTAGCTGAGTAAAGAAAACAAGAGGACGGCTTTCGTTCTAAAACATATGACTACAAAGACAATCCTTAGAGATATCTGATAATGAATTTGATTGTGACGTCTTTAAGTTTAAAGTGTATTTATTGGACCATTTAAGCCACAGCTCGGATAAATTATCGTGGTGATTTGGTTCACTGGCTGAGGAGGTGAAAGCGCCATCGGCCGACCCTCTTCTCGGGATCACCGCGGGGCCTCAACCTCAACCTCAACCTGGAGCAGGGAGAGAGGGCGGGCAGACCAGGGTGTCAGTTTCATGTAGTGTGACATGCCATGTCCAATAACAACGAACAACATAACATCATTTAACCTTTACAACACACGTATTGATCCATCTGGCTGTTATCGCACAGCGATCGCAGCTCAGGGCTCGTCTCGGCTCAGCTTCAGGGGCCGTTTGAATCCACTCGGCAATATTACCGGGAGACAAAGAGATCCAGGCCTTCTGGGTTTTTTTCCCCTTTTTTTTTTTAACCCCGTCCTTGGATCATCCTTTTCCCCAGCCCACTTTGTCTGCGGAACAGTGGGAAGATGTGTCACTGGCTGTTTCCTCGTGATGACTAAATATACAATGGTTGCAATGAGATATAATCTTGGCACAGAGGGGTGGGATGATTAAGAAAAAACGCCCACACAATCCCCTTAATGATTTTTCCAATGATGCAATGAGAGTCTCCATACTCATTCTGAACATGTAAAGATGTGTTGTTGTTTTATTTCTGGGAAGATATGATTCACAATAAGTTAATCAAATGGGTTGTTTTGTTCTCGTCTTTATTAACATATTCCCCTAATAGATGCAGCTTCAAAGCGCATATTAATGAACGTGCTCGTTGATATTCACTCCCTTCACCTGTTTAAAAGAAAGGAAAACGGCGCCGCGGATTTGAAGTAGAGCGAGAAATGTCGAATACTTTGAAGAAGTGCAGCAACATAACATGAGCTGCAGTTGAGAGGAGTTGACTCCCTCCCTCAGGAGACGTGCACCCAGATGGATTCACATGCACCCAGATGGCCCGAGTTGACAGTCTGTTCTTTCCAAAGCTGTTGCTCAACATTTCACCTTATTGGATATATCTTTCACTTGTAGGCAGGGACATCTGAGATCTACACAACAGAAATGAGTCATGTGTGGATGCTAATGTACAGTATGCTTATATGGTTGAGGTAAATATTCTGTTTGGCTGCAGGGTTTCAGGATAATGAACTCATTCTGAGGAGGTTCTGCTCACCATTCTAGATGAATGTGCTGGCTACATTAAATGAAATCAAAAAATTGATAATATCTTATTACCAACAATGGGTCGTCTCTCACATCTCATTTGCTATTCAGTAGCTATATCTACTGCTTGTGAACCGTATGTGATGTTATTGACTTGAATCTGACGTCAGCACTCAGGTTCCTGAGTCAAAATGAGCTGAGCGGACTAATATTGTCTCCTGTTACTCCTATTAAAGGTCCGTCCTATTTACTGGAGCAGTGAATGTGTCTATTGCATGAGAACCTGATGGGATGGTAAAGATTGTTCCAGGTATTATTAGCAAACCCTCAGGGTTACCTGGCAAATGGAGTGAATGGCTTGTGAAAAAAAACGTTCAAGGTTTAAGTTAAGATATGTGCCTCATCGGGCATTATTCCTTAAATATTCAGTTATCTTAACCTCTTGAAAATGATCTCCCCTGGCAACCAATGATGTGGTTAAGTAATATGGCTATTCTATAATTGTATATTTGTAGAATATATGAACGCTATTATTGTTTTAACACGAGGACTTCAGCTTTTAGAATTAAAGAACCAATTGGATCTTGTCATACCAATATGATAACAATAATTATAATATATAATTCATAAAAATAACAAATTAAAACGTTATGCAAAGATCCAGGATAACTATCTTGTCAGTCTACAAGCACATGCTTGGAATTACTGGAAAGGTCCTCGTGATTAAATGCAAGGTGGCTGACAACGTGGGAAACAGAGTCGCAGAGTCTTGAAAATTCACATTTTCACACTGGATTTTGTGAATTTTCACCAAGTTACAGTTGAAGTCAAAGAGTAGAAGAAGACAGTTGCATCAGTGACTATGGGATTTTGAGTGCAATAGTGATATGAAATGTAGATTTTAGACAAGACATGGATTGCAATCTTAATCGATCCTCATTACTTTCAATGGATGCATTTTCCATAGTTTTTACTGAGGGGCTTCTGGTTAAAAGGAAGTTAAAAAGATCATTGATAATGAAAAAGAACGGTGACTTTAATTACTGACAGCAGGACGAGAAACATAATTGACAGTTCGCCAAGCCCCTCCCCGAAACAGCGATCATCCAATCACAGCTTAGCAACCCACAACAGGCCAGTGGAGTGTTGGATTTGCCAAAGAGAGCTCTGAGTTTATAGGGCAATGTCCTTTTTTTAGACTCACCCACAAGTTTGTTCGCCTGTTTGTCTGTGAGTTAGCTAGTTACAGCTCATAAAATCTGTCAATTGGGCTGACAAAACGGACGTTCGCCAGCTAGAAATGAGCTTCGTCTGCCTCCTTGTGAAATCAAGGGCCTATTGTTTTGGATATAATAAGTGCTTGGAGTGGTGAATGTGCCCCTATTATTGTAAACTGCATACTGCATCTGCCCTGCAAGAACAGAAATGTTCACAGGCGTAACTCAGGGAGGCGGGGCTTAGAGAATGTTCAGTTCCAGTAGATGTTGCGGTTACAGTGATCTTGGTTGAAGCTGTGATTTTCATGCTTTAGTGATGGCTTTATTCATCGGCACAAACACTAAAGGCAAGAAAAATATGTCCCCAGCAGCATCTTGTTCGACTATAGTCAAACCTCGTCCTATTAATAAGAGCAAAAGACCAATGAGCATAACAAAAGCACAATGACAACGCCAGAGTTATCAAATGTGCTGTGAACGCCGATAATAGATATGTATGCTAAGAAAAATGGTGCTTTAATAGAGTTTTTAACTGTAGATCTAGAATAGAAAATTGGACATACATTCTAATTGAATACCTGGTTGAGAATGCACCCGGCACACCGTTATAAATCATCTGGAATCAGTTTTCTCGAACTCCTCTCTCCCTCTCACCCACTTTACAAACACAGAGCAAGGCTTTTTCAGCCTCTGATAAGTGTTAATAAATTACCTGAATTTGAAAATTAATGGCTAGCCGCCTGCTTCAGGGAGATATCATTGTGTTTCATGAATATTTTGATTTTGTGATTAGATCAAAATGCTGTGAATTCCTAAACAGCCCCCGTGCCCAAGCTCCACTGATCATAAACTCTTCCCTTCTTAAAAAAAAAAAGAAAAAAAAAATCCATTCCATGCAAATGTGCTGATATGGAATAATTAAAATGAGTTTTGCCAGTATTTTCCTGCAGTAACATTTGCATGACTTTAGATCTCACCCGACTGATCTGCTCCAAGCTGAGGGAAAATGTATGTTTTTGTGCGGCTCTCCCCCAAAATTTACCTTGCCAGGCGAGATAATGGCTTATATTGTGATGTTAAAGAGGCTTGTATTTACAAAAAGAAACAAAGGCGAGCGGTTGCCTGTCCTGGAGGACATTGATTACGCTCTTCCTGTCATTTCCCATTCACACGCTGTATCAGTGGCATTCCAGCTCATCTGCTTTTGTGCGCGATAGGGATCAAATAGATTTTCCTGCACATTGTCATAACATTTACAGGTAGGGGGGAATGTGAGGAAGGGAACACGTGAATAGCCGTGCAAACTTTGACTTAATGGCATATTTCTGCACATGAAGACTGTCAGTCTGTATGCCTCTCGCTCTCTCTCTCTTTCTTTCATATACACATCATTACTGCTCAGAAAACACCGAGACACGCGTAGACAGAAGGTTTAAAATTAAATAATTTATCTCACATCTCTGCGAGGGCGGAACAACCCAGCTGTATTACACTCCTGCCACAACCGAAGCCTTTATGTGCAGTGCGTATTTTGTTTGGATACTTTTTACTCCGCTGTTGGCACTTTTACGCTCTCCAGTTGGCACCCGGCGATGTGTGTGGTGCAAGAAAACATATACTCTATGTGAAGTTGTGCAACTTCAGATCTTAGTTAGCCAAAGTGTGCTTTCAAACATGGAGAGGATGCTGGTGGCTGTATGTGTTTGTGTGTTTGTGTGTGTGTGAAGACGGGGGGGGGAGAACGTTGTGTTTGTGTGTATGTGCATGCACATGGGTGTGTGTGTGCCCGGCAGCTGCACGGGGCCCCAGGGACAGGCCTGTGTAGATTGGGTCTCCTCAACCCACAGCTCATTAGTGGAGAGTGAAAGGAATCCACACAGATGGCTGTCAACGTTCAAAAAAGTCGGCTGCGTGAGACATGTCAATTGAGGTTTAAGTTCCTTCTGCTCGTTCCTGTGACACTGCAGTATTCAAGCAATATTTGTTTATTCTACCCCAAAAAAAAGTACAAAAACACAGAAGCCTGGTGACATCTGAAAATGTGTTTTCTAATGAGCGCTCAGACTACTGAACAGGAGCCTGCACTTGTCATTCATCACCACAAATTACTTGTTCTAACTTGACATGTTTTCAGTGCTACAGATGACGGGCTTGTCTGTTCTGCAAACACTGAGAACGGTCCGCGTTTAAACTGGAAATGTGGCATCGAACAGTCCGGACGAGACGCGGCGGAAAAAAATCAATTAGATTGTTTACCTGTCAAAGTTGGAATGGAGGCCACGCCACTGTAACGGTCGCTCATCATTCTCACTCCGGCACTGTCACCATGCGCTCTCCTCCTGTTATTCAATTAATGCAATTGAACACACAGTTGTGATATAGTGCCGTTTTTTACAGCGGGGGGGTTTTATTTGACTGTGCTCGCTCTCGTAATGCAGTGCACTGTAGCTGTATGGAAACCTGCCCTTGAACCTCATGAAGGTAAAAAAAAAAAAAAAGGTTTTAACTGGTGAGATAAAAGCACTCCAACATGTAAGATGTTCTCTGCTGTGACCGCGGACCGCAGTAAACACAAAATGCATGCGACTATAAAGGAAACCCTGCATTGTAATTCAAATTAAGCATACGGCCGCATTCCAACACATTTGCTGAGAAACAAAAAAAAAGGTTGAACATGCCTGAAAACGTGCGGTGTAGGAACTTATTAGACCTGTCATATAAAAATCTCCATCCGGGGGGGAAGTGTACAAACAACAAAACAACTACAGGTGACGCTGAGAAAACCAACAAACTGTTTGCAGATTGGGGAAGGTTGTTTAAAAAAAAAAGTTGGAGAGGGAGAAGTTTACTTGCTCATTCACTGTGGCGCGGATTAAAAGTTGCCCTCGACCGGAGATGCCACTTTTCAGTAATTGTACATAACAGCAATCTGAACACCACTTGAGCTGACCTACTTATGGGGCTCAGAAACTTTTTATCCTGCAGCCAAGTCTAAAAATAACCCTGTGGCCAGTTTTAGATTCATCTCAATGGTAACCCTGACAGTTTTACAGAGTGCCAGTGACAGAGTCCTGTTAAGCAGTAACCGCCTGCAACAGCTTAGACGCTTGTCGGCCGCCTCGCCGGACTCTCCTCCCGCTCCTCATGCAAGATCCTCTACTTGAAAATTAGCACACAAATTAATTGCCGTCGGTTGCACCGAACGTCCATTTTTTTTTCCGCCGCTGAGCACATTGAGCGTCATATCACCATTGCGAGCTCAATAACTTCCATCAACACAAATCACAGCAGAGCAACTCGGCTGTGAACGGTGAAATCTTTGCATTTCCTGGTTCCGGCTCGAGTTGCTTGTTGAGCTTTGTGCGAGAGATCAATGTGAAGTAGCTCCCCTTTAATCGTTCGCTGCGAACGGCGGTAAAAAGAAAATAAAAAATGATTCTGTGAACACAAATTGGTTTCATGTCCAAGCGGAAATCACATGGAGTTTTTGTGTTCTTCTTTTCTTTGCCCTCCTTTTTTTTCCCCGTCATTGTGCCGACGTTCTCTCGTGCCGTACGCATCGCTCCTTTAAGATGATTTGGAATTAGAGGCTTTTCATACAGCACATATTATGTAGCTTGGTGGGACTCCATTAGCCCGAATCAAAGAGGACAGCAGCCTGCGTGGAGCCACACAATAACGTGGCAGCCTGTGTTTCAGCAAATAAATAACAAATCCGCCGCTTACTGTACCAGCCAATGCAAACTAACTAATTAAAAGATGAAAGGGTCTTCCCGGCAGTTTGATGATGCCTCTTCTTTTTTTTCTTTTTTTTTTGTCTTAGAATGGTAACACTGGAGTCTCGAAACGCTTTGGCCAAAATGAGTGCGGCGCTAATAAGGATCTAGAGCAGCTAACGGTCTCGATTTTGGGGGCCGTACAAGGGGGTGCCCGACCGTAATCTGCCGCTGCTGGAGAAAAAGCCAAGCTCGGGCCAAAATGTTGTCCCCGAGCCGCCACTGGCCTGTGGGAAGACTAAACTGGCTTTTTTTTTCTTCTCTTTTTCGTTGAATCTACGGTCTCCCTTCCCTCACCACCTCCTCTCCTCCAGTATTCCTTCTCTCCTCTCCGAGCATCTTGGGAGCGTTGAGCTCAGACAGCGGGATTAGTCAAGGATCCATCTTGAGACGCAGATAATGTTTTTTTTTTTTTTTGCGCGCAGACTCCCCTGCTCTCTGCTGGCTTCTGCTACACTGATTAGAACTCAAAACTCCACCAGAAATGGCTATTTGTTCTTAAGCTGGTTCGTCGTCCCCCCATCCCGCCCCTCCCTCCCTTTGTTGAACTGTTTTTGTCAGCCATCCCTCTAATTCAGCGCAATAACGAGTCACAAGTAGGTCAAGACAATGCTGCAGCCTCAGAGCGGACTGACAGCGACATGGAAGAGCCACAGGGCTGTTTAAATATGCCCTCTGGTCTTTCTCCCTCACACTCGTCTAAATGGCTGAAAGTGGGTGGTGCTGCTCCAAGTTTTCTTCCTCCACAAACCAATTTCAGGGTTTGTTTGAGTAGCAGCGCCTTTACCTAACACCAACAACTTCTTTTTTTTTCTCCTTCTCCTTCTTCTCCCTCACACTCCGAGTAGCATGAGTTCAGCGAACAGTTCCCTTATGGCGTCGGAGTAACACACACCTGAGCAGTCGTAGTTGAGGGTGTGTGTGTGTGTGTGTGTGTGTGTGTGTGTGTGTGTGTGTGTGTGTGTGCTGCCTCACCTGCCCGTCATCGTGAGTGACAGGGGAAGTGGGGGGGCGTTGAGGAGCCCAGCAGCTGGCTTCACACCTGCACAGTCGCACACGCACTTCCATCGGGGGAACCGTCGCGTCCCCTCCTTCTCTGTTAGCATGCGCCGACACTTTACAAATAATTTATTTGTTCACTCTTGTTTTTGCCATTTCCTTCTGGGCAATTTTCGGCGTCGGAATTATTTTGCATCCAAAAACGGCAAAGGTAGAAATGTACCGGGGGGGGGGGGGGGGGGGGGGGGGGGGCTGGCGGCGAGGGGCTTGTCTCTGCGCCTCGTCATGTGAAGTGCCGCAGCAAAGCAGTAAAGATAAAGCGCGCTACATACATTTACAGAGGCAGGTTTTTTGGCCTCTGCTGACATGCCTGTTTAGTCTCCACTTAAACTTTCCCAAGTCTTTAAATCAAGCAAGTTGACATTTAAATATTAATAGTCTCCACTCTCGCACATGAAACAATTACATGTTTTGTGTGATTGTCAAGAGGGGTGAAAAAGAGCCTTGGTTTCCGACGTTACGCACACACACACACACTCACACACACACGCGGCGAGGCCGGGGCCCGAGCAAATTTAATTTAGAGACATTCTCTCCTTCCCTTCACATCCTGGGCTTTTAAGACACTGAAGTGACTGTTCTCCGCCCGTGTAAAAGAACCCCATTATCAAAGCATTAAGATATGATTAAACTGACATTTTCTTAAGAAAACGAAAAGAGTTGGGAATAAAGGGAAGGAGAGAACTACATATTCCAGATCTTATCAGGCGGGAGGGCGGCGGGGAGGGGGTGTACATACTGATCTTTGAAGGAGCTTATTACAGAGCGAGCTAAGAAGACAAGCACAGTGGTGTACTGATCAGAGGTATGTAAGCCAAATGCACCTGCTAGATTTCACTATCATTCGCAGAGTGTCAGTCAGTGTTGAGGCCCCTGACTGACGCTGGTGCAACCCGAACGCTTCGGAGGGCACGCACTGCAAGAAATATCCAGCTTAAGAAGCCATTTTGTCCAGCACTAGTGGAAGAGCTGATAACAGTCTGCCATTAGGATGAAACCATTTCCACTTGTTAACAATGTGTTTTTTTGAAGTATTGTCACTTTGTTGGAAAACTGACAATTGCCAGTCGTGACTAGAATTATAAAGTATCGGGTTTATAATCGGCTTTTGATACATTGAGTTTTTCCACATCCTAGATGGTAGAAATTGATAAAGCTGTCTTTTTATTTGGTCAATTTAACAGGGGTCTCGAATGTACTCTAAATATATAATATCACTATTCAATCACATTTTGAATGGGTTTGTCTGGAGGTGGATTTCTAATAGACTTTGTAATTCTGAGAACTCAATTTCTGCTTGAAATGATACGGTCCCTTTGTTGAACAAAGTAGATGCTTTGGCGTGACCTTATACGCAAAATCCACACATACTGAAGGGAGTTATACCATATGAGGGCATCGATTTAATTTACACAGAAAAGCATGTGGTGGCATCAGGTACAAGTTCTAAAAACAATACAATTAGGGCTGCCAACTCTCTACCAAATAAAGGACATTGGCAGGGTGTAGAGTTACTAAACTATCATTATGTAAGCACATATTGGACAGCAAAACACAGAGACACAAAATAAATCTTTTCAAATGCAAAAGATGGAAAGAGGGACATGACTCACCAAGTCTACTCTTGACTGATTCAAGAAAAGGTATTTTTTTTTTCAGGAATCGGTGCATTTACACAAGAACTGATACACACAAGGGGCTCTGTGATTGGATGACAGGAGATCTCACCGTGGGGTGATCAGAACATGATCTGCTACTGTTGAATCAGATCTAGGATCTGTAAGAGTGAAGTCTGGGGATCGGAGTTTTATTTAATTTTAATTTAGGTCAATATAGGGGACATCCCTGCTAATACGGGACATTCCAAAATGTTTCTCTGGTAATTTACAGATTTTTTCCCCTCTCTTCCGATGATGCTAGTACAAACCTTACTTCACTGAAAATAATATTAAATACCAGATTAATTATTCCGAACAAACAATAGCATGAACTGTGTACTCAAGCTAGCTTCTTGTGTTTGGGTGGTGGCTAATGGTAAAAAATGAGCTCAGACGAGAGTTCAAACGAGATGACTCAGCTAGTTTTCAATAAAATCATTTATTTTGAGCTTTCAAAAGATTGAGCAACATTTCATTTCAACTCCTTTAACTGCAGTCTCTCAGAGTGGTGAGGTGACAAAGTAAAAGAGCCCTTCTCCTGGGTACGCTCCCACCACTGATTGGTGTTTTGCATGTTGAGTCTTACAGAGCCAAGTGTGAGAATGACTTTGGAGACGGGACCTTTCCTTTTTTCAACATAATTGACTCTTCGCTAAGTCCCATCCCCCGTCGCGACTCTGTCAGGCTGTTGAGTTACCATGGAGCCCACACTGTCTCTAACTGCACTCCCTGAATACGTATCATCTAATCAAATAAAAATAACTAAATCATGATTTCAGAGAGAAGCAGGCAGACGGGTCTATAATATGAGTTTGAAGGATATATCCAGGATATCAAACTGATTCAGCTGTAAAAACAGGTTAAAAAGATAAAGCCTTAAGTTACAGATCAAAGACAGCAACAGAAGACAATGGAACTAAGGAACAACTGTCTTTATTCACTGTTACAATCATTAAAAAGTAAAAGCAGCATGTGTTCACATTCAGTAAACCTTTAGTAGCTAGCTTAGCAAGTGCCTTCGCTAGTAAACAATGTGGTAACATGCTCTGCTAATGCTAGCTCCACAGAAAGGTATCTGCTTCCATCTTCCAGAGTAACGAGCATCACTATGACACAACGTTTAACCAGGACGATTGCATGAGAGTCTACAGAGTGGAACTGGGTAGATGTCGGACTATGGTAAGAACTGGCTGAATCTGTGCTGGGATTGGCTATTCGTTCTCCTCGACCTATCTGCTGCATTTGACACAGATAACCACCAAATCGTCCTCTCCACCCTGGCTGAACTTGGCATCACTGACTCTGCTCTAACCTGGTTCACATCATACCTGACAAATCGCACCTTTCAGGTCACATGGAATGGCTCTCCAAACCCTGTTTTCTGGAAACGGGTGTCCCTCAAGGCTCAGTACTAGGACCGCTTCTGTTCTCATTATACACCGAATCACTAGGCTCTGTAATCACATCACATGGATTCTCTTACCATTGTTATGCAGACAACACCCAGCTGTTCCTCTCTTTTCCCCCAACCTCCGACACTCACATTGCAACTCGCATCTCGGAATGTCTGGCAGACATTTCCGTCTGGACAACTGTGCATCACCTCAAGCTTAACCTGAATAAAACCGAACTCCTCTTAATCCAAGGGAAAGACTGCCCTCGCATGGACCTGTCGGTCACTGTCGAGGACATCACAGTATTGCCGTCATCAACTGCGAGGAACCTTGGTGTAATCCTCGATGACCAACTATCCTGCACCCCCAACATCACTGCTGTGGCCAGATCCTGCAGATTTGCCCTCTACAATATCCGCAGGATTCGGACTTTCCTCACAAAGGACGCAGCGCAACTCCTGGTCCAAGCACTGCTCATCTCCCGCCTTGACTACTGCAACTCTCTCCTGGCTGGACTCCCGGCCTCGGCGACTAAACCATTGTTCTTAAGGTATCCTTGCTGGACAGCTACTACTTTACTCAGACGAGGACCTAAGACTTGTTTCTATTTTTCCGCTCTTACCTAATCGGCAATGATATGTTGTGGTTTCTTTCTTTTGACAAATGTACTTATTGTAAGACGCTTTGGACAAAAGCGTCTGCTGAATGCCCTAAATGTAAATGGCTAGTATGCATCCGAGGGGCGGGGCTTAGAAGGGCAACTGCCATGTAAACACATGTGATTTGTCTCACAAAGCCGTGAGCTCACCGTCTCCACTGCCAGAGCTGTCACTTTATGTTATTTCAAAATGGGATTTTAAAATCAAGGCTCCACCAAACGACTCGTTCAGATGGATATTTTTTGCAGCGCTGACCAGGGAATGGGAGCAGCACCCCCTTCTATTTGTCTTTCATCGTCCCCACAGACAAAAATAAAGCCCACAGTAGATACGGGGCTTGGGGGGTGGTGCGTATGAATGTCAGGATTTTCTTCTGAGGCTCCCAAGTGAAGCCGAGGTATGCTCAGCATGTGATGGGAAATCTGTGTAATTTTTTGAAAGGCATCACATAATCAGGAGGAGTCAAAAGCTTTCTGGCAGTAATTGCCTTTTGGCCACAGACGCGATGTACAACACTTTGCAATCTTTCCCTGCAGAGATTTCTAACAAATAAAGCCCAAGAATGCACTCTGTTCAGTCTGCGCTGCTGAAATGTGCAGTTGTCTCTCCGTATTTACACATCAACTGAGTTCACTGTGTTGTGGATTTCAAATCACAATTTAACTGATAAGCTATCTACCACGCATCGTCTTCTTTAGTCCAGAATGAAGCCAAGGGGAAAACGCTTTTAAAAGTAGCAGAAGTTTTCTTTTTTTTTATGGGCAAAGCCTTGAGTGGATTTGACTGGCTCGATAACGTTTCTGATTTTAGATTCCCCATCTAAGAGGTTTAAAATGGAATCTTTATGTACTGTACGGCGATCCGCTTGATGTGGAACCAGCTGCCATGTTAGGCGAGGAAAACAAGCAATATACTGTCAAAAGATCTGAACCGAGATATAACAGACATTTTTGATTTATAGTCTGATCAGCTATCTTCTGCGTGAGCTGCATGATGCTCTCTCCTCTAATTATCCCATCTCTTTCCTCCCCAATCCCCCCCCCCCCCCCACCCCTTTTCTTTATTTCTTTCACACAACCTTTATTTCTCTCTTTTTCCCTCACTCCTTTAACTTTTCTCCCCGTTACCACACACACACATCTCGTCTCCTAAACCCAGCGGATGCTCTCATCAGGGGTCCGGTTTGAGCTGTATCATCATCTAACCATTTGGCCGAGCAAAAAGGGGGGGGGGGGGCGATGGAGGGAAAGACGGTAAGTAATCAAAAGAAATCTGTGAACAACATAACATGAAGAAAAAGCCCTCCCCCCTTCCCCTCCCAACACTATCTCTCCTCCCTTGTCAACCCTGTCTCCTGCAAAATGACGTTGCCATATAACCGAACTGCACTCTCAATTACGTTTCAGATTGATGTATTTTCTGCTGGATACGATCGTAGTTAAGTAAACAGTTTGGTTACCGTGTGTACTGAACACTACACTAGGTCAGGTTTAGTAAAACAACATCATGGTTTGGTTTAAAAATGACTCAAAATTGAAACAGTGTTTTTTTCTCATCCTGACCTTAAACTTGTATGTGTCAAAAACAAACATAATCAATACACTTAAATACATGTTCCCTCCTAAAGGTATATTCACAATGCAGTTTTGGAAACGTAGTTTTTAGGAAACGAGGCTGTCCTGGTTTCGCGGTTTAGCGGGAAGTGGAGAGATAAAATGTGCATCGGTGTGTAGCGTTGTTGCTGATTTCCACAGCTTCACTCAACACTCCTGCTGAGTTAATAATTCTGACCTCTGCTTAATTAAAATAACAGACCATCCTCCACTGAGGAAAAAAAAAAGAAGCAGTTTGAGAATTATTCTAACTAATCGCTAATTAAGATTTAGCAAAAACAACAAGAAACCTGCCGAGGAAGACGTATCTATTTTTAGAGTATTTTTCCGTGGAAGGAGCAGCTGCGTGTGGATGCTCACTCTTCACCAAAGAGGAGATGCAGTTCCTCTCGAGGCAGCAGCGTTACTGCTGCTCCAGTAAACTAAGAGAAATGGAGTCAAACCAGTGCACACGATGCTGTACGTCAATTAACAGAACTGTGGTGCAGAAACAAATCCCTTAAAATGAACCAACCCGACAAGAAAATAATCACATTTACAAGTGCTTATTTGGGATATGAGGGTAGTGCACCCTTTGCTGAGGGAAAGAGTCATAGCGCTGCTTCATTAATTGCTCGTTTTGTAGTGCTTGCTCTCTTGACCGAGGAAGGTGAACAGGGCCAGAAACACAGTCACAACAAAATGATTGTGCTGTAATAACTGCGTCTTCTCTCTAGTCTTGAATCGTGGCCCCCGCTGCCGTGAGGGCTGTAATTCTGCAGCGAGGAGCGTTAAGAGGATATCATTATCATGTGTTTTCCCGAGTAAGCTGCAGTTTTTTGGTTAAATATAGTAGCCCTTTTTTTTTTTTGTTTCCTCTCCTTTTCAGTTTTGCATTAAAGCTGGGTCAAGCCGACCCCTCCCATGGCAATTCTTTTCAAACGGAGCTGCCAAAGCGCCTCCTCTGCCACAAATGTAGCCAATATCGATGCCATGCTCAAAAAACTGATTGAAAAGAGACTTACATGTTTCAAAGCATGCTGGGAGCTGGGGGCCAGGCAAAAGCCCAAAGTATTACAGCTGAGATAGTCACCAGTATGCTATAAAAAGGCAACATATGCCCACAAGTCCAACAGTGCACCAATCAGTGCGTGTTGTGATTCTGAAGATTTTTTTTATGTGAAAATATTTTTTTTTTTGCAATTATTTGTCGTATTTTGCAAAAGAATATCCGTCTCATATGTGTGGATTAAGAACAAAAATGTACACTCAACGTCCATATTTATTCTTGCATTTTAAACGCTGAAATATTAAGCTCCGTCGACTTAAAGATAAATTGGGGTCAGTTCCAATGACATTTAAAAAGAATGTTATTTTTCTTTTTTCTTCTTGCATGAAAGTTTCACATTTTCTTTCAAGATCTGATTTAATAGTCCGTGTTCCTTTCATTCTCCAAAAGGTAATTAGGTCACGGCGCTGAATACAACTTCATTTCAAATAAAACAGGTTTTGAGGAACACAGCGGAGCTGGTAAACGAGTAAAGGACATGACACTGCTGACTTCGGCTAATTAATGAAAGTGTGATTTTTATGAATCCCGTTTTATTCTCTGATATTCAAATATCTCCACGGAAAATATCAACTGCAGATTTGTGGAAAAAGAGATTTTTAATTAGTCAAAGCGAATGAGTAAGAAGTGTCTTGATTTTTTCAGCAGATATCCGTAGTTTATCAGAAGATGATAAAGAAGAGAGAAGAAGAAGAAGAAAAAAAACCCTCATTCATCCAAATCCCCAAAGAGACCTATTGTTATCTCAATATACTGTTCGTCTCTAAATCTGAGAGCATAATAGAAATTCTGTGGTGAAGTGTGGAGCTGCGCACTACGTTTGCATATTTATTCAGCTGTCATATCTATCTGAGCAGATCATCAGAGGAGATAAACTAAAGAGATGAGGGAATAATGGCTCTTGCTGAGAGGCTGCCGAATGATACGAGCGTGTTCCTGAAAAACACCGGGAACTGGGTAAACAAAAAAATGCCACGCGATTCAAAATGAGCCGTGGTTAATGATGGTGATGATGGGGATGATAATGACGATGAAGATGCCGGGAATAAAATTTGAATGATGGAAAGTTTTAAGGAGCAACAACAATGCAAACGAAGCAATCTGCCAAACTTTTTTTTCCCCACACTGTTACTGAAATAACTGGACTTTTTTGGGGTTTGTTTGGCAGAACGTGACACTGAGAGCGTGCATTATTTACTCTTTTAATGTCTGACAGAGATACAAACACTGACCTGCGTGCCTGCACGAGGTAAGCCTTGTTAGAATCTATTATTCCACACATGAGAATGGGCTGGGAGATGCTTTAAACACTGGGCGGCCATTGTGGAAAATGTTCCTGAAAAGAACACGGCCCCTGACATTTAGCGAGAGAAGCCCCTGAGGTCGCTTCTGTTGCGAAAATTACACATTATCAAGGGGAGTAAAGAGACACAGAAAAATGTCCCCTTTGATTTGCACTGGATGCATGCATGCATCACGTTTTAAACAGGGAGCCCTGTATGTTGCACTGATTGGAAACGGTGACCTTTTTATGTCGTCGCTGTAATAGATCCACGAGTGAGGAGACCACAGGGACCCTCCTGTCGCCTATCCCTCAATGCATATGTACACCCGCTCATGGAGGACAGTATAGGACAGTTAATTGAACAATATCCAGGAAGTGACAAGAGGACACAGAGGAGAAACTCTGCTCAATGGTGCCATCTAGTGCTTCTTCATGGGATTGGGCTTCCACAGAGTACAGTGGGAGTTCTCCCCTGCTGCTGCTGCTGCTGCTGCCGAGGAAGTTTGGATAACAATTATCTGTTGTATTTGCATTAATGTGATTGCTTTGTCTGCACACTCATCTGACTGCAATTATAAAGAGTAGCATTAAAACACTAATTAATTAACTCAATTGTGGGTAGATTGATTAATTCTAAACAAACACGAGATCGCAGCGAGCAAATGAGCTCTGGAGTGCCGATGCATCTGGGAGTGCCGCTGCAGACAGACATTTTTGATTATCTGCAGACACATGTAGTTGCAAATCTTTTAATTAACACAAATAGATAGTGGGGAGTGAGTCGGTTGTGCAACTATCCTGCTCGTTACTGGTAATCATAATTTGGTCAGTTTTTTTTTTTTTAAAGGAATGAGGGATGTGGACTGTGGGGTTTTTGAGACAGTGATCGAGAGGCAGTGCAATTATTCCAAAGTTGTAATGCGCATGTGTGTGGGTGTACAGTGTGTGTGTGTGTGTGTGTGTGTGTGTGTGTGTGTGTGTGTGTGTGTGTGTGTGTGTGTGTGTGTGTGTGTGTGTGCAACAAAATGGGTCTTGACATCCAAAGTCATCACACAAAAAGAGAGATAATCAGATCATGATCAAAACAAAACAGATGGTCACATAAATCATCCATTCACGTGTTGGACTGCTGCCTCTGTTGCAGAACAATGAATCACTGCCTACCAATGCTAGAATCAAAACATAAGGGCTGTTATGAATACAAAAAACATGTTATTATTACATCTGAGTGCACGTCAGGACGTGGAAACGTTCAGCATCACCTCGATCAACTACTTTTTGTCAAAGTGCTACCAAAACCTGAAGCTGAATCACGTGACAAATACAGTTGAAATGTGCACTGTCAGACATAATGAAGCAGCTATTCATTCTGATTCTTGCTTCAAAACGTCATCTGAGATTTCTCCCAGATTTCACATTTTTGAGGGGAAAACATTATTTTTTTTCCCCCCAGCGTAAATACATGCATGCACCTTCTGTATCCGCGCAAATCCTGAACTCCTGAGCTACATTTAAAAGGGAGCAGTCAGTCAGAGCTCCCTTTCTCGGTGTGCTGTCAGCATCTGCACATGCAGAAAAGCCTAATCAGAGAGATACCAGTAAAGTGCATGTAATACTTTAGAGATTTAATGCAGTTTTTAATTGGATAGAGGCCCATTATTTTTCAATACAGAAGGGGCACTGAGGCACATAAAGCTCTTGAATATTTTTGCAAATCGTGTTCAACAGCATAATGATTAACCATGGCACTAAATTTGCCTCACAAAATGAAAAGCAAACTTCATGCAAGGCGTAATTTAATTGTTTCCCTTCACATTTTCTGCCTCCCATTGTTGGAAGCTTAACATTTTTAGAGTCTGCTTAACAGCTGCCTTGTGATGCTTGAGCTGCAACAATGTGACTGACAAATGTTTTGAAGTAGCTGCAGACTTCCCAGTGTCTTCGTGGGCAAAGTGTCAGGGAATCTTACATCACTTTGTGTCACATTTGAAGCCTTGTTACATGGATGTTTATTTTTATTATTTAAGGCTGCCAGCTGCCACTTAATACGTCATTCAGCTGATGCCACGCATGACACTTCTGATATTTGGTTAAAACAACACCATTCACTCACTGTAACCATGATCTAAATATCTGGGATCTTTTAAACATAAAATACATTCTATACAAAACTAACCTTCATTTACTCAATTTTTGCTCAACATACATCACATAAGATCATACAAAATCATACTTATCTCATCCATTCACATGATACTTCTGGACCAACGTATCACAGTGGTAATTGCAATGAGCGTTTTATTTTTGTACAATCAAATATTTAAGCAGTCACACGCACGGGTCACATTTCCATTTCAACCTGAGGAGAACACTGCCATCTGGGCAACAATTAGTGGTAATGCAATCCCCAACCATTCGTTTGTGAGCATGAATATACAGAATGTATTCAGGAATTGAATCAGGTCACTGCCTCACACACAATGAACATAACCTCTGCTGCTAAAGCAAAAATACAGAAGGTTTTTTTTTTTAATGGTAAACAGGTATCAAAAATTAAAATGACGTAAAATAAATTGTTAGAAATACAAAAAAAAGGTGTACAGCAGATATATGCACAAACAATAATGCATTGGTTATATATAATATGATGCAAGTCTGTAAGCACGAGTGCAAGAGCAGTACAGCGATAGAGCAAATGAAGGTGGCTGTATGTGCAGCTCTTGCAGACAGAAACACCCTTTCTGGATATACATGACCTGCATTGTGATGAAAAGTGCCATAACATTCGTGCAATAAGAGTGACGTGTACCGATGGATATGAATTAGTCCAGAAACATACTCAAACAACATGGATGAGTGAATTACTCATCAGTGTGTTGTGCCCTGTGGATTAACTGTCGTCGTGACCTGGATCTCCCTGCCTGTTCCCTGACTCAACAAAGTCGTGGTGGGCGTGTAGAACAATATCCACAGCTGGCACAGGACGTCCATCTTCCTCTGGGCGAGGGCAGGGCCGTCCCCTGAAGTCCACTATCGTCCCCACGATTTGGAGCATGTTCGGATCCAGGTTGGAGAGCCGTTTGTCAATTAGCGATGAGTTCAACAGAGCGTTAGTCGCTGGTCTAAAGAGAGTAGACGGGCATATGTGCTGGTCTTCACCTGCTGCTTCCTGTCTGCCAGGAAGTGAGTGGTCAGTCGACAGGGGGAGGCTGGTAGGCTAACCAAAGAGTGAGGTCACCCTAGCTCTCCATAGCAATGAGAATGGGGACACCCTACCCCTACATCCCAACAAGCCTAATGGAGGGCTAGGGCAATGGGTGTATTGGAATTGGGCCATAGTCGGTGCATTTCTTTCTCCTATCCAGTTTGATTCAAATGAAATCGAATCAGGATAAACAAGGGATTATTTAATCTCCTCTTATTATAATGTCTGTTGTACCCTTTATTTAACCAGCCACTGAGATACAACATCTCCTCTGTGCTGGTCAACATGGGCAGCAAGTAAAAAGATTCAAGTACAAATAGCAATTAAAACTAAAGGACAGATTTATAATCTGGCCCTTTTCTTCTTTTTTTTCTGAGTTCTTGTGTCTCTAGCAGGCGTTTACTGTAGCTGCAGTGTGATGTGTGAAGTTCAGCACCAACGCCGTAAACAAGCCTCTTTGTGCCTGAGCAGAGCGCACTGATAATCTGCCGGAGCATTATCTTATGTCACTTTTTTGTGCATGCTATGCCCTTCTAATGCCAGAGTTTTACCTTGTCAACGCTCAGAGCTGCGCTCTCTGAATTTGAATGCAGTCGAGAGAAAGAAAGAAAAAAAAAAAGAAAAGAAACTGACATCTGTGTTGGTTCGTAATGCTGGTAGAGGAAATAAAATGATAACAACAGCCTTCGTCTAAATCCAGCGGAATGGCAACTTTCCTCATTCAGCAGCACAGAGACTTTTGAGGAGATGCCATTGCTGCCTCATTGGTTTTTCACTCCCTCTGATTACTCCTCTCATCTTATGTAAATCCTCTTAAGTCACATGTTATTGTTTATTGCAACTGTGAAGGTTAGGTGTTCCTAAGCCCTGTGCGTGCGCTTATCTCACCAGCGCACGCATCTTTGTCTCTCCAATGTGTCTTGTTTTCGTAATACACTAATGGATGAGAAAAGTTGTCTGGACTGATGCGGTGCCGACAACCAATCCACTGCAGTAAAATGCTAATCTCTCCCAGTGGCTAACAACTCTTCATGAAAGAGAGGCAGTTGCATGCTCCGGGGATATCACAGCATTATCAGAAGCCTGCTGAATTTGGGGATTTTTCTTTCGTTTTTTTTTTTAAATGGTGAATACAAACAATTCATAAACATACAATCACTTTTTTGACCAGTCAGCTTCCCGGCCTCTGTAGAGTGTTTGAATGAATTGGCACTGAACTAATTGTGGTCACAGGTTTTCTGAATGACACCCCTGATTTCCATGAATTCCCTGTATGATGATATGAATATGGTGGAACTGTTAGGGGCTCTTTTGGGGGCTTCAGGTTTCTCTGGGTCTGGCTTACAATGACTTTAACACGCAGGTAGTGAAAACATGGAACATGGAGACTCATCTAAAACATATTGGGGTCTCATTCATGAAACGTGAGCAGAATGGATGTGTGTGTAAACTTGTTTGCAGAGGGAAATTAACGTGTTTCAGCATTCATCAAAACGTTAGTAGAACTTGTTACAGATGACTTTAAAACACATATTTTAAATAAGACAAAATACTAGAAATATATAACACATTTCGCTGCTGGCAATTTGTATGTTTAAGCTTCAGATTAGTTTTCTTAAAAATGTAAATGACCAATTAAATCGACTTAATATCCTACAGACAACACGTCTAGGCTACAGGTTGAATAATAATATAAAAAAAATAATAATAAATCACAAGACCATTTTCTTTTGACTTCTTGGATTGATCTTTGGACGGAGGACACAGCTTTGGTAGCATCAGTCACCTCCCTCCCTCCTTTGATTTAGCCGTCCCTGTCACACCACTACTAATAGAAGAAAATAAATACATTTTTTTTTCTCAGCTCCACTTCGACCCCGAAATAACTTCAATCTCAGTCAGGAAAGTTTTTTTTTCTCTCCCTCTCTTTCTTTGCTTGTGCCATGAATATAACATGGTTAAAATGTGAGCTACATACCATGCGAAGCAGTGTGCAATTACATATGCTAATATGAAAGTGACAATCATTTTAACATTCAATTCTTTAAAAATGCATAAGTAAAGGTATTTTTTTTCATTTGTATTCTAAAATAATGGTTAGTTAAAATAAGTAGGCTGCTTTGTTCAGTAAGGAGAGAATGGGACGCCTTCATCACTAGTAGTGCAAGATAAAATCCCTATATTTTATACTCTTCATGCATGAATTGGTGCCTTTGCCAGGGATAAAAGGGTCAGGTGACTTTGGTGCTTTCAGCCCCTCCAAATATCTGAATGTCCCTGCTTGAAGGGGACGTGGTACCATACATATCGTCTACACCAGTGCTTCCGAAACTGTTTTTCTGGGGACCTAAATTTTTAAAATGTATGTCTATAAATTGCGCGAAGATCAAATTTGTGTGTAATTCAAGATTCCTGATGTTTACTGCCATGCCTGCATACATTTGATTTGATCTTGAATAGAACTTTTTGTTTGATCCATGTTATTGAAAGCATACACGTGTTAATCACTGTGAATCATTAGGAAGGGGCGGATCGTTGAACTCTGTTAGGACATCCCCGCCTCACTTGAACTTTGGAGCTGACCTACGTTTGTTAAGCTTTTGAACGCCACACATGGTGCGTTGACACTTCTCTTCAGGTCGGAGAAACCGGTTTCACTTCCCTTTTTAAAAAAAAATACCCCAACACTCTTGAGTTGTGCACAGCAGGGATGGCCGAGCCCAGCGGGATCCTGATAAAAGGAGGTAAAGTTGTGAATGAAGACTGCTCCGCCATCAGCGACGTCTACATTGAAAATGGGAAAATAGTTGAAGTGGGATTGAATCTGCGGGTCCCGGCGGGAGTGCGGGTCATCGATGCCACCGACAAACTGGTGATCCCGGGCGGCATCGACACCCACACACACATGGAGCTGGCGTTCATGGGCACCAAGGCTGTGGACGACTTCTATATCGGAACCAAGGTGAGCGTGTTTTATTTACATCGCTACAGATAGAAAGGGGGGGGGGAATAGGAGGGGCTCCTCCTCGCACTCCAGAGTGTGTCAAGTTAAACCAGAGACGCTCCGTAGCAAAGATGCCTCAGTACAAGCTCTTCCAACGGGTTGAAATGGCTTACCCATCCGGCCTCGTCAGTGGGCGTGGTCACGGTGTAGTCGCCTCTCTCGTACTTCTTCCGCGTTTTGAGTGGTGTGGATTAGTTAGCGAGCGCGTTCGCAAATGTTAGATCTCGCGATACCGTGTTGCTGACACAGAAAGATCTCGAGCAAAGTCAATTTTCTTCGAAGGCGTCCGTCTGAAAAATGAAATGGTCCAACGTTTACTTTGGGGGACTACGGAGCGAATTAATATGGTCAACATTATGCTCACGTTCGTTTTCACGGGGAAGTTGCGAAACCCACGTAACACAGATACAGAAAACCGGCTCTCGCAGGGGGATATCTCTCTCTGTCCACACCGTCTCTGGTTCAACATGGCCCGACAGAATACCAGCGGAAGTTAAGCGGCCTTGCCTTCACATTAAGGCGCTGTTTTGATATGTATTTCATTGCCTGCTTGTGTCACATCAGAATCAGAAAGAAAGACGGCTACACAGAAAATCTAGTCTGAGTAGCAATACGACGTTATTCCAAGTAAAATCCATGCATTCAAAATGTTACTTGAGGAAAAAAAAAATATTTGCATCAAAATATACGAAAAGTAGAAGGTATATCATGGCAGAATAATGTATATTATCATATTTGTTATCATATTTGATTAAAACTATTGACACATTATCATGGACATAATTTTAATGTTGCAGCTGGTTCTTTATATCCTGCAGGGTATATTTTGAATTTACTATTTTTGTTTTATCATGCTGAACCTGCAAGTTACTTGGCAGCTAAAGTCATCAAATAAATGTTGCGGGGAGTGATAGTTGCCTCTTAAGTACCAAATAATATAAAATGGAGATGAAGTACCAGCACCTGAAATTTGAATAATGTGCAGTATTTGAGCAAACATGATTTAAAGGCTCAAGACTCACCTGTTCAGAGTCTGAACAGGTGAGTCACAGGTGAGTCACCTAGTCGAGGTGAAGTCTGAACTTCAGACTTCACCTCGACTAGCATGACCCCCCCCCCCCCCCAAAAAAAAAACACCCTTATCTATAGCACTCTGATCGTAGCACTGTTGCTCTTGAACTACTAGTTTACTCAGATGAGGACCTAACACTTGTTCTACTTTTAGCTCTTACTTTATCGGCAATGATTCGTTGTGGTTTCCTTGTTTCCTTCTTTTGACAAATGTACTTATTGTAAGTCGCTTTGGACAAAAGCGTCTGCTAAATGACCTAAATGTAAATGTATAGCTTTCCATCACTACATGCTACAATAACTACATTATCTATCAATGTATCAAATTTGCTGGTAATAAACAGTATTTTGAAGGAGTTCAGGCAAAAACAGATCCTCGCTGTATTTATCTTCAATTTGATGTGCATGATGGCGTTTTATTTTGAAGGCTGTGACCAGAAGTGTATTTTCAACTTGTCTGACTTAACTTACGCTTGTATCATAAGAGGACAGGGTGCACATATTAAATGTGGAAGCTGTTTAAAAATACGTTTAAATTAAAGAACATTAAGCAAACAAACTGTATTACTTTATTCAATAAGTTCCTCATGCTTGTTTATTTGTCCACAACTCAAATGATAACAGGCTGTCATGCCTCATAATAAAAATCAAATCAAATACAGTATGTGTCAGCTTGTGTTAGTCGTATTATAATTCAGGTGTCACGGTGACGTGAAGCAGCTTTACTCTTTAACCTGCATGTGTGTGGTAACGTGTGTTTTACCAGGCCGCTCTAGCAGGAGGGACCACAATGATCATGGACTTTGTCATCCCCCAAAAAGGCAAGTCTCTCCTGGAGGCCTACGACTCTTGGCGGAAGACGGCTGATGCCAAAGTGTGCTGCGACTACTCGCTGCATGTCGCCGTCACATGGTGGAGTGATGAGGTGAATGAGCAGATCGTTGTTAATAAATGCACACACACAAAAAAACTTACTTTGGCAAAGTGTTAGTTTCCAGGTGTGTTTGCTAATGCCGAATAAAACTGCACCACATCCCAGTGTCTGTTAGGAATAAGAACATTAAATAGGACTTGTGTTTGTATTGTGTTGGCAGGCACCACATTGGAATATGTCTGCCACCCTCTTAGCCAACGCTTCTTAGAGCTAATCCTTCGTTTTTTTGGGTCTCCAAATGCTTCTCCAGGTCAAAAAGGAGATGCAGATACTGACCAAAGAGAAGGGAGTCAACTCCTTTAAGATGTTCATGGCCTACAAAGACGTGTTCATGCTGACGGACTCTGAGCTGTACGCCTCCTTCTCCCAGTGTAAGGAGACGGGAGCTATAGCTCAGGTGCACGCTGAGAACGGAGACCTGATCGCAGAGGTTAGTCGGAGCATGGAAACCTGAATAGTGTCACAAAATCAGGTCCCTCTTAATGTTGAAGATGTGGTTAACAGGTCAGATTAATAATGTCTATTATGGAAACACACCACAGTCCAGAAACAATGCTGCGTTCAAGGTCGACCCTGATTGACGTGTCCTCATGCAGTGTTTCCCCTGCATGTCCCAGGTGGCTCAAGGTCCATTGACACTGAATGGTAGCAGGTAGAGCAAATAACGAAAGCAATGTGATGAAATACCGAAGGCAAGTTTTGTCCAATGTCCACTGCAGGAACATTTACCCTGAAGAACCCCACATAGGTCTCTCTCAGCACATGTAGTTCCATATGTCGTACGTGGAACAGCACCAGTGTCATTAAATGTGTTAGTCCATTTACATGTGCCGGCTCTAGGGCTTTCGTCAAAAATGGCCAATTATTTCTCAGAAGTGTGTTTGTATTTTACAATTCACCTGTTTTTCCCCCTTCAAATGACAACATTTCACCACTAGGAGGCAGCACATGCTAAACAAATGTCGGGCCTGTTGTGGTGGGGAGCATGTGATTCATGCTGTCACTGGGATTGTGTAGTAAGCATGGAGGGGTGTTGTTGCTGCAGATGTTCTGTTTGGGGTCCTTTGGGCCCTCTGACTCTAAAAACAGCTCGATCCTCCAGAGGATTACTTATGAGCCTGATTCTGAACTGATGACGTATTTCATAAGACTGCCACAGAAAATAATATATATATAACTTCTGTTTGGGTTCTCTAGCTGTAAAACATTATTAAATACAATGGATGTACACCCATGAGTGGTGCAGGCAGCACACTTTATGTAGCATAACTCCTCCCAAATCCCTTATAGGTGTTAAGACTTCTGATCTTGGATATATATATATATATATATATATATATATATATATATATATATATATATGGCTTTGTGTTCATTTCTGTATTTTGTCACTTTCACAAAACAAGCAAACCCAGTTTGTAAGAAAAGTTTAATTTGTTTCTACATATTAGGTTTTAGAAAAGGGGAAAATTTTTTGAGGAAACAATTGTTATACTTTGTAATTATTGTCATACATATGTTTTGGTTTTGGTGTCTGTCGGACAGCAAACAACAAGGAAGTCAACTTCAACCAAACACATGGTTTTACGCACCGCTTTGACGTGTTGGTTCATGTTTCACATGCTCCTTACAATATTAGTCGAGTTATAGTTGAGTTATAGTGGAGCGTTCTCTGCTTGGACACTGTGTTGTTGCGGCCCGTCTCTCTCCTTTAACCTTTATGCTGTCTTGTTGTCCCCGACCCCGCTGGGACTCGGCAGGGGGCTAAGAAGATGCTGTCTCTGGGCATCACGGGGCCAGAGGGCCATGAAATGTGTCGGCCAGAGGAGGTGGAGGCCGAGGCCACCCAGCGAGCCATCACCATCGCCAACGCTGTCAACTGCCCGCTGTACGTGGTCCACGTCATGAGCAAGTCTGCTGCCAAGGTGGTGTCTAATGCACGCAGAGATGGTGAGTGTGGCTTTGCTGCCACCTGTTGTTGAAATAGGGCACGGTTGGGAGGCCAGAACCAACATCGGTGTTCATATTTATTATTAATATTGAATGTTTTTTGTTTCATAAATAATAATAAAAAAAAAAATCTTTTGCTTATAGCAGCAATACAAATTCTAAAGCCGAGGTTCTCTCATCAGCTCCTGAAGGGTTTATTCTTCATGTCTCCGCTGTGGTCATGTGACCTCTGACCTGCTTTCCTGTCTTCAGGGCGTGTGGTGTTCGGGGAGCCCATTGCGGCTGGATTGGGCACTGACGGCACCCACTGCTGGCACAAAGACTGGGGCCACGCTGCTGGTTTTGTCATGGGTCCTCCCCTCAGACCGGACCCCAGCACCCCTGGGTACCTCATGGACCTCCTGGCCAAGTAGGTGGATCAGAAAGTTTAGCAGCAAACCGTGTTCTTTGTAATTTAGCGTGTAAAAGAAGCTACTACTTCACAGATATGGGCTACTTTGCATATTAACTTAAACAGTGATTAGATAAGTGTGGCTGTTATTTATTTATTAATTCCCACATCTCTTCTGTCATCCATCCTGCATATATTCATCCATCCAATGTGCTAGTGATGATCTCAGTGTGACGGGGACGGACAACTGCACCTTCAATGTGTGTCAGAAGGCCCTCGGCAAAGAAGACTTCACCAAGATCCCAAACGGCGTGAACGGGGTGGAGGACAGGATGTCTGTCATCTGGGAGAAAGGAGTGGTGCGTCCTACTAATATGAACGCACCTTAATATTACACCAAATTATTGGTATCATTTCAGCACAGTGTCACTTTAAATTAGAAGGGTCCTACAGGGGCCCCTTTACTGCTATTGGTAGTTTATCCTACATACAGTATATTAATCCCCAGTGTTAGGTGTGGCTAAGAATACTCTTTTAAATAATTCTGCTCTTCTCATTTTATTTGAACTGAAATATCAAGTTTTTGTGTTTTTCCATAAAGGTCCATGAACTTTTAATGTAAAGTCTTCGGAGCTGCAGATTTCTGCAGAAAGCCACCGTTGCTTTTTTCCTCATTGCTGTTGTGTTTCCGTGCCACTGCCCTCGGGGGCCACTGAGAAGATTTACCCCATTCCTCAGTGCTTACAAATCACACATTCGATGATATTCTGGCAGAAATGGGTTGCTTGCTGCTGCAGTTAAGCACTGACCTTTCGCCTGCTAATTCTTTATTTTGTCGCCCTTCCACTGTGGGCCCCCTTAACTTGAACCCGCTCCTTTTGTGCGTTTCCCTCCCTCAGCACAGCGGCAAAATGGACGAGAATCGATTTGTAGCTGTCACCAGCAGCAACGCGGCGAAAATCTTCAACTTCTACCCGCAGAAAGGCCGTATCGCCAAGAACTCGGACGCTGACGTGGTGATATGGGACCCTAAGATGACAAGGTGAGGACCTGTGTGTGTGTGTGTGGTGTGTGGTGTGTGGTGTGTGTGTGTGTGTGAGAAACATTTCCAGCAGTGCTATCAGCGGCTTCTGTAGATGTGACGTGCAGATGGTGCTGCTGAAACATTGGGCAGACTTGAAAGTACGTCTCCCATGTGTCAGCATTGGAATGAATAAGATAAGCGTCATAAAGTTCTGCAGTAAAGCACGCAGGCTATACATACAGGCAACTAAAAAGAGAAGTGATGTGTCTTTCATCCTGTGCCACCTCAACACACACACACACACACACACACACACACACACACACACACACACCACGTGAGACGATTGTGCTCTATCCAGAAGTCAGGATATGTCATCACTTATCTACAGCTGCGACATCATTTACATATGAATCAGTCAGTAAAAAAAAAAACAGTTGGAACGATTCATTCTTTGCCATATTTGGTCTTTTTTTTTTTAAGGAAGGATTTTAACACACTAGCTTAAGCCAGATACGCACAGTGGGATGATGCTGATGGGTCACGGTGAGGATCTTAGGAGATGACTAATATTTTGCGTGGGAGCTAAACCAATTTTCATAGTAGCATAAAAAGGCTATTTTCAGTAACCGGTTCAGAATATCACAAGGCTGTCTATTTAAAATCCGATCATGTGATGGTTTCTTTCCCTCTTCCCGATATTATCCCAACAAAGATACGGAGCGGAGGACAGTATGCTGCTCTGTGGAGCGCATGCAGATGCAGGCACAGAGGACAGTGTGTGTACTGTAGCACACTGAATCTTACGTAACCCAGCATGTAACTGCACTGCTCTGTTTGCTGCAGAATCTGGGTTGAGCCCCTCAGGGAAGTCACTAATTTGCCGATGTGAATTGGAGAAGAACACATTGCGCCCCGGTATAATTTGCTGGTCACAAAAAACACCTCGTGTGAGACCTTCACTGCTTTTCTCGTGGAGGAGTTCACGGCTCTTCTGGTCGTCCTCGGACGTCACCTGCCTGCGTGCGCGCCTTCCGTTCCGTCTGCAGATGTTTTGATGCCACTTCGAGCGTGACAGCGCCTCGCGTTTGAGCGCTCCAGCCGTGAATTCATCTGTGAAACTTGGTAATGAGATGCCCTCGGCGCAAGTGTCGCCTCGCAACATCCGGGACCTGGAGGGGCCACAAGCGGTTGCGTAATCGCGAAACGCCTCGGAAGTTCGTTCAGTTGTCTCATAATTGGGCTACTTGAATTATGAGGACTTGTGTTTGTTCACATTTGGTGCACCAAATGTGAACAAACACACAAACACACATGCACATGGATTCTGGAAGACATGGATTCTGGAAGACATGTCTTCCAGAATCCATGTGCATGTGTGAGTGAGAGGGAAACAAAGAAAAATATATTCCATGTTTAATGGAACTGGCTGACTTTCACTCAGATATGATTTATTTGTTAGATATCATCGATCGTACCGTGCAGAGCATTTGATTACTTTAATATGAATCGTTGTAATTGGCTTTCCCTCTAAGAGATTTATGAGATTTTCCAGAAAGCCCTTCCTACCGGAAGCACACAGGTAACATCCTCAGTAGGGTCATTTTACAGTAACTATGAATGGGAACTTGATGCGCACACAGAAACTTGTAAACTGTCTTTTGGTGCCTTTCAGCTACTTGTTTTGGTTTGACGGTTGATAACATTTTACTACTTTTGGCATTGTTTTCTATGCTACCTGTACAAAACAACTTGAAATCAATGCCAAGGTGTATCTGTTTTTCATTATATGTCTTGTGTGTAAACTTTCTTACATATAGCTGTCAGATAAATTTAGTGGAGTAAAAGTAAATGTAGCATAATAATACAGAAATTAAGTAAAAATACCACAAAACGCTGAAGGGAGCCTATTGTTACATCTGGCCAGAGACTGCAGATGGAAACCTGCCTTTTGGCTGACTTGGCACATTTACAGCAATGGTAATTATTACATACTGTCCCTGTTAAATAAAGAAAAATGTAATTAGCTCCATGTCTATGTGGTTGGAGGGAGATCATAGCAGTAGCATGGTGCAGCACAATTGAGAGTATTCATGAGTTTGACATAAATCTTGAATAAAGCAATTCCTCCCTTCTGATATATTTACCAGTTGTGATATCAGATGAATAATTTAAATTATTTTTAAACATTTCTGGCAATAAACTCTATTGCAGCCAGGCTAAATTTGTTAAGGAACCTGTCTGGCATCTCCACTTTTTAACGTCCAGGCTTGTGAGAGAAGAGAGCGTCTTCTGAGCAGAAGCAGTAAATAAAACATTATATCGCTTGTTGCTGCAAAGTAAGTGAGCTGAAGTCAATGCCGTGTGTGAGCACATCTTGGCAGACTGGAACGGAATCCATGATGGTTTCACAAGAGGTTTCTCTTTTCTTTTGTTCAGCTCGGTATTCAGAGAGCATGCTGTGATTACAGCATTAACACCGAGGTTTTCATCTGATAAATACATTTAATTCTAAAGTAAATGAGCAATAAAAGGTGGTTTGAATCTGTGTGTCTTGGTAGGACGATATCGGCGAAGACCCACCACCAGGCTGTGGACTACAACATCTTCGAGGGCATGGAGTGCCACGGCGTCCCTGTCGTCACCATCTCCAGGGGCAAAGTGGTCTATGACGCCGGGCAGCTGAAGGTGTCAGCGGGGCACGGCAGCTTCGTCCACAGACAGCCCTTCTCTGAGTTTGTTTACAAGAGAATCAAGCAAAGGGATCAGGTAAGTGAAGCCCTACACGTTTTCATATCTAGAAAATGCCATCCCAGTTAGTACATGTTGGTTCAGCTGTTTTTACAGTTGGTATACAATGATGGCATAGAACGGTGTATGCATGCAGTTTGCGCGCCTGTGTTTATTTTTTATACCAACCATTTAAGTAAGTTGAACTCGTTAAACTGTGAAGGAATTCTGTGGAACTTGAGTCCACTGTTGGAGTATTGATTCTGCCAACTGAACATTTTTAACACAGGTTTAATTCCCAAGTTGTCTCAGGTGAAAACATTCAAACATTGCATCTTTTTAATGATGTTAAAGGGTCTATTTGAGTGCCAAAGTTGATTGATTTTAAAAAAATGTAAAAAAGAGAGAGATTGCTTATATGCTAAGCATCTTTCAGAGGACTGAAATTCAGATTTATGTTGAATTTGGAGCAGATTGTGATGAGGAACTGCACACTAAGGTCACATGACCTTTCTCTCTGCTTTGGCCTGCAGGTGGGACAACCAACAGCTGTGATCAGGAAGCCTTATGGAGGCAAAGTCATTTCTCTATGAACAGAAATCGACAGGTGCTTTAAATCTCCAACGACGTGTAATCACCAAGTGTAATCCAGAATCAACCAAAGTCACTGATGAACCTGCTCTGAGTGGATTCTACAGTTTTAACATGACCAAGATATTTCTGCAACTCCTCTATAGATCACGCAGCCAGTTAAGCCACTGTGTGCAGCAAAGGTGGTGTTGATGTTTAGGTCACTGATCTGTTGGCAGATAATGCCTTTTGCTACAGTTGTTCAGTGAGGTTTCCAGGTCAGCTGTGCTCAGTACACCGGTTGGTAGAAGCCACTGTGCTGCTGTAAAGGATATATGCTCTAACATGAATTATGCAATCAAGTAATCCACTGCAAGGAACGGAAATAGAGCTTGTGCATCATTTCATGCTTTCAATAGCCAGTGTGATTAGAAAACAGCATCTTTCATCATCACTGTCATTTAATTGTGTTATAAAATCTTATTTTTTAAAACTGGCTTTAGTTGTGAATGTCTTCTTTTCCAGGGTTTTTTTTCTCTCCACTTGTTTTCCTTAATGTTTGTTGCATTTGGTAACGGGCTTCTCACCCAAAAGCATCTTTTACCTTGTTGAAATATTCATTAAGATGACGAGCAGGAAAGTATGAAGATTTACTTTGTCGACCCAGATTTACTCTGTGTTTGCATATTCATCAGGATCGCACATTATCATATGCACTTCTTCTATGCCCATGTATGGACTGCGTTCATTTTTTCCCATGGTTTAAAAAAAAAAAAACAACAACAAAGTCTGTGGCTGTCACCGAGCATCATGTGGCAGCTTCCTATTGGGCTGGCATGCTGGCGTGGTATTATGCCGCAGGGCCAGTTGAGACATAATGTGAGCTTATCATGTTGCCACACGGGTCAGTGGCGGCGTGTGAGTCACAGAAGGCCTACTCATCCTTGAGCTGTACCACTTCCTTCCTCGTGTCTCTGACAGGAAGCGGTGGTGTGGGATTGTGCAGTCGAGTCATGGATCCCAGAAAATGTGCCCTGCTGGATTTTCTCTACAGGCTTCTATGGATTATCGTTGGAGTTAAAAGAAATGAATAATATGTTTAATAAAAATCAATAACCAGAAAATATACACTGAATGTATGTTCATCTTTTTTTTTTTAAAGAGGTAATCGTTCACATTAAATATTGAATCTACATAATTCCACACATAAATGTAAATATTTTAAGTCAAAGTATTTTATCAAAGTTGGGGAAATTGTTCATTTAGAGTGGAATAGGTCCGAAAAAGATTAGGCCTCTTTCAGAGTAGAAGCACACTATTGTGCTTTTACATTATGATTGGAAAGCTCTGGTCTGCTCATCAAGAGCTATTTAAGGTTACTGTCTTGACTGAGGAAATGTCAGTGTTTTTTATAAACTCTATATTGCTGGTCCAGAATCTGAATAATGCATTGTAATATAATGGTTTTACATTGGGGAGCGTTCCACTAAATGTGCACGTAGCATCAGGGAGGAGCATTTGTTGCTTTTTGTAGCTAACAGCAATGGAAGAGCTGAAACGGTGAAAACACTGTAATGTAAAACAATATCATACCTGTAACAATGCAGCACAAGAAACTAACTTTTGTCAATGATTGCGTTGCCCTTGTGCATGCTGGGAGGCTCAACCGTATGAATGGGTAAATTCATCATAGAATACCGTCATCTGCCTTGTTATATAATGAACATGATGTAATGTGTGTGAAGTCTGATAAATGCGATGACATAGGTGAGTGTCTATTGTCATTAAATTGAATGTAATTATAACCTCTAGATTGATGGCCTCTAATAAGGTCTTCTCTCTCGCCTTGAACATCCATGGTAACCATTATAGAGGACTGGCATACTGAACTGTTATGTCATATGATGTAACTCTATCAACTTCTACAGCAGGCTGACAGTGTAACAATGATACTGTACAGATGGAGCCAAATAATGGAGCACAGTGTCTGAGCATATTTATTACTTTTTATATTACGAGGAAAATAAATGTATCTAAAACATATGTACACAAAGTAGTCCCAAATACACATATACATTAAAACTGTTACATAAATATTAAAAATATCAGAAAGGTACAAGGTGCATAGGAGCAGAAACCAGTATTCCCCAGTTCAGCTGGAACTCTTAAAGCTATCCTAGTCTGATCTGGTGAAATAGATATCTACATGATCTAATGTAGATCGTTTTTTGTGTGTTTTTGGAGTTTAAACAAGCCTTAAATTAAAAAAAGAGACATTTCAATTCTCAGTTGGAAGATAAATATTATTAATATATATACATATACATATTGATCCAAGTGGAACACCTTTAACAACCTGAGGACTCGATTTGAAACCATCTTCAACAAAAGTCTGAAGTCAGAATGAATTGATTTCTAAACAGAATGATCAAAAATAAGTGAAAGCAGCTTATTTAAGGGACTATTGTACTGTTGGCTTCCTCCAGAGAAGCACGTTGAGAGTGGACAGGTAGTTAAAATAACAAATGTCACCTTTGTGCAATGAGGTAAATGTTTTAAAAAGTGATCCCTTATTCAGGATCATTGAGGCATAGAATCCACTGTTTGTCCTCACCAGGAGACAAGCTCTGAAGCTTTCTTATTCCCAGAATAAAAGCAGTCATGTAGCAAAGAGAATAACTTCCTCAGACTGTACTTTGTGGATCCCCTTTGGGCCTGAAGAGCAGCGGGCACCAGAAATGTAACTGAAAAGAGAAGACAAATCACCCTCATGCATTATTCACAGAGATTTACCAACTTTACTAGCGATGACACACAGAATGCTTACCTGGAAATAGAGTGATGTGAGGTTGCAGTCTTTCCCCTTCCCCTTTTTGTGTCTCTTCTTCAGGATTTTGGCGTGCAGGTACTGCACTCGCTCCTCCGCTGCGGTGGAGAAGAATCGCTCACAGACCATCAGCCTGATCTGGGCCACTTTGGCAGCCATCAGAGCCATGACGAACAGGGTGAGCAGGATGGCAGCCAGAGGGACTACAGAGGTGTAGAGCAGCAGCTTTGGTTTAGGGAGACATTTCTCCTCAAACAGGGTCACAGAGTAGGAGAAGTCATTTTCATGGGTTTCCTCACCGAGTGGTATGCCTATTAAAGTTGGAATCCCCTGAGAAGATAAGTGAATAGATATTCAGCGGCTGTCCGACTGGAATGAATGCAGTAAATGCAGAAACGTCTCAGTCTTTCATAAACATACTTACTTTGATGCTCATTAACAAAGGGACGTTGAATGGTTCCAGCTCTGACAACTTTGTTGTTACAATATCCACAAAGCAGTAGAGCAAGGCATCCGCAGTGATAAATATGACCCAAGCTACAAAATGGGAGACAACGGGGACTCCAAATTTCAGCACAGCTCTCCCCTCCGAGGCGGTGGGACGGGCCAAGGGGACGGCGGCGTACAGCTTCTCTTCCTCCGGTGTGAGGGGGAGGACGTGGGGCTTCCCTCCCGCCTTCTGCTTCTCGTCAAAACGAACAAACCTGCTGCTCACAAAGCGGTTTTTGTACTTCATATCATTGCAGTATTTTCTGACGTGCAACGCTATGAACATCACGAGCACGAGGAAGCTGATGGCGGGAAACATCTTGTCGGTCACAGAGGAGACCGTGCTCATGAGGGACTTGACGTGCTTCACGGTGTCATTCAGCTTCTGCTCTGCTTCGCTCAGTTTCACCCGGAAGTTTTCTGATTCCAGTCTGGGCGAAACCTTGAGTTGGGAGTCGAGGTTCACCACCCCTAAGTCTGTTACCCCCTTGAGCATGTTTCCGAGCCACTTCAACATCTTGACGTAGTTGCTGAATGGAGCGATGATGGCTGCTTTCTTGGCCCTGAGGTTGCAAATCATGCTGCGGACCAGGCCGGTGACGTTCTCCAAGGTGTTGCGGATGTTCCTAAGAACCACTAAACTGGTTCCAGCGGTCAGGAGCAGGTTCCGACTCTTCTTCATGAAAATGGAGATCACAAAGAGAGTCCCTAAGCACCTTGCTCTCTTTGATAGGAAGAGGGCAACCGTTAGTAGTGTCCCGACGCAGCCGGCGATCCCGCCAGCTACTGCTAGCTCATAATTCAGGGCGAAGAGGAGGTAGAGGAGGAGCAGGGAGCTGAGCAGGAGGCTGGAGAAGCTACAAGTGAGGAGGAAGATGAGAGTTCTTCGAAAGCTATCCCTTTTACCAGTTACAAAAACATCCACAGTCAGATAACCAAGATCCTTGAGGCTTTGTTTCATTGTGATCCATGTGAATAGCATCCTGGACCTTGAAGAAGGTAGCGGGGGAGGGGACCTAACACATTGAAAACAGAGGTTAAATAGACAGATACTTGCAAAAGACATCCAGCATTTCATTTTCAGTGATTTGACTTAACCTTAATGTCAAAATTGTAATCTCTAAAGATACATTTTAAATGTTAAAATGCATGAATAAATCACAAGGTACATACCTGCGGTGTAGAGCTTGACATCTATTCTCATGCATGTAGTTTGCAGTTTCCTTAAATACGGCTTAAACAGGAACTCTTCTGTCCCATCAAGCCTCAGGCATTTGTCATTTGCCAGTCATCCCTTTTTTTAACCAAAAGCAGAAGCAAGCCCAATTTTGACAGTGTCTGAGACTTGCTTGTGCTTTTGTATTTTACTGAGGATTGCAAGGCTATGCGTCACTAATCATGACGCACAGCCATTCAGATTAATTAGTGTAGGCCTATATACACCTTAAAAGGACAGTTCACACCCAAACATCCAAAATATATACTTCCTCTTACATGCGTGCTATTTATAAATAAGATTGTTTTGGTGTGACATGCCAGGTTTTGGAGATATTGGCCATAGATGTTTTCGGGTTGTGCATCCATCTATGGCCTAAAACCCAATGCCTCAGAAATGAAACCAACACAAATATCCACATGAAGCTGAAAGCAAGTCAACATAAACATGTTTTAAGTCATAGTATAGTATGTCAGGAAAAATCATAGTATAGTAAGTTATTAAAAATTAGTATTATAGTATACCATTATATATTTTGAAAAAAAAAGATTAATAAATAATAAAAAGCACATAGTATAGTATGTTGTGATTATTTTGAAAAAGTGATTAAAAAAAAGTCATGATATACAAAGTCATAAGAAAGTCCTGATATAGCACGTCGATAAAAATCTTTAGAAAAGACATAATATAGAATGTTGAAAAACTCATAAAAATAATAAAAACATAGAATGTCAAAAAAGTCTTAGTATACTATGTCAAAAAATTCCTTTAAAAAGACATAGTATAGTATGTCCAAAAAGTCATACAAAATCATAACCTAGAATGTCAAAAATATCATAGTATAGAATGTCGAAAAATATCATTAAGGAGTCATAGTACAGCAAGTTGAAAAAAGGCATTAAAAAACTACTTAAAAAGTAATAAAAACGTAAAAGTATGTAGACAAACGTCATAAAAAAGTGTTGAATAATATCATAGGATAGCATTCTGAATAAAAGTAATTTTTTCAGAAAAAATGTCAAAAAAGTCATATAAGTCATATTATATTATTTTGAAAAATATCATAGCACAGCAAAAAGTCATGATAGCATGTTGAAAAAAATCCTTAAAAAAGACAGTATAGAATGTTAAAAAAAGCATAAAAAATAATGATATAGAATGATATAGTATGTCGAAAAAAGTAATAAAAAAATACATAGTATACGTCCAAAAAACATGAAAATCATAATCTAGAATGTCGAAAAATATCATTAAAGAGTCATATTATAGCATGTCGAAAAAAGTGACTAAAAAAGTCAGGCAAAAAAGTCATAGTATAGCATGTCAAAAAAAGTGACTAAAAAAGTCATAGTATAGCATGTCAAAAAAAGTGACTAAAAAAGTCATAGTATAGCATGTCAAAAAAAGTGACTAAAAAAGTCATAGTATAGCATGTTGAAAAAAGTGACCAGTGTTTCCCCTAGAATTTTTTTCAGGCCCGGTGGTACCCACTGAAAAAACCCTAAACAGACGAGACGCGTGGGATGGTGTATTGGTGCAGTTGGATTAAGTCAGGTGGCACAGCAAGCAGTCTGCAATTCTGCAATTATTATATTTGCATTCAACATTTTTGTTCAACCGAGTGTATTCAAGGTTTTCAAGGATTCAAGGAGAGAGTGACTTATTAAGGTGCCGGTTGATGGAAATGATCCAAAATTAGGGGCTGGAAAAATATGGCTGGAAAATGAGGAGCATCACATTAATAGCTACAGATACTGTAAAACACTAAAACGACATATGAGTGCATATATTGTCTTATTTTATCAAGTAAAATATAAGTTATAGGTTTACTCAACAGCCTAATAGTTCATAGAAATTCAGGGAGAAATAGGTTAACTTTCCACAGCTTATCAAAAAACAAGGCTCATTTTATTAACATAGGCTGCCTAAGGGCGCAATCAGTAGCGTGCCTCGGCACGATTGCCCCAGGGGGGTCGCCCGCGGCTTGCATTCACACTGCCCGTTAGCCGGTTGTACATACGTCATTACGTCCTAATACTACACACGCATGGGTGGATGTTGTTTTTAAGGAGCGCCGTCTCTGCATATATTTCTCACAACACTCGACCTGCATCAGCGAATGTGCGCACGAGCGGATCTGTGCGAGCAGGCAGCGCGAGGAAAGCGGGTTTTGGACGGAGACACACAGCGGCATTTTTCTTATAAATGCATGTCCTGTTCCGCTCACACAAAATACAGTGTAAACTTTCCGTGTTTTCAAAGTAGAAAGCGACATCGTGGTGGTTTAACGAGGCAGAGCGGCATCAGAACAACATCAAGTGCGTAAAGTACACGAAGAAGAACGTAGCGGGAGCGCGCGGCGAGGATTGTTGCGGCCGCGCGTCTTGCGGAGCAAGTCTACTGTGCTGCGCGCAGTGGCGGCGCCAGGGAGGGGCTTGGTTGGGCTATAGCCCCATCAAGAATTGTGTCAGCCCTACCGTTAGCCCTACCATAAAACCACCAAGAAAAAAACAACAACAAAATAACCAAGAAAAGTGCGGAGTTCAACAGCACCACCACGTCACGTCGTAACGGCATTCAGGCAGCTGCGATGACAACTGTCACTGATCTGGGTTCATTAACAGACTGTACTGTCCGTACGTCAACGTCACTCATGTGAGCCCGCTTTTAGTGTATGCTCGACACAGAGACAGCAGGCTACTAGTTTGTAAGCTACCTGGCTCTAGCAGTTCGCGTTAGCGGCTTATAGTCACTCACGTTAAGTTAACGTTAGTAAGCTGGTCAAAATTGATCATGGATACATTTGTTTTTAAACGTCGTCGGACGGAACAACAGATGGCGGTGGCGGGCGTGTTGGATAAAACTACGGACGCACCGTTGACACCTGCAGGGGAAGATGACCACTCGGGTCCCGGCTGTTAACGTAACTATTCACGTTTCGCTGTCTCTGTCTCTCTCTCTCTCTCACTGTGTGCGTGATTATAGCTGCGGGAGGGTGTTGTCAGCGCCGCCGCCAGGATTCAATTTCAATGTACGCACAGAAACGGCAAATACAACAACAAATGGAAAAATACTTTTTTAAGACAAAATCTAATGTTTTCAGTATCAGTATGTATTGTGTAGTGGAGAGGGGCCAACACACGCTATGCGTAATTGCGCACACACGCGCGATCGTCCTCTCAAATGCGGCTGCATCCGGCCCGGTTCAGCAGCATCAATTTTTTTTTTCCACCTTCAAAATAAGTCCTCCCAGTGCGTACTGGATTCCGGCTGGCAGCGCCACTGGGTGTTGTTATATATTCACATTGAAATTCTGACATTGATTGGAGCCCCACCGTCATATGAGTTAGCCCCACCGTAGTTGAACCAGAAAAAATACTCTGGCGCCGCCACTGCCTTTGATACATGTCACATCCCCCTCTCTCTCCCATTTCCTCTCTATCCACCGCTAAATACAAAGGTGTCTATGCAAGAAAATAATCTTTAAAAAAAAAGCCTTGATCATATTGCTAAAAAAAGGTCATGCTATAGCATGTCGAAAATTCACGAAAAAGTCAGTCAGAATATATTCATAAAAAGATATTTAAAATTGTTAAAGAGTCATAAAAATTGCTCATATCGCTTGATGCACCAAGTCTCAGTGTAGTGAGTCCAAAACAGCCATAAAAAGCCATGGTCAACTTTTTCAGGGAAAAAATTCAGCGACAAAATTCATAAAATGTTGTAAAAATGATGTAAAAGTCCTAACATATGCTTCTATATCTCGGTCAATCAAAATCTGAGTGTAGTGAGTGCAAAATAGTTATAAAAAGGCTCATTCATGGCAGGCAGGCAGGTGGTTGAGTGGTTAGAGTGCATGCCATTTACCCATGTCTGCATATATGCAGCAGCCTCAGGTTCGAATCCCGGCTGGAGATCCTTTGATACATGTCACATCCCCCTCTCTCTCCCATGTTTCCTCTCTATCCACTGCCAAATACAAAGGTGTCTATGCAAGAAAATAATCTTTAAAAAAAAAAGCCTTGATCATATTGTTAAAAAAAGGTCATGCTATAGCATGTTGAAAATTCACGAAAAAGTCAGTCAGAATATATTCATAAAAAAATATTTAAAATTGTTAAAGAGTCATAAAAAACGCTCATATCGCTTGATGCACCAAGTCTCAGTGTAGGGAGTCCAAAACAGCCATAAAAAGCCATGATCAATTTTTTCAGGGAAAAAAAAAGTCATACTATAGCATGTCGGAAAAAAAGTGAAAAATCGACAAAATTCATAAAATGTTGTAAAAATGATGTAAAAGTCCTAACATATGCTTCTATATCGCGTGTCAATCAAAATCTGAGTGTAGTGAGTGCAAAATAGTTATAAAAAGGCTTAGTCATATCCCCCCCCCCCCCCCCCCCAAAAAAAGTCATACTATAGCACGTCGAAAATTCACGAAAAAGTCAGTCAGGATATATTCATAAAAAAATATTTAAAATTGTTAAAAAGGCATAAAAATCGCTCATCTCGCTTGACGCGCCTAGTCTCAGTGTAGTGAGTCCAAAACAGCCATAAAAAGCCATGGTCAACTTTTTCAGGGAAAAAAAAAGTCATACTATAGCATGTCGGAAAAAAAGTGAAAAATCGACAAAATTCATAAAATGTTGTAAAAATTATGTAAAAGTCCTAACATATGCTTCTATATCGCGTGTCAATCAAAATCTGAGTGTAGTGAGTCCAAAACAGTCATAAAAAGGCTTATTCATGGCAGGCAGGCAGGTGGTTGAGTGGTTAGAGTGCATGCCATTTACCCATGTCTGCATATATGCAGCAGCCTCAGGTTCGAATCCCGGCTGGAGATCCTTTGATACATGTCACATCCCCCTCTCTCTCCCATGTTTCCTCTATATCCTCCACTAAATACAAAGGTGTCTATGCAAGAAAAAAATCTTTTAAAAAAAAAGCCTTGATCATATTGTTAAAAAAAGGTCATGCTATATATATATGTTGAAAATTCACGAAAAAGTCAGTCAGAATATATTCATAAAAAAATATTTAAAATTGTTAGAGTCATAAAAATCGCTCATATCGCTTGATGCACCAAGTCTCAGTGTAGTGAGTCCAAAACAGCCATAAAAAGCCATGATCAATTTTTTCAGGAAAAAAAAAAGTCATAGTATAGCATGTCAAAAAAAGTGACTAAAGAAGTCATAGTATAGCATGTCAAAAAAAGTGACTAAAAGTCATAGTATAGCATGTCGAAAAAAGTCTATCATATTGACTTTTATTTTTGATATACTTATATACTTCAGTGTCGCCTGTCTGCCTTTCTTTGCACATGTACACATGTATAACTATGAGTTGGTGATACATGGAGGGGGATACAATATCTTATAAGTTGCATTATGGGAATTGTAGGATCCAGGGGTTTTGGAGCTTGACCCATACTGAAATCATATTGTCAGGATTTCATCTGCTGTATTCATTTTGACCATTCTTACTCATTCCTACTTGTTCTGCAGGTTCTGTAGAAGGCATGTTTCGCTTGTGTGTCGTGTGCTTGTTCAGCTTATCATCACCCAACTCTTGGCATCAGTGTAATATCAATTTTTTTATTTTTAATTTGAAAAATAACTTACATAAATCTCTGTACTCAACCATACTTAACCAAGACATAGCCTTGGCATTAACACATTGCACCAAAAAGAGAAAATGAAAAGGCATTCAAAAGGATAAATAACATATGTCTTTGTCATCACGTGAGGCATTTTTCCTGTTCCAGAAGAGTCTATCAATCTATTCATGGTAGCTTGTTTAATCAAATTCTGACATCTAAAGGTATGTACACTGGAAATTAAAATTAAAATATATACTGTGGCTTGTTACAGCGACCAGGTTTTCTTGGACATTAAAACGTATTATCATCATATGGAAAAGGAATAATGCCTCAGTTCAATTTCATTCAGACATACAGCAACTATAAGATTCATATACTTCCCAGACATGAGAAGTATTTTATAATTACTAAAAATAGAAAATAAAAAATAAACTGGTCTTGGCTTTTAAATAAAACTAACAAAAATATAGTAAATTAATTTCATTTTCATTAAAACAAGAAAAAAAAACATTTTCTGTGGCAATATCCCTTGTTATTTGAACTTGTGATTAGCTCATCTTCACAAACAGTGCCTGTAAAATTGAACTACAGCAACATACACCTCTTGCAAGTCCGCTGCCTCTTGATTAGGTATAGACCTCTTGCTGTACCAATACAGATTATTTTTGCATGTTCGTCAACAATACTGAAATAAAATACACTTGCAATCACAACTGTTTCGTCAACCTCCTTTAAATATAAAATATTTTCCTTGTCACTTTTTTTTTCTCAGAAACCTGAAAGAAAATATGACCTTGGGGTGGAATGTTTTTGTTAAAACTTCAATAACTGGCCGCAGAAGACCAATAACTAATTTGCCGTAGAGTTCAATTTAAGGTGAGGGAGAAAAGTAATGAAGTTGACATGCACTGTACAAGAAACTGCAAAAATTCCAAATATCATCTTTATCAAAACATGCTGAGTTACTGTAAGGTGTGCCCAAGCCATGTTGCAGAAAATCCTTTTCAACATGCTTGTTAAACAAATCAAATCCAAAATAAAATACATACTGAAACAATACAGAACTGTAAAAGAACCAACAGTCCTAAAATCTGGACAATATCAGGGGACTGAACAATGGTAGCAATGAATAGTACAATGAGAAGTACCCTGGGACAAGGAAGAAAAAGAGAAACATGTACAATTTGCACATAATGTTTATCTTTATAAGGCATGAGCCTTTTACAATGAAATAAATAACTTACATTTATTTTCATTATCACTTTTTGTCACATAAACATTTTCTGTTAATTAGCTCCAAAAGTTTCCTTTAAGTTTCCCTTATCTGCATGTCTGCAAAACACAGACTCATGAATGGTCTAAAGAATGTTAAACAATGTCTCTTTTTTTTAATCACGATGTTGCATTCACTCCCCTTGAAAACCATGCACTAGTGAAATTTATCTTTAAAAATAATATAAATTGTTGAAAATGGCTGATCTGTTTTATTTTTCATCTTTTTTTTTTTGCAAGTTGCAGCCTCAAGAAAATAATTTTCTTTCTTTTTTTGATTTTTTTAAATTCAGCTAAATTTGTGTCCATGCAAATGAACTAAAAAGGGAAAAAAATATTTTTTTCTCATTTAATTTTCATACAATATATCAACAGAGAGAGAATGATGGTAGATTTTACATCTTTTCATGGGGTTTGGATCGTTACTGTATATTCTGGAGTGTTGATGCTAGCCACTTCAATATCGCCTCTGATTAACTTTGAAGTCTTTCTGGTGATTTACCAGTACGATTTGATTCAGTACGTAAACCCAGAGTATGCGGGGTATTTATTTTGGGGGTTTGGGGGAGCGTGGATACAAGCTGGGACACACCTCACCCAAAGTGATGGTCTCCAAAACTCCATCTACACAGCTAGGTCTGTTGGCGTGGCGTGACCAAGCATCTGGCTAGAAACACTGTCGCCCCCTCAAATACAAGTACATTGACTTAAAAAAAAAAGAAAGAAAGAAAAGAAAGAAAAGAAAATCAAAGCAAAACATTTATTTTTCATTCGAAAAGGGCTTCTGTAGAACTCGTTTAGCGGTTCCCAGTGCTGACCCCCATGGCTTCGAATCGGATGAAAACCTGGAACTGACGGATTCCTCGTGCTAAGGAGTTCATTCCAGCTTCCTCCAAACAACAACAACAACACCCGGCAATCCCGGCCGCAAGGCGCTTGCGACGCGCTTCGCCACGTGCACAATGTGCGCGACGTTTTTGCTCAAAACACAGGATCACGTTTTTTTGCACCCCTAGAAACAGGCTCAGAAGACACAACATCAAGCATGCAGTGTAACCGGGGGGCGTGACCTGTAATCGCAACACTGGCTGCTACAACAACGCTATCAGTCCACACGCTGCTATGATCGAGAGAAACTGTCCAGTGAGGATTGGGAAGCTCTTCTTGTCAGTGGGGCCAGAGTAGGGTCCACCAGTGAGGAAGGAGGAAAGAGCTTAAACCAGCCAATCACCATGTTGGACAGGTCCAGCTCGTCTAACAGTATCTGAACTGCTCCCATGAATGATTTATGGTCCATGCGTCCGTAGTCGCCCCAAACGATGACCTGCGGAGAAGAACACATCAAAAAGGAATCAGGAGTCGAACCGCTGACAAGTTACATTCGTTTGGGGGATTCAGAGTTTCGACTTGGATTCCTGTGAGACCTTTCTTACCTGTAAAACCTTCCCTCCTGGACTCTCCTCGAACGGCAGTTGCTGCTGGTAAAGAGGATCCAAGGTTTTTCTTGCTACTTTTGTTTTCTTTTTGGCTATGCAGACTCCGTTTTCCAAAAGGTAGACCTTTACATATGGTGCTAAGACGAGAGGAGAGGGAGGAAAACGTTATGCACCTCAAAATCATATATCCTACAAGCCAAAAGAAACATGATTTTTCAACATTTGCTGTAAGCTATGATAATAATGACTGTGAGGTATTAAATTACCTGGCAGTGCCTTGGAACCTGGTTTCCCCACAAGGCCACGAGCTCTGATGATCTCCACCTCCAGTGCACCTTTCTTGTCCACCATACCGATCTGGATGTCACCTGAAAAACAGAGGTAACAGAACTTTTAGCACACTACTGACTTGCTCTTTAACAGCATATTAGGTACAAGTATCTATGAGTCACTGAGGTATATTGATTCTACAATATATTTCATTTTCAATTAGTGCAAAGTGCTATTCCGAGGAATGAGAGGAATTCTCGTTCTCACCCATAGGTGGAGTCGCCAACGTCTGTCGTCCGACCAGCTGAGCAGGGCCGAGGCCGTCCAGGAAGTCGCTGAACTGGGCTTCCGAGGAGAGCCTCACTCCAGGGAAGATGAGACTGAAACAGAGAAAGTCACCCTGGTTACCACTGAGAAGCTGACATGACAAGACAAGACATAGCAGGAGTTGAGATAATGTCATGAGGATCGGGGAAGCCTAAATTTAGCTTGCTTGAATTGTTTTGCTGTGTGCGTTCAAACAGTTAAAGATGAGTCTCCTTACTTTCCCTCAGAGCTGTAGCTGTTCATGCTGCCGTCTGTGGACTCCCGGCTGGCCTGCCGAGTCATTCTGCTCCTCATCTCCACCGCCAGGCCCGTCTCTGTACTCCTCTGGATCGTGCTGCGTAACTTCTTTCCTCCCGCTTCTAGCACAAGAGCGACAAAGAAAAGAGAGGGGGAGAGAGACAGAGAGACTGTCAATCCATGACGTGGCATTGTTTTGTTTTTTGACGCATACAGCGAGTTGCACTCACACCGGATTATTACTCCCATTCCTGAGCTTTCATCTTTGATCACAGAAAAATCCTTTCAGTGGGGAAAGAAAACACAAAGACCACTCTGTGAGCGAAAATCAATCTAGAAGCCGTGATGGTGAAACAAGGTCACTAACTGAACATCTCTTCAAAGGTGTATCTGTGGAACAGAACATCATGTGCGAGCCATCCTCTGGTCTGTGCTACCGACTGCCTACGGGGGTCTCATGGGAGCGGAACTGAGTCCATGCCCCCCCCCCCCTCCCCCCTCCACCTATTCTAACTGATCCAAGATGACAGCTGACTCCAACCATTAGCCCTGCTGCTCATCTCCACCCAGCCTCCCGGATGGCCTGCTGTGGCAGATGTACACAAACCTAAACAAAAGTATGAAAGCTCCACCACCAGTGAACCCACAACACACACACACACACACACACACACACACACACTCAGAATCATTACTGTGTTTCATTTTCCAATCCCATTAAAGGTCTAGTGTGTAGGATTTACCGGCTAGATGCCATGAAGTTGAAGATTTCAACCGACTGAAACTTCTCCCAAGTGCCGAGCGATAAATTATGGTGGCCGACGTGAAAACAAAACACAACGTCTGAAGAGAAGATAAGAGACGATCCTGTGTCCCATCTCACACAGGCGTAAACACGTGCAGCCTTTCAGCCTTGAAATCTCAGTCATCCAGCCGGCCCTCCGCCTCCACTTCCTGCTCTTCACACTTCTCAATAGCAGACAAAGCCACGGAGGTCGTCTCTGACATCTGTGCAGCTCGTAGTCCTCGGACAGTCATACGCTATCAATGAACATTAAAAAGAAAATGCATTTTCCTGATTCACTGCACAAATTACGAGATGCATATGTTATGATTGACACTGCGGATGAAAATCACAGATATGAAGCCCTTGCTATACGTCCTACGACATCAAGGAATTGTTGATGGTATAAACTAATAGTTGTTTTGACAAAATACTTCTTGAATATTTGTCCTCATACACACAGACAACTACATTTAAGGCAGTGGCAATGAGGTGAACGTGTCCGACGCAGGAGCATTATCAAAACCGGCAGCCAAACTCTTCTGCAAAGCATCTGGCAACATGAAGCAGCGGTGGCCTTACAGTCTGACAAACTGGCTCGTCACCAGAAGGTCATTGCCCTCAAATCTGGACCTTGTCCGACAGGAGAAGACAATGGCTATTGGAGAGCTGCGCGGTGGCCAAACAGTGGGACGTGTGAGTACAAGTGTGTGTGAAGCGGGAGCTAAAAAAAGACGGTGCGGTCAGGCAAATGTAGATAAGTATAAAAGAGTACATTTTCTGCATTGCAAATCCATGACCTATTCTATTTCTCTTCCTAGAATAGGAAATACGAGGGAAATAAACACAGACAGTAGGCGTCATCATTTCTGTTGAGGGAATGTTGTAAACTAAATAAACACAAGTTACTAAACAATGATTCAGCCCAGCTACTAGATCCTTTGTTTTCATTTATAGAGCCAGATTATGAATCATCAAGGGGAAATGAGATATTGATTAGCATGAGTTGAATAAGTCAGCAGTCTGGTTCCTAGAATAATCCGAGTAACACCACCAGCAACAGAAGCAGTGTGTGTATTTCACAACAGATTGATGGCCTGGATGATAAATCCACTACTCAGATATAAACGACCAATTCATAATGTAACGGCGTCACACTATTACCCCAATTGAACTACACCGTCATCCTAATTAAACTACATCCCTCAACCTGCTCCCAATTCTCCCTACGATCAATACCTCGTCATCTTCCCATTAATCCTAAATCCATCTCCCCCTCTCTCCGCCATCCCTCAGTTTATGTCTCTCAGCCGCCGCCGCTGCTGCTGGGACATTTCCCCAGATGTCATCTTACCTCCGTCCTCCTCATCGAAGGAGTTCATGCAGGGGAAATAGACGGCCAGCGCTTCAAACGATGCAGAGAGGCTCATCTTGCTCTGGGAGCGCTGGATACGCATCCCGGGGACCGCAGCAGAGGTATCGTGGCCCTGCCTGCCCATGGTGACCGGCGGCCGTCCTTGTCAATGCGGTGAATCGAACGCACAAGATGTCAGCTTTGCCTCCTCTAGCTGATTTTTTTACCCTAACTGAAAAACCCCTCTAATCTATTGATTGCTTGATGAATTCCTATGCAAAGTAGCAGAAGACTATGTCTGCAGACTGCATCTGAGGAAGAGCTTCAGGGAAATGTTGCTCCAGTAGCTGAGTCTTGCACTGTCTGGGTCTGACGTTCCTACTGCACCTCTTTCTTCAGGGGGGGAGGGGAGAGAGCTGCATCACACACCACCAATCAGAGAGCCGGGCTGCTCAGGCGCATCTCAGCTGGCTCTGCGGGTAAACGATCTCTACCCAGAGATACTCAGCCCCCCCACCCCCCTCCACATTGCATTTCTCACCCATTTTTTTAACCTCTTCTTTTATCATTTGTTGTCTCTCTTTCATCCCTTCCTGCTATTCATCACCATTATTTTCTTTTCTCCCTCCCTCCCCTGTCCCGCCGCCCCTCCCTCTCCCCATCTTATCCACGCAGTGAAAGCGAGCCGTCATCAGGTCTGCCAACAGCCCTTCTCCGCTATGAGAGGGCTTCAGCCACATGGCCGCCACACAAAGTTCACGTGCCAAACTACTTTATTTGACTGTTATCTGAAACCAGCGGTCCGCAGCTGCGTCGGGGAGGAATTCACTTTGCTTTTTGCTCGCTTTCAGAGCGGCTGCGAATGTCAAGCGAATGATCGTATTCACATGCTCAACCAGAACGCCTCATCTGTCTTCTGTCCACGGCCTCTGTGACGCAGCTATGTTTGGTTTTACAGGCCACGCTCTCAAACAATGGGACGAGCTCTTTATTTGAATTAGTGTCAGACATATCTAAACGTGAAACTTTTTTCAGTCTATTTCTACCATTTGCGGAAACCCGAGGGTCAGCTTACTTTAAACAAGACACAACAGCGGTGCCGAGGGGAAGGATCTCTTCACAGGTGGTCCGTGAAAGCGTGATAAATCTGGCTACTGGCATTGTGTTTATGTGTGGCGGGGTAGCACATAAAGCAAACGTATGGATTTAAACTAAACCACAGCCCCTCTGCTAACTGTCACTACAGCAGCTGAGGGAGAAATAATGGAGTCAAAGTGAGCTGCTTTGACAGCGTGCCAGAGAACCAAATGTGGAGCTTTTCTTCTGAACGTTTGTCAGGCAGAATAAGCACAAGACGACACAATGACTCTGCGCCGAGCCTCGCCCCCCCGCTGCTACTCCATCCAGCTGTCGGAGCTACCATGGAGCCCACACTGTCACTAACTGCACTCCCTGAATAAATATGATCACTTTTTTTGGAAAAACCCAAAAAAGCTTTTTCAGAGAGAGACGGGTCTTCACTATGTCAAACTGATTCAGCAGTAAAAAACGGTTGAGAAGACTAATAAAGACTGAAGCTAAAGTTGCAGATCAAAGTGTTAATTGTGAACCGGCATCATCTGGTGATCGATACAGAAGACAATAAAACTAAGGAACACTGTTCCTGTAAAGCTGGGTCTTTATTCAATGTTACAATCATTAAAAACATTCAGTCAACCTTCAGTAGCTAGCATAGCATTGAAGCGCTGACGCTAGTTGATTATGTGCTAATGTTAGCTCCACAGACTTTTACGTAGAAACAAAACGTTTAAAAAACGTGTCTCCTTCCAACCTCTCGGGTTCACGAGCAACACTTTTACACAACATTTAACAAAAAACAGCCTGAAAATGAAGAAAATCTGAAATGACTGCATGACAGTTTATGGAGTGGAGCTGAAAAGTTGTCCTACAAATGCTACGCTATCATTGGCCAATCCAAGTTCTGGGGGTGGGACATAGGAAAGCGTTAATTATGGTACTTCTCTGCACCATCATAAATATAGCAAGGTCCCTGTAGTGTTATAACTGAGGCACAAATTCCACCCTAAGAGACACTGCAACCTACTTCCAACAAGAAGCCTCTTAATGCATAACGTCCACTTGCAGGTTTCATCTAGGTCAGCGCAGCTAAGAACACACTTCACATTTTGCAGCGAGGAAGAAATTGGACAAACACACAGTTACAATAATAATTAGGTCAATTTTAATGGGTCCTCTTCTGGTCTAAGGCCTCCCGCTAACTCTGCGTGTATGTTTTGTAGGTTTTTTTTAGCTGTGACATTAATTTTATGCATCTCCATATAATTGGAAATCCATTCAGGTCAAATTATTCTAATGGTGTTTATCCCCTAACTGTTTATCTAGCGCCATCATGTGGTCAAAATGTACCAAACTAATTTTCATCATCCTGAGCTGTACTTTGTGTTTCGCGCAAATTAGCCAATGCTAAACTATGATGGTGAACATGGTGAGCATCAGACCTGCATCGTCATGGTGAAGGTGTTGCCATGTTACCGTAAATTCTAAATCTCAAGGCCCTAAAGTAGAAGTGACAACCTGATTGTTTGAACAGGGTGTCTCTAACAGGTGTTCCATTTCCTGATATTCTATTACACAGATGGATGATACATCACTATCAAACATTTCTGATATGGACTTTAAAATTAATTAATTCTTAATCATGTTTCTGTCTGCCTCAAATAACAAATCAATGAGGATTTCTACAATTATTAAGACCAATAGCTATGTAGTATAATCATCTGCCTGCTGATCCTTTGTTAAATCATACATTAGAGTTAAATTGGTTGATACTGCAAGCCGGCACAAAGACAGCCAACAATATCATGACGAATCCGTAATTGCGTACGTGCCGACAGACGATTCTCAAGCCATTCGCTCTGACAACACATTTGGCACGTGTTGTTTGTTTCAACTTTTGCACCTTTCGGGCAGTTTATTCTTACCCAACCACCCACCGCACGGTGACGGAGAGAAAGAGAAAAGCACCACAATATCTTTCCACAGTCAGACACCCACCAGGGCTGACACTCGACAACAGAAGTAAAAGATGAGGTTAATTACAGTCTTCACAAATCTGTTCAGTAAGGCACGTGTATGCTCTGAACATAGAGGTTGTTCTGAATATAGTTTGTCCCACACGTTAAAACAACATGAAAACTGTTACATGCAAAACATTACTTTAGCAACCAATTAAAGTTGGCCTACTTAAAAGACAGGGCTCGGCAATATGGCAAAAATCCTCTCTCACGATATAGGTCAATTCATTTAACAACACTATGCATCGTAACATAGCATTTTTTTCTGTTAATAAAAATCAATAAATTTAATAAAATACAATAATATTAATACATAATAAAAAAACATCCACATGGTTTTGTACTATGACTTAAATACTTTCATCCAACTGTGATCAATTATCCTACAGGTTTGTGGGGGGATATCTTGATATACTGTATGATTTCAGGTAGAACAAATCCTCAACAAAATCTAGTCCTTGATCATCTAGTCCCTTTTAGGCCATGATGCTACTCTCTGATGTCACAACAGCATGACGAGTGAAGACTATTATTAAAACTCTACGTGCTACAAACCTATGTCCTTCCAACCTATGACAAACCTACATGCCGGTGACCACACGGCTGGAAATCACCGGCACCTCCGACAGCAGGAATCTAAAGAACCCAGCCACTTCGACTGGAACAACAAAAGAGCGTAATATCCCAGAAGTCATATGTAAGGTCCGTCTGGCGGAGATCACAGGCGGAAGCCTTCGGAAGTCTGTCTGATTGATGATCCCGGGCCAAGCCGAGCGTCAGAGAGCGACTCTGGCCCTCCGCACTGTAAACACGGCTTAATGGAGGGCTCTAACCCTGGCACTCACATGCGCTGATGTCGGCAAACACACATGTGAGCACTTACATGCAGACGCACCAATCCATACGTATGGCAAACACGCTCTCCGTTCTCTCAGTTTACATTCCCCGCTGCCTACCTTGATGCAGGCCAGTCCTGCGGTCTGGAATCACAATTTCCCCCTCTTGCGTCAAACTTGAGTCTGATTAGCATCATAAAAGGAAATAGCTTTCATTTTCCAAATAAGGTACGATATCACCTTTGAGCTTGCTACTGCTTCTATAGTTGTTATGGAAACACCACATTGTAGCTCCACCTGCCCGCTGTGTGACTGCTCAACTACTCCTGCTTTCTGGTCTACGGCGACGTGGTTGGGATGGATCCATCTCAGCGTGGCTGTGCCTACTGTCATGGACTGCTACTGTTGATACTATTGCTTCTGTTAATACCACCACTACTGTTAATGCTACTCCTACCATACTACCAACACCAAATGCAGTTGGACCCCAAGGGCCTGGGCTGCACGAGATTTCTGCCTAAAAGCCTATCAAGGCAGTTTTTTCTCGCCACTGTCGCTGTAACGCTTGCCCCTGGGTGATGTTGGGAATTTGAAATTGTGTTGACTCTTGACATTTTGAGCGTATTCTAGTCCTGCTCAATGTGTTAAGTGTCCTGAGATGACTTCTGTTGTGATTTGACACTATAAATAAAATTGAATTGAAATTGAATTGAATTATGGCTACAACATAGTTACCTACTTAAAAGAACCAGCAAAAAGTGAATAATGTTTGCATCAACCTAACGGAGTCCAAGAGTCACCTTTTTTTTAACCCATCCACCCACTGCAAGGTGACGGAGACGAAGAGGCACCATAATATTTTCCACGGTCTACGATTGACAGCCGACAGTCGGAGTAAAACATGAGGTTAAATACAACCTTCACAAATCTGTCACATGAAAACAACATGACAATGTGCATAATAATACTTTACCAGCCACTCTTGATATACAACCACCTTATAATGTTGCTATGGCTAAAAAACAGTTGCCTGAATCATGTTAGTGTCCACCTGAAAAATGTCCACTAGTCACTCTTTGAAGCTCTGTTTTGGTCTCCACCAACTTCCCAAGCCAATTGTTAATTTTGTCAGTATTTGGTACAAAGTAAGTTGCAGACAGTTCTGTGATTAGACTACTTTATAGGGAAATGTTGCGTATTGGGTGCTAGTTCTTAAATTGTCACTACAATAAACATCTTCTCCTAGAAACACCTTTTGATGGAGTATAATATAAAAGCATTAATTCAATCAGGTTTGTATGCTCTGTCAATGTGATTGAACGTGATAAAATAGAATCAGTCTTGACGATACGACAGCTGATGTTTCGTATAAACTACAATTCTTTACACTGTGTCCTGCCATTTCACTTCACACCTCCGGGGGAAAGGTTCACGCCTTCAGTGGAAGGTGTGAGCTGGGAGAGGCAATGGTGGAAACGTGAAATGCAGGAGGTGCAGCAGTTGGAACAGCGAGTCTCCCTGGCTGACTCCCTCCTCTCAGCGGTGCAAACACTGAAGCTACAACAGATGGAGAGCTAACGAGAGAGAGAAAAGGGGGATCAGAACACTGCCAAGCCTTCTATGTGGAACATCCTGCTAGAGACTACTGACATCACCCCAGACCTGACTTCTCTGTCTTACTGTCACAACAAACTGGTAGAAAAAAAAACATCCTCTCACGTGTTTAAAGGCACAAACGTGTCACAGCGGCATGATTACCTCTCATACTGAAAGAGGAAATAAGCGCATTTTTAACCGTTCTCACGAAGAGCAGGAACATCGTGCTCACGCTCCATCGCTGTAGTGACCATAGTACTTCTCTTAGTGCATGTCTCATCCAGCTTCCTCTTCCACCGACAGCTCCAGAGTGGTGCTGTCAGCGCTTAAAGACAAAACAATCACAAGAGGAAGTGGTATTTTTAGCAGCAGTTAAAAAATAAATAAAAAAAATGCGGAGTGGAAGTTCATTTTTAGTCCAGTTCAGATGGGAGGCAGGAATGTACAGAAATGTGGGTTGACACACAAGTTTGAAGTGTTTTAAACTGCGTCTGACAAAGGAGACATATGGCGGCGAAGGAGCATGAGTCAGAAACCCAGAGCAGCCGGTGGTGAACAGCTTTTAAAGCAGAGTTAAATGAGATATATATGTCTTTTTAGCATTCAAGTCTAACAGCAGGCCTGACATGTCACAGTGAGATGGTTCATCCTTCACGTAAGCTGCTCAAATTCATGTCTGTCACAATGAATATTGATATGATGTGTGAAATGGAATATACATTTCAGACACAGAAACATGATGTACAGTGCTGAAAAACGAATGGTACCTCCACTCACTTAGGCTCATTTCCATGCTAGGTAACCGTATAACATTAAGAGATCTTATGTCTTGGAGTATGCTCATCCATAAGTACCGTAAAATCATCTTCAAAACAAGAACATTGCTTAATGTCTTGGATAATATAAAGGACACTGTGTGTGCTTAGAGAGACGCCGTGTGCTGCTGTCGGTGTGAAAACAATTTATTTACTCGACCAATTCTCACATCACAGCTCGTGAATAAACATAAAGTCATCAGTGATTTTAGCACTTTCAATAGAACTATTTCAGATACAGATGATCTTAATAGGATTTATGCGTGATCTTAATACCGTAAAAAAAAGGTATTTTATTTCACCATAAAAAGTGTTTGGGGAAATAAATTGCATATTGCATATATATGCATATTCTTGTCTTTAGTGCCATTATGAAGGGGAATGAAAGTTCCTATTTTACATGAATTCACCTTCATTTACCTGCAATGCTTAAGATGTGACTCCATCTACATAATAACAAAATGCAGCCCAATCAAGTTTAATGCTGATATAATGTGTTTTGCTGCAGGTGTACGGCACCTGGGACAAAACGTACAGTGGCTGTAGAAACAGAAACCCAAAAGAAGTTTGAGTATCAACAATACCGTATTGATTTGTTGGGCTTTTAAATGGTGATAGACTCAACGTTTTACAACCACTGGACCACAACACACAGACACTTGAACACTGATAGCGCACAGCTCAGCCTATAACAATAAAATGTCAATCCTCAGTGTGATAGTTAACATCATAATATCATGTTGGGGAAATACCCAATTATTAAAAATTCCTGCCTTTGAAAAAATTGTAAGAATTATTAAAAGAGAACATGCAAGTCAACTGTTGTGGAAAAATGAATCTGCCCAATAAATATCAACAACCAGGATCAGCTTTTTCTCCGAGGTTTATTCCACTAAGTATTCTCATCTGCAGAGGAGGTTCATCCCTGCCTTCTGATGCAAAGGTTCAGAATCAGCAGGAACGACCCTGAGTCTAACAACAATCTCCCTTTTAAGGAGGAGGAACCATGGACAAAGGACGGATCATGTCCTATCTTACAAAGACAAGATGTACAGGCAAGGTCAAGATTTACAGAACACAGGCGTCATAGTCCTGAAATTATCTTATGTCAATGTGGCCCTCATGTTCATATCATCTACAGGCATTCATTTTCGTCATAGCATAACAGTCAGAAGAGGAGATGCGGATCGACGTCTGGCCTGACAAATATTCTGATTATAAAGTACAAACATCCAAAATTCCCATTACACAACGTTCATTGAACACTCATCGGTCCTGCACAGTAAAGTTTTAACACCACAATGCAGAATCAATGATGAGTCACAATATGTGTTATCTTTACAAACATATACCAGCATATGAATGCTGTGGATGCTGGGTTTCTTTTTTTGCTGATTTTGCTTTTTTTTTTAGCATAAATGTGCTTGTACACTGGCTCTGCTGGTAGATGTTGTCTCTTAACTCCAGATCTATTCTGGCATTGCAAGATGCTAATCAGACTCAACAATCACCAGTGCACAGAATAAGAAGTCTTTGCCCAGATATCCATCATCCTGAACCCCAGAGGCTAAACTGTCGCCATGACGATAGCCGATGGGTTCCAAGATTGATATTATCACAAGGACTGAATGCTTGTAGGTGACTGCTCTTGCTGCTGTGCTGATTCTCAGTAAATTGCACTGGCTTTATTCATAGAATTTGAAAGGCACGGAAGCGCTACTATAGTTTATTTACACGTGTATAGGCCACTGCAGAGATGGCTCATCCGAGAGCTACGCAATTAACAGCTGTGAGCGGTTCCCTAATGTGAAGCTGGTGGACGGAACGAAGGAGCGATGACGAGGTGAAATTAGAAAGTGAGGAAAAGGATTGAGAAGGTATATAATGATAGTGAGATAGAAATGTCAGCCAGGAGGGGGATGAGAGAATAAGTAAGGGAAGGCAGTAAGAGAGATTGGGGGGAGCAGTGGGGCGCTGGTGTCCCTCAGCCTCGGTTGTACCTGTGCGCCCGTGTTCCCTTCATGCATCATCCTGCGAGCAGCATGTCTGCTCCGGCCCCCTAGGAGATTAATTAGCAGCCTCGGCTAGCCGAGGAGCTGCTGATATAGGCAACCCAAGTCAACTCACAAGATAAATTACCTCAGCTGAAAGCTCAAAGTTCAGCTATTTTACCACGTAGAAAACAGGCTGTCGGAGGACTCTGGAGGTCCAGGACTGCGTCAGTATCTGGTGTAGGTGAGGAGGGGGCCAGCCAGCGCGTTGTTCACTCTTCTGTATACATTTGGCTATTCTGGGCATAGTCAGTTTGGTGGCACACATACTCCCTCTTAGTAAAGTTAAACATGTATCAACAAACAGGTGGGTCCGGGGTTATACTGTATGTTTTACCTCTTAAGGTATAAAATAGCTGTATCCATCGGCAACAGTTCCCCAGCTATGTTATTGAGGTGTCGACGCTTAATCAAATCGTATTTCAGCTTATCTTTTCTTAGAAACAAAAGTAGGACAATTTTAGTGTGAACTGACCTTTGTTTAAAAAACAATTAAATAAGACAGAAAAGAAATGCCCTTATTTAACCCTTTTCTAACGCATACTTTGCCAGCTGAGACAGTGACAGATCTGGTCCAAATATTGAGCTTCTTTCAGGGTCAGGTAATGAAAAGTAGGACGTAAGAACAATCACGCTAGAATACTCATGACTGCTCCCAAGGGAACAGAAAAGTAGACCTATTATACCGCATACTCTGAATCCTCCTCCCCACTGATTCCATCTTTTTTTTTATTCATATATCACTGCGGGCAACCTCGCTTGTTTTTGCCCACGAAGTCTCTGTATCTTTTGCACTCTTCACCTGCTCATCCTTAATAATGAGGTACTGGTGCCGAGTTGTTTTAGGTAGAATATGATTAAATGTTTTTAATGATAATATACAATACAATTATTAGTATGCAGTATAGTAAGAAGCAAATCTAAGAATGCACCACAGCCAATTATGATTTGCAGTACAAGGAACTGAAGATGTCAAGAGCGGGTCAATGCTGTAAAACGTTGACATCGGCATACATTTTTCCTTTTTGCCTCCCTACCAAGAAAATGTAGCACAGACAGGAAATGCTCAGGAATTAACCGACAGTGTTGGACAGGCCTGTTTTTCAGATGCCAATCAAAAGGAAATCACACAAAGAAAATGAACAGATTACTGCGAGGAGACGGGTTTTTCAATAAGCCTGCGAAATCTGATTGTAACTGTGCGGTTTTAGCCGAGTCAGCAGCAGTAAGGCCCTATTGAGCTGAACTCATAATGCACCAGGGACCAGAGGAATGCTGACTTGTGGCGGATTGAGCATAATAACTCAAATCGATGATTCAGCTTGCACATGATGACCAGTCGAACGCCAATAAAGCGCTTAAACAATCACATGCATTGGTCTATTATTTTCCAAAATTGATGCAGTGAAACATTTCTGTTGCCCAGCAACACTGTTCTAACATCTAATGAAGAATGAAGCGTTGCTTGTGTCAAAGTGCCTCATTAAACAGTTATTGTGTGTAATCAAAGCCACATGAACTCAATAATGAATCAGTCTCATGCAGAGTCTCCTCTCCACATCCAAGAAACATGCAAACTAGATTTTCACCTGTTGGCTGCTACAGCATGATGAATGCACATGAACACTTTAATTATAGAATAATGGACGTGTGCACATGTACGCCTTCATTAAAGTTAGCAAAATAAAGCAGCTGCGACTGCTTATACAGTCCAAACATTACTCAGATACAGTGTTACATTAGTATTTCCCTAAAAAGTCAAGTGCCTTCCAGACCAGCAGTTCAAATCTAGAGCTGCAAACCGTGAACACACTACTCAAGGCCAGCCACCTGGGAGCACATCCATTCCATCTGACTACCCTGTGTTTGTCCAAGCCAGAGTTCCTGCCGCTCCACTGATCAGCCCTCCCCCCCCCCCTCCGGGACTTGGCGGCGCACACAAACGAGCAGTCTCTTAAAAATCGACCACACTTTGAATGCACCCTTCAAGCGGGGCGACGAGCCTCTCAGGATAACACACGGCAAAGTAGGGCAAGAGGCAGCTTGGTGTTTGTTTGTGCCGAAACGAACACACATCTCAATGACGGGAAGGTAGAGCTCTCGCAAACTCCATCTGATGCACTTAAAGCACGGAGCGAACTATCGGGAGCTCGAGGCTGCTCGTGTCTGAGTCCACATGGGGAAGGAGTGCATGCATGTGTGTGGAACTTTGCTCCCATCATTGTGTGAAACACGCAGCGCCACGTGATCACACCCTCACCATACATCTCCCCCATACCTCCACCACGTTATCTAGTCAGATCTGGGCAGAGAGTGCTTATTGACCACTTTAAGGTTGAACAGACAACATGAAAAGCCCCACAATGCTTAGGGATGGACCGGTGGGGGAATTGAATGACCTTCTGAACAGACCAGACTTCAATCTATCAGCCAAAGCCATCGCCGTACGCCACCTGTTTGTCACAACGCCCGGTGCCAGCTACTGCAGCACAACCCATCTCAAAATGGTTAGTGAGTGTTTTTGAAAAGAAAGTACCAGGAAAAACAAAAATACACTGAAGAATGAAGAAAAGTAACAGCTTTTCACTGCAGGAAATTACATATTGTTTGCACTGAGTTAAAGGAAATTAGTTGGAAACACCAACATCCTGCATGTGCACACATTCTCACATGCACTCAGAGAAACTGCACACAGCCACAGTGTGAGGTAGAGTTTTGCAGCAGGAAATCACAAACAAGAAAGAGAGAGAGAGAGTCACAACATGAGAAAGGTGAGGAAACGTAAGCGGCGACAAGCAGCCGATGTCACCGATGTGAGAGAGCTGTCAAAGCTGGAACACGTGTTCCAAAGTGAAATAAACAAGAAATCACCAGCATTGTGCATGAAAACGTGACTGATATGGGAGAAAGCGGAAGGTAGGAAAGATGGAGAGGGGACTTTTCCAGGTGAGTTACCTAGAAGAAAGACAGAAAAGGGTATGAGAAAAGTCACGCTGTTGTCTTCATCAGTGCAGGATCCAAAGCCCTTCCAGGTGAAAATCAAACGTGGGGAAAAAAAAAGAAAGAAATAGAGCAGGTGCGTTAGAGGTCAACATTCAGAACAGAAATGAACAGAGAACACAGAACAACACGGACGGAACACGAGGCCACGGGAGACGTGAACATACGTGTGCAGGCGGATGCCCTACCTGTTTGGCTGAGCTGAGAGGTGCTCCGGCTCTTGCGCGACATGCCGACCATGGCCTGCATTTTGGCACCAATGCTGGAGCGCCTCTTCTTCTCGTCGGTGCCTACCGTGCCGACCGCCGTGTCCGACTGGCTGCCGTCCGTCTTCTCCAGGTTGCACATGTCGCCGCTGACGCTCGTGCTCTTGGTCATGTTCACGCCGCCCGACGAGCCCATTTGCCTGTTTTTCATTTTGGATGCAAAGTCACTGTCAGCCACCACCATTGAGAGGGGGGAGGCAGGCGAGGACAGAGAGAGAGAGGATGGGTGAGAGGGGGTGGGGGGGGATGAGGAAGAGGGAGATGGTGGATGAGGAAGCAGGAGGAGAGGATGGAAGAGGGAAGACAGGAGATGAGGAGGCGTGGGGTGAAAAGGAGAGAAGGACAGAGTTCAGGTACAGGAGTTCATGACTTACAGTATAGCTGAGTTGAGGGTTTTAAGTGGATGTGATATCTTGTAAAAGAGCATCCATGCAGTGAAAGGTCAACATTTAAATACTCTACTGTGCTCAGCTCGTCATGCTTTGTGTTAACTTGTTTTTGTGCCATTTTTAAAGTTAATGACCACATCCAGGGGTTATGATCTTTGTGATATACGCTTTGGTTTGTTTGTTTGTTTCTCAGCAGTCTTATTCTAGTTTTTTTTTTGTTTATGATGGTGACTGCAGCAGATTTAAACTTCCTTTAAATTTGAAACAATTTTCTGAGCAGTTTTTAGTTCATGGTGGCTGAACATGTATGCCTGAAAGTTAATTGTTGACCTCAGTGAGATGCGATCATGTTTCTTAGGGTGAGATCTCTTAGGAGTTTTCTTGAAAATGTTAAATATATTTGACCAATTTACTTAGAACCTCATTTGTTTCAATTCTAATAATGTGTACACAATGTACTACAGTTTAACAGGCATAACAACAAGGCATATTGTCCATGTTTTATGATAAAGGTTTGGTTTATTTACATACAACTTTCAGATAATAGGAAATGCATCTTTAATATTTAGCTCTCTCTCTCCCCCTTCGTGTCCACCTGGAGGAAGCAGCTCCTCTGCATCTGACTCGTGACCACAGACTCAAAGTTAAACTGCAACACGCAAAGAAAAGTTGCATGTCATCAGCATTATTCCACAGCTCTTCCTGTTTGAAGGGAAATAGGCCACTGTCCAAATTAGGCTCTTATTTTAGCGCTCCCAGTAACATTATCTTTAAGAGACAAATTACATTCTGTATCATGGGCTCTGCATCCTTAATGGGATGAGATATGTGCGGCGCCCTCGGGCTACTATTCATTAATTAAAGTGACCTCCGCCATGTAAGTGTCTTATAAAGACAACTTATGGAGAGACACGCCGACTAAAACGGGGGGAGGAATCAATGCGGTTCGACAATTGACTCCATCAATTACGTCAATTAGGCTCCTCAAAACGCTGCTCTTTCATATACGAGACATCGCTGATCGACTCCGTTGTGTAAGAATGAAGAAAGCGATCGGTTTATAATCCAGATTACGTCTGACGGGGTAATAGGATTTCAAGTGCAGGCAGCAATATCGCATAACAATGAAGTGGTGCTTCTCATTTAAATGTTAACGCTTCACTTCTCTGCACATCCAAAGGTACCAGGTTTTCATGGCCTTCTGTCTGTGTTTTTAAGCTTCATGCCGCCAGAGAAAGAGAGAGGGGGGCATCCTGTTCTCAAGGAGGTAGATAATGAATCATATCTACCACTTAATCTGTCACGAGTGTTCGGAAACTCAGAAACGACTGCTCGTGTTGATCTTCTCACTGCCGACAAAAACACTACGCACCGCCACATCTGGAAGCTCCGGTCCTAAACGCTACGTTTGGGTTGTTTATACGTCTTGTTTCGGTTCCAGCAGGTGGTGAAATAAGTCAGATGTGCTCTAAAAGAAGTGCACGCGACCTCCTGCCTCATCCTGCAGTATAAAGCCTTTTGTTTATGCCAGTGGCTTCTGTTATAGATCAGCCTGTACTTTAATGCATAAATATTGAATGCCTATTGGGAGGGGGGGATTAGTGCCTTTGATGGGTAAATGCAGCCCAGGAGCTTTGAAGCGTCTCCTGACAACGACACCGGCCGACACGGTACAGGTGACATTCTCAAAAATGCTCTTTCACTATCATCGCAGTGAGGCTGCATTTCATCTGGTCGACATGGAGCGATATGCTTCTCCCATAATATCAAATAAGCACACAGTGGTAAGTAAGTAAGGTGTGGTGGAGCGGGCCGTCACCACCTCTACAAATTATGGCCCGCTGAGGTTAAACTGATGAGAACGGAGATTATCGGATGCCAATTGGACAGAATGTATGTACAATAACCTTTTAAGATACAGTAACACTCTCTATAATATGCATGTCTATAACGTATTATAAACATACTTATACTGTGTTATAATCTGATACTGATCGACCAAGGGGAAATGGTGATACAGACTTTGACCTGAGATAAAATAAACAGAACCCCCCCTCTACTCTCTGAAGAACAGGGCTTGGCACTCAGGCCGGTCTCACTGCAAGTAAATGTGCCTGATGGGAGACTGGGACTTTTTCATCTTCAACCTCAAAGAACACAGTGTTCCTCAGCGTGCAGATTGCTCACCATGCATTTTCATCTAGGCCAAGATGTTCCCGAGGCAAAACAAAACCCCTAAATGTCTTTGTCTTCTAAACGTGTTGACACCATTTTGTCTTTGGAACGATAACATACACCCCATCGATGAAAAGGGAGTTGCTTTCACTTGGGGATCATCACAATTCAACAAAAAATATATTTTTTGAAGATTGCTATCAGCCCAAAAACAGCCACGCTTCTACAAAAATAATGTAGCACACTTTAAACGTGGTCACATAATGTTTAGATAAGAGAAACATTGCTATTAATCCCAACTATTTGAATGCCAAGCAACATTGATGTTTTAAATGAACTCTTAAAGGGCCAGTTCATTCACAGATTTGCTGTTTAGACGGCTGGATGGAAACGTAAGGTCGTGCAAGGTGGATCCTGTCCTCCCACACTTCTACCCTCATCTTGTTCTCCTTTCACAGAGAGGTCCGCTGCTTCTTTATCAGGTGAGGCAGAAGAACGCGTTACCACGGCAACTGTGCCTCCCGCCGGAGCATTAGCATGCTGTCAGCACAACTCCAAAGTTTTTATTCAGAGACCTGAAGGTGATTAATTACTATATATATACTGAAATGTGATCATCAGCCGCAGAGGTAAGATGCAGATGCAGGCTGTTCCTTGAATGGGGGGGTTCAAGTAAACACCCCCCTTCTTTTTAAGTAGTGATCAGCCTGTCCTTCAAAACAAGTCTTTGCTTGCATGGATGAGCCATTACCCAGGTGAAAACATACAGGACGGCAGAGCCACGGAGGAGTGGAGGTGACAGCAGGATTTCAAAGTGCTGATGGAAAGCTCCTTACACCTTGAGACTGCTGGACAACACCGGCTTAGAGCCGCGTGTGTTCGGCCCTGCGGAAGCGAGCGTGGACCAAAACACGCACCGCGTCCGTACACTAAGCCAACGTGGCCCGTTTGATGTGTAGCAGATGTATATTTACATCGTGACCTCAATACGTTGGAGGTGAGTCATAAGTAAATGGAGCCGGTGGCAACGCTTCAGCCGGATCACACGGCCTCGTCGCACTTAGATAAGCAGAGCTGTGAATGGACCTTTTATCACTTGCGGCAGGTAGCATCTTATCCATTTCCCAGCCACTTCCTGGCTCCTCCACTGATATTGATCCTTTTCAGTGTGTACAGTATCGACGTGGAGGCTCTCAGGAAGGCTCAGTCCTCTGTTTACTGTCTAAGTTCATTGTTCTGGCTGATGTGACTGTCGTTACTGGCAGAGCTTACATAATAGCACATGAGAAACACAAGTCGCTTTTCTTATCCTAGTGAGTAACGGAGCACATCACAGCGCTAACCCAATGACACGGACAGTAACAATGCATCTCTTGTCTCCATTAGGGATCGTATTGTGTTTTATGAAACTGAGATCTGTAGCTTTGACATCCAGAGCACCACTTCTATTAAATGGCAGGTGTAACGACTGGCATGTGTTTGTAAATAAAGCCATTACAGCAATTAACATTTGTTTTTATTATAATTATTATAATCATTTTTTTATTTATTATATTTTGTCTATGAAATGGCCTTAGGTAATGTATTTTATTTTCTCTTCTTGTCTGACTAACATTAGTCTAAACCCGTAGAACAGAAAATACTCTTTGAGATTTGAGAAGCTGGAACAAGCAAATGTTTGGAAATTACTGCATGGAAATGAACTCAAAATGATTGATCGATACCTAAAACAGTGACTGATTCGTTTTCTGTTGATTGACTAATAAATAAGTCGAGTCAAGCAACAACTTGTTGAAAGAAAGATTCACTGAGCACTTTGGAGCCGATAAAAATAATAATTATACCAGTTCATATCATCTTCTATATGAGCCAGACAAAGCTCAACAGTGTAAACAGTGCATGCTATACTTCCTGACACAATGTGCTTCACTTTGCACACAAACAGATCATAAAGCAGGAGCATCTTATAAAGTCATCTCATGGCTCCTGCCTTCTGATTGGATGATGTGAACCAATGTAATATCCAAACTTTTGATACCTGAAAATGACCTGATCTAACATTTACTGCTGCTTAGCAACAGCTTGCTTCGCAGCCTGCAAGACAATGACATTCAGATAGATACTGTTATCACTGTGTAAATGTCTTTGATTAAAAAGAGCATTAAGCCATATCATATACTGTGTTGAAGCGATAGTTTTGATTTTTTTTTCAAGTGGGGTTGTGTGAGGTACGTATACATAGTCAGCGTTTTTGTTTGGGGAAACAGACAGGAACACCAGCACTGAAGCCAAGCAATGTCATATTGATGGACCTTTCATTTAGGTGACTAAAATAACTCTTCCTGCCTCCTGCGTCCACACAAATACATGGCGTTACTCCCGTGACTGGTGCTGCTGTCTGTTTCTCCAACTCTACTGTCGGTAATACACTCTGACTATGCATATACAGCTCATACAACCTCACCCCAGAAGAATCCCAACAATCCCTTTCACCTCAGCTGAGTGCAACACATGAACATCTTCACCAAACCTGAATGAGTAATAGAACCGGATGTTTTGTTGTCCCGGAAAAAGGAGGTATGTTATGGATTTATACTGTAGCTGTCATGAAGGAGTCGGGGTTGATCACACAGATAAGACTTGTCAGCATGAACCGATCCAGCTCACTTTCAGTCAAGGAGGAAGCCATTTGTTTGAAATTGGAATATTATAACAATCATCAGAACGTGTTCGCTCGAGCAGCATTTAATTGTAATTTTGATCACATGAATTAGTCTCCAGTGACTTAACTGAAAGTGAAGTGATTGCTACACAGACAGACAGACAGACAGACAGACACAGAGAGAGAGAGACATGTTCTTGGCACGTGGAGGAGAAGCTGGAGGAATGTGGGAGGTTTGGGTTGACACGTTGCAGGTGCGACACTGTGCGATTGACATAACAGGCCAACGTACTGACGCAACATCCCGGCACTGAGCAGCACAGACGAACAGTTAAGCAACTCCAGACTGCAGCCTCACTAAACAAAACGCCACTGTCTCAGAATCCATCATTCTGCCTTCGGGTTTTTCTAAGAATGCACTGTGCTGTGTCCCATGCATGTCCGTCACATTTCCGCTGTAGGTATTTGGGCTCCCATGCATGCGGGATGCACTTTCTTAATGAGACTGTACACACTGGTGAAGTGTTAATCGCACATAAGAGGGTATGGCTCTTATCTCACAGCGTTTTCTCTCAAGTCCAAGCACACACTGTGCAGTAGTAATGTGGGCAAGAAGCACTAACTCAGATCCTGCTGCGAATGTGATTAGATAGTGAAGACATCTTATTAACTGCGTAAGCTAAGCTTTTATCCTGCTGTGGGATCCAAGCCAGTTTGATCTTGAATTTGCTCTTGACATACTTTTTTTTTTTCACATGCTAGTCCTGCACTTATAAAACCACAATAGAATAGTGCCACATATAGTCTTCCCATGTTAAAACCACAGCAGTTTCCATACATGCATTCAGTCATGTATGTGTGATGACTAACAATGAAATCCAACCATATTGTTTCACGCTACGTGATGAAATATAAAAGACTAAATTTAAATCTACATTCTAGGCAAAGGTAACTATAGTGAAATTAGACAGGTGCCTGGCAACTAGAGGATCTTTGGAGAAACTAAAGCGATTTCACTGTTGTGTGCCTTGGAGAAATGCATCAACGCACCACAATCTGTTTGGAAACTGTGGAAAGTTTGACTTTTGCAATGCAAAGTTTTCTCTATGTGACTGCATGTTAAGGAGAGCTTTGGAGATATCCATGTCTGAGGTTTCAGGTTCCTCCCCTAGACAATGGTGTTGGGAGTGCAATTTTGACTCACTTTTCTGTTAATTTAAAAATAAAAAATCTATTTTTTAAAACATTAGCATTTTTCCAGTGGCAATGTCCCCAATCAGCATAATCCACAGACCTTTATGACAACAGCCTCCACTGTTAATGAGCAACGTTGGAAAGAAAATGATTTAATGAAATCTTTTGGCAGAGGACTGTGGATATTTCTGAGCAAACAGGACACTGATTGGAGACGTTAATTTAATTGCTTATTAAAATAAAAAAAAACATTTATAAAAAAAAAATACTTTATCTCAATTGGTTTAATCTGGTTAATTAAAGGTTAAATAAATTATATATATTATTTGTATTTAATTTCATGTCTTCCATCATGGGATGAATAAAGGAATTCTACATTCTCACAAGTAATATTACCTTCCTTCACCTTTTCATAACTTTCCCTCCTAACCGCGACTCCCAGTCATTCAGACATGCATCTATACTGTAAATGCTTATTTAGCTCTCTGTACTGTATTCCTGCACATCTCAGCAAATTCATCTTAACCTGTCTGAATAGCTACATAAAAAAAATACGTTTTTGACTTGGTGCTACTTTATTTTGAATGCTTGATTCCATGTCCATCTGATCTGCTACTGAAGCGTGAACAGGCTGCACGGGTTACCACACTGTTGTCTGCTACTAGGGATGGGACGATATAGGAATTAATTGCGCATCGGGATCAAAAACACTCACAATAATAATCGATCGTGACTTGAAACTGCCAAGCTCGCTATCATAGAGAATCGCAAAATAGAGTCTGATTTTTTAAAATACAGGATACAAAAATATATTTTTAAAACATTTTTTTATTCATCCAGGGAGACCATAGGATTCAAGATTGTATCTTAAAATATTTCTTAACAAAATGTGAATTGACACCAGGACGTTTTAAGAGCTTTACGCACATTTTGATGATTATTGGGATAATAACATAAATCTGAATTATTTTTGGCCAAGATAATCATGATAGTAAATTCCCATATCGTCCCATGCCTGCTCACTACAATAATCAAATAGGAATGCTAGTCTACTTTAGTAGTGGAAAGGAGTAGAAGGGCCACAGTTATCAAGATTTAAGGGTGGAGGAGGTCACCACACCAGGTGTACACTATTGTTAGTGGGAGTCTGCAGTTAGAGGCTGCCACACTTGTATTACCTGAGGTCAGACTCTGAGATACTCCTCTGGTGCAAGTCCTCTTCGTTCTCCACCAAATCCTCCTGATGCTCCTTGTCTACGTCAACCCTCCCCCCACATCCCTTCCTCCCTCCCTGCGATCTCTCCTCTTTACTCGCCCTCCTCCCTTCCCCTCCTCCTCCTCCCCCCACACCCGCCTCCTCCTTCTCTAACACCTCTCCTAACTGCTCCTCCGCCTCCCGAGACTGGCTCCTTGACTGCAACTGGCTGAAGACGGAGACAGAAGCAAGACAGCAGCACATGCAAAGCAGAAAGAAAAAACCAAACAACGCATGAATATTGTCAACAACAAGAGAAAGAAAGACAAACACAGAGAGAGACGGTGCAGCCGAGATCAAAAGCAGACTGATTCAAAATAACGGAAAACAGAAACGCAGACTTACAGCAAAGCAGCATGCAAACGACTTTGTTTTTTTGCTTTGATACGAGACAAAACCCAAAGAGATGCAATGTGTTTTATGTTCCAGTGTGTGGTCCGCCAGATATGGACAAACTTCCCCCGCAGCTTGAATGAGCAGAGTTCAAACATTTGGTTCCAGATTGTTTCTAAAACGGAGCCAAACCTGAACTCTTCACAGTGAGAAAATGACACACAGAGCTAGGTGGCGCATTTTCCTCTTTAGGTTTCCGCCGAGTGCAAACGTTTTCAGAGCTGAAAAGGCCTGGACCTGGCAACGCATGTATGGAAAGACAGGTTCACAGCTGAGGGGGATTTGTCCATCCCAGCTTGATGAGTTTCGAGAGAGAGAGGGAGAGAGAGAGTTCATGGCCCACCGGTGTGGACGTCAGCCTACCGGATTTTGCGGTTCCCTTGCGGCCTTTCTGATTGGACAGACATGTAGCTCGTGCTGCTGAACCGAGAGGCACTACTGGTTCTCGACACAGCGGACACGTCGCTTACATCGCTGTCCGATGACTTGGCCGACAGGTTATCTGAGCCCCGTGGATCTCTGCCCGAACGCTGCAGAAGGAGAAAAAAAAAAAGGGACCGTGTTACGGTGAAAACACAAAAGTTCAGTCACACTGATATTATAAGAAGAAACTCATTTGACATAGAGTGAGAGACGGAGGTAAACTTGTGAGGAAAATAACTTTCAGCGCAAACAAAACCTTTGAGCGCTGAAATTGGCTGATGAATGTGATTAGTGTGGAGTTGAGTTCTCAGAGGAGTAGAGGAGAGGGAGTAGGGATGATGGTGTTACATGATGATGGCGTATTAGGTGTGCTTTTCGAAAGGTCGGAATGTATTTCAGTCAAATACACCAAAGAGACATTCAAGTTGGATAAATATAAGGGTGAGTGTTAGATTTCAGCCTCAAAGGCAACATTTGCACTTTGCCATAAAATGGAAAGAAGACGGAGCAACTGTGAAGCAGGAAGTACATGACATTTCTACCATTGATGCAGAAAAGGCAAACATCGGTAGACCACCAGATTGAATGTGTCGCTCTAAATGTTGAAAATAAACCATGTGAGCATAAACTCAAGTTAAATCTTCAAACTTCAGACTACAAACAAAACGACAAACAGGCATCCTTGGGTCTGTGGGGCTGCTGGGGCCCCAGAACAGTTGTACTTCTCAAAAGCTGCCCTCTTCTGCCCTCCTCTGTCCTCATCATAGCAGGTTCTCTGGATGATCATTCAGATTTTCTATGTGGACGACCCCCCATCCCAATGTCTCCAAATATCGTTTATTCACTGTAGAACTTCAGAATGTGTGTCTTTATCCTCCTTCACAATAGATTATAGAGTGATACTATAGGACACAAATAACACAGGAAAGCCCTTTAAGTAATAACAGCATGCAAACACACCACCATAATGATGTGATGTTGTAGTTGGAATAGTATTGGAGTGATGCCTTCTATAGGAAATGCACAGCCCAAGTCTAAAAATAAAGTCCTAGCTGACCCAATAGCATACATAACTAAAGGATCTGTTAATATCATGCTGTGTTTATCTGTTGTGGAATGTGGAACCTGAACTTAGCCCCACAGTAAGTATTTTATATTGTATTTTAAGAGCGAGCGCTCAGAAGTCTTGTTTAATAACACTGAGAGCACTGTTTTGTCACTGGCACTTCCAAGAAGGATCATGTACAACAGACAAGGACACCTCATAATTTAATCAGCTTTTTATAGACTCCGAGCAAACACACCGGCCCAGTCGCTTTCATACCACAGACTTAAAAGGACAGCCGGACCGAGAGCCTCCGTCTTGCAGCGAGACGCCGGGCCCCTAAACATGTACGGGACCTCTCCAGAACAGAGTAGTAAACACTTGACTCTGCACACACTCACTTGTCACATTCCTCCAGTTAGCAACAAACGGCTTAAAGGCTCAGTTAACCCAAGTGACAAAGAGAAAAACCATTTCCTTTTCTTACTTCAGGTTGTGTCTGTTTGGGTTTCATGCACTGAGCTTCGGAGGTATCCACACTTGTATGTATGACTCACAGCACTGAAGAATGACATTTGTGTGTTCCCAGAAACTTTGTCCCAGTCAGTCAGGAAAAATCCACAGACCAGAACATGAAATATTATTATCATGACGATTTTTGTACCATCAGTTTAATAGTATTTTCCAGCAAAAGCTGTTGAAAGTCTGAGAATTAGTAAGTTACTAAGACATCATTTATGGGAAGGTATGTTGCTCTGTTTTCTTTTTCTTTTCTTTTTTTTTTTGCATTGAAGGAAAACGTCGTATAATGACCGTTTGGATGCAAAGTACTCATCGCTAAAAGAAAACTGTTTTTCTCACATGCCTCTACTGTGATAGAATCTAGAAATCTAGAATCGAAAAACTTGAAGAATTGGAATAAATAAATTTCAGCCAAACTATATTAAAACACCTCAAATCCAGTCGCATTCTCACATTTTTGGCAACACTTCACTGTTCCAAACACTTCACACGGCCGTGTGTTCGCCCACGCAGGCTGCGAGTGAGTGTGAGTCCAGATGAGAAAAGATGTTTATACAGTAAGATTTTGGCAAAGTGCATGAATGGATATTTTGATATAGTTTTGTTGTCATCATAGGAGCAAGATTTGAGATTGGGAGCACTTTGATTGCCTCTCAACGGCTCTCAACATGGCAGACGGCGGCTCACAGCTAATGAAGCGATCAGTACAAACAAGGTGCTAACAGAGCTTACAGTGTTTACCTGAAGGGGAACAGGAAGTAAGAGCGAGATACTCTTCTATATCTATAGCAAAGCGTTGGTTGCTGCTATATTCATGTCCAGAATGTTGATTAAAGCTCCTTTAAACCTGACCTGCGATTATTTCAATTCATTGTGAATTGAATCTCTTCTCTGTTCACGGAGGCATGCAAGAAAAAAACACTTTACCTCAAGATTTCAAGGTAACACGCGGTGAGTAACTGATTTACAAATGGTCATTGGAAGAGCAGAGTCCTTTAACATGTCAATGCAAAGTCACTATCGTGAGCAGTGAGTGGAGAGACACACATCGATTTGGGTGCAGCAACCTTTTAAAAAACAAACTCCGCGGCCTCCGACCTTTGAACCGAGTTGAGTGTTTGCCTGTTTGTGTGACTTTGGCTGCAGGATGATGTTGATAAGCACATGTGTGCTCAATTGCTTGCAAAGTGTGCCATATGGCCTGCACACGGTGCAACCATGCCAGCGCTATAGTGTCCATGCTTCTTACAGAGTACTGGAGCATGCAGCCAGCGTTGCCTGGGCGTGTTCTTACCTTGTGGTAGTCCTGCTCCAGTCTGGAGTCGGAGCCCGCTCCCTGCTTGTACTTGTTCATCTTCAGCTTCATCTGCCTGGTCCTCTCCTCCATGTCCATACCTAACCACAGAGACGGGGGACAGTCAGACAGGCTGAAGCAGTGAGGAAGACCTGATGGAGGGACACACGGTTATGGTGAGACAAGCTTCTGCTGAGCTATGAGCCATGAGCTATGACAAGGACAGATCGAATGGGATAAAGCTGAATGGTTGGCCGTATTAACATTGACTGTGTAACATATTAAACAACTACATTTGTAACCGACTGTCAGAATTCCAGGCTCATTGAACCAAAACGGGGAATTTTTGTCCAAATGTTTTGTTTTAATTGACTGGATGATAATCAAATACCACAATTTACTGATTCATAGTCGCGATGCTTCGGACACTGAAGCTACAGTGAATCAAATGTACGACTTCGAGCAAATGTTCCTGACGAGATTCTCGATAAATTCCGATGCTTTGGTAGAAAATGAAATCAAGACTAATGCATCCCTCTCAGCTGGAACTGAAAGGCTTGCAAAAAAAATCTTTGTTTGTTTGTGGTTTCTCATTTCACTGCTTTGTGAAAATCACCACGTCATCCGATTTGCCCATCTCATCTCCTCCTCACTTCAATTGAAGAACTGCGCTTTGTCTTCTATCGCCGCGCAATTTGCATTGGACCAACAACCAGCTGAAATCAAGAGAAGCTTAACCTTGTTCTGCCGGCGCTAATGGCGCTGCTGCGTAAGAGCTGTGCGCGTTTTATGTAACTAAAAAAAAAGAGAAAAACACCCAAAATTACGACAAATAAAACTGCTACATGTCGCCACCAAATTATGACTTTCCTGTTGCACCTCCATTCTCTCCACTTGCTCTCTGCTTCTACTTTTGTGTCATATGATGGCGATGACAGGGTGAAGATGAACGCACATGTACAGCGTGCCATGCGCACACACAGTAAGCCCGTAGCTTCACATGCGCACAAGGAGAAGCGGAGCAAGCTGAGAGCAAATGAATGACTGCAATCATGAGGCAAAGTGAATTTCTCTCATTAGGATGGCGTTCGTTATCTGCCTCTCCTGGTTAATTGATGACTCGGTTGGTTACTTAACTGCTTCTGTTACATCTCACAGACTATGCACCTTCACGTCTTTAGTTTTCTCAAATCTGACATATTATGTCAAAGACGTTTGTAAGTTTTGTGACTTTGTCTTCTGGCTCATTGGGTTTGAAATGAAACAACGTCTGAGGTTAAAGCTGCAGCTCTTCACTGACTAGACATCGTGAAAGTCACTCTGACATTTTTGGTAAACGCACTTATTAAATTTCTCGCTGAGAAGATTGAAACCCACTCTCATGTCTGTACGGTAAATAAGCAGCTGCAGTCAGCATTCATGTCCTGAATATCAGCCAGTGTATCATTTCAAAGCAAATGAGCTGAATTACATCCAGATAATACAAAACATATTTATTCACATTTTCCTTTCTGACTGGTTTTTGTCCGTTTATTATATTTAAATAGGCTAATATCACTTTAGGGAAATGTTGAAAATGTGTGTCCACTGAGAGAGTAATCCTAATAGTGAGACATCTGCTGTCATTCATTGAAAGATTTTTTTTTAGGTAGAAAATCATAATTGGCCCATTTCCAAACGACCCCGTACACCCTCTCCCTACGCACTTCCTCTCCGTGTTGATAATATAATATAACCTTCAACAAGAGACATTTCATATTGTATTTAGGATCAAATATACCTGTTCATGTTCATCTGAATGTAAAGTATTACATATATTTATATATATTTCCCCCTATCAGCAGCTAGAAACCCATAATGTATATCTGCAACTGTGCAATAGCGACATCTCACCTGACATACTGTCGTTTACTTAACACAGCTTATTTATACTGTACAATTAAACAATTTTAATGTTTGCTATCCTTGCATTTTTACACACAAACTCATAAATCCCACTTTCATGAATCGCATTATTGTACTAGTTACATATTACTAATGTATAATCTTCCAAATGTATTGTGGTTCTCTTGTAGTATAATGCTCATATTTTAACAGATTGATTTCTCATTTATTTTTCCTTAGAATTTCTCTGCGGTATAAATTTCTATTCTAGAATGGGAGCAACTCTAATGTAACCCAATTTACATCTGGAGATCCATAAAGTATTTCTGACTCTAATATTTATTTATAGCTTCCTTGCAAAAGAGAGGGAAGTTGGTCCTGAATCTTGCTGCCGTATTTATACCCTCCACCTTAAAGAAGGCTGTGAGTGTGACTACAGACGGAGTGGGAGGGTGTAGCGGCCGGATTGGAAACGGGTCATTGTCTCATGTCAAGACCTGCAGCAAAGAAACCACAGTGGCGTGACCATGATAGACGCAGTCTATTGGCAGCCAAATAAAAAGAAATGACAAAGCAGCCGGAAGCGAATCTACAGAACAATTCAGAGCGCAAGCGGCACAAGAGAATGAAGGTGAGCAGAGCGGGGAAAGAGATAAGGGCAGGTGGGTCGGAGGAGGGCAAGCCAGGAAGACAGAGAGTGAATAAAAGTGGGAGGAGGGGAAAAGAGAAGGCTGAGTCAGAAAAAGAAAGGTAAAGAAGTAGAAGAAGAAGTAGATGTGAAAGTAGAAGTAGAAGAAGAAGAAGAAGAAGGAGGAGGAGGAGGAGGAGAGGGAGGAGAAGGAGGAGGGACAGACCTGAGTTCGTCCAACCTGGTGAGTCCGTGTCTTCCGGGATCACATCACAGAATGGACAGACACAGACAGAGGAGAGGAAGATGGATGTGAGAGGATGCACGAAGGGAAAGGGAGGAGGAGGGGACGGAGGAGAAGAGGCAGGAAGGAGGGAGCGTGACCCCGTCACCGTGGTCACCGAGTATGTCGGGTTTGGGAGGCCAGAGTGAGGAGGGAGAAGATGGAGGGTCGGGACACAACACGACAACAGTACGACACGACAATGACAAAACAACGAGGAACACACAAACAAAATCATAGAGTTCACACAAAGTCCACCATGGGCACAGTGAGGAGTCAAAGTAGAGCAAGAGGGTGCGAGGCCGGGAGAGGCTGAGGTAGAGGCTAAGAATTTGGTTATTAGAGATCAGGAAGGGGACGGTGAGGTTCTGTGCTTTAAAGGAAAAAAGAGCTGAAACAGTAAAGAGGTGTTAATGTGCCCTACTACCAGACAGAAACCAGCGAGACCTCTGAGGATAGTCAGGGAGAGGAGGGAGGGGAGGGGGGGAAAGAGGGTAAAAGGAGAAGTGGGTGTCACTTGAGTCTGCATGGGGTAACTGTGGGGAGACAGCCTGGAAGAATAACATAAAAGAAAGGAAGAAAAAACCAAACAACACAAACTGAAAGCACAGAGCAGCGAGCGCACAAAAGAGAGAGCAGACTATCTCACAAGGTTTCAGCAAAAAAAAATACAGCATCACAGTTGCAAGATTTGAAGTTCATACACACACACACACACACACACACACACACACACACACACACACACACACACACATTTGCTACAGCATCTGTCTCCAAAAAACAACAAGATGGACCGCTTGCTTTCAGGCATCTCTGTTGCTTCGTTTCTCTATGTGGTGCAAACAACCAGCGGTGGACCCCGCATGAACCTCAGACCACGGGTTCAACATCAGGGTCAGTGTGTAATCAGCAGCCCTGCTGTGAGTCAGGCTGCCCCCTCTGGCCTTCCTGTCTAATCTCCATCCAGGAGTCTGAACCCGACAGAGGCAGCAGAGACGGCAGGGAGGGGCAAGAGAAGCCCACTCCCATCCGACTTCATTTTCAAACAAACCCTCACGCACAACTCTGCATTTAGCTCAATTAGCGCTCCATTAGGGTGAATAATGAAGTGCCACATGAATAAAAGTTCCAAGTGTCTGGCTTATTAAATGCCTCTTATATTAACAGTCAACACCGTCGTTGTGCATCATTCATTCTTGAAGAGATCTATTTCTGTTTTTATCGGACTGAAACAAGTATTCCTTCCTAATAAATGGAAATAGATAGAATAAGACAACTGAAAATAAAAATGAACTCATTAAATGTATTATTGAGATGGCACATTCAACACAAATGCCTTTCTTCATCCAGACTGACATTATAGTTTTAACAGTGAATGGGGCACAATGGCACCAAATGTGTACATTAATATGTAGATTTTTAAATCACGAGATCCACCAGGTCTCATTTGCCTACAACTCCGACATTGCATCCAGTTCATCAAAGAAAAATGTGTCATTTAAAAAACTATGTGGAAGGTAGAGTAAAAGCTTCTAATGTCACACTGGACTAAAACAAATATGGACCACCAAACATGCTCATTGAATCAGTAGACACTTGACAGTTTTATGTTGTTTTTCTTCTGGCTTTATTTCAACCTTAAACTATGTCACTGTTTATAATAAGTTGCTTTCTAAGGCACAGCAGCAGAAATCCTGCAGGCATTCCATTCCAGCTAGTGACGTGACAGGTAAAAATAAAGGAGGCTTAATTCAGCAGGAGGTGAAGACGTGTTTCCATGGAAGCACATTAAGCTAATACAGCAAACACAGCACCTCCAGACACCAGCGGTGTCATTACTTTAGCACCACATTTCATGTTTTGACAGCATCCCATCAAACTTAACTTCATTAAATCAAGTAGCACATTGTGCCATTTCAAATGGAGAGTGATGATGAAGAGCACATCAGTTCCATGCTGCACTGCAAAACCACACCAAGAGGGGAGAGACAGGAAAACAGACGCCATCTAGAGGCCAACCTGGGCAACTTCATGTTAATCGTCGTTTTAAATCACAACATCTAGCTTCTACTTCTAGACTGAGCTGGTCTGACTTTGGTGAGGCTGTACTAAGATTCTTCTATTCTATTCTATTATTCTAATAAGATGCTGATAAGAGTCCACACAGTGAAGGACAGGCCGGAAAAACTCTTTAGTGACAGATCACTTTGGTAGAATATTGCTTAAAGTTTGAAGGTGAAAACCTTAATATGAGTCCATGAATATGAAACAACTGCTGCTCTGAAACAACCATGTGAAGAATTTCACTTGATGAAAAACTCCCTTTAAGGCAGCTCTCAAGAAAATATCATTTGAGAAAGTTTTCCCAATATTTTATTTAAATGTGTCTCAATTTCTATGATTGCTAACTCTTGATTTTTTCTTATTTTTTACGAAAAAGCTTCTAAAAACTTTAAAACAGGGTTCTCCGCCCATCCTTTAGGAGGATGCAGCTGAATCAGGCGCTTCTCAACAATGTAGTTTTAGAAAGAAAACAAGGGCAACCTGAATCACCATCGGTAGCTTTAATACAACTTGATTGGTTTAACATTTTATATTGTTTGTTTATGTCTTCAGTTATTCCTCTTTGATGTGTAATACATGAGTAAGCAGATTTGCTCGAGCACTGGAGGCGATTGATACGCTACTGGCTGATCGAGTCCTCACAGATACGGCACAAACTCACCACGAGCCTGCGACATACCCTCCATCCATCAGCAGCACTTGCTTGTGTGTCACATGATACATTCTGGAAGAAGTGAGTCAATTGAAGAGGTGTTATTAGTTAAGCCAAGACGAGGGGCTGCCTCATAACCACCATGCAACTTTCTGCTGTCAGGTGGTAGCGTAAGCTTTTACGTTCGTTGTGATCGCACAGTCAGGACGGATTTAGTGAGTTTGTTCCTGTTCATGGACTCATATGATTGATTGTGGGGAGAAAAAAACAGTCTAATACTCTATCAAAGTGAAATAGGGCTTTTAAAGTGTCAGAAATCCACACCCAGGCCAACCAACCTGTGTCAGTGAGGGAGGGGTGTGGCTGTGTCCCTCCATTGGACAAAGAGCCATTCATCCCTCGCTGCTGGTCCTCCCATGTCACTTCTACAGCAAGACATGCACACACACACAGTACAGACACACACACCGGTTTGCACATAAAAGGCATCTAAGGAACTGTGGATTATGACGGAACTCTTTGTAAGATCCTGCACAAATTGTGCAAAAATAATATTTTTTTTAAAATATCACTACCTTTAAATAAACATATATACATTATATACATATATTTTGCAGTGATAACAGAGGTCAGAAGTGTAAAGATTGGCATGAAAGAAATAGACCTCTTTGGCACTTCAGCACTGAAATCATGGACAGCTCCTCATCAAAGAGAATGATCTTTGCTCCATCTGGTGGCCAACAGAGGTAACAATCCATGGGCCTTGAAAAACTCAAGAGCTTAGACTCTGCAGTACTTTTATAGCAAAGTGAAATGCACAGAAATCAACAAACACTACATTCTGTTGAAATGCAACAAATTATTTTATTATTTGGCTGAAACGTGCAAAAGTTACGAATTTGATTTCATCATTGAAGAAATGATCACAACGTTCTCTAGCTCTGTGCCACTAAAATATTTATTGATGGATTTATTGTTGGGTGGATATTACTGATATTGATGTTATTTGTTCAAATGTGTTGTTACTAGCTAAAAGATGTTGGATTTTGGTATAAAAAATACTATGATTTAATTTTTTTTAAAAAGAAGAATTTCATCAAATCGGTGCACAATATGACTGGAGATATTGAGGGTTGGAGCGGCATTTTTCATTTTAGCTCGACTTTAATGGAGTACTGTACAGGTCGTGAGTGTGTGTATGTGTTCGGTAATCCATGTCTAATTAAAGTGATTGGCGGTTTTCGCAATGGAAATACAGTGGAGAGCTCTTTCTTTGTGAGCTGAGCAGAATTAACTTCTATTAAAGTAGACGGCGGATTTGGGCTATAGAGGAGCCAGAGAGGGACAGACCGACAGAGATCACAAAGACAGCACTCTGTACATATTAACATCAACTTCACCTACATACAACTCTCTAATTTGATCACTCCAAATCCAAAGACGGCACGAGGCAAAGGGAGGTTCGACTATATTAATGTGCTATGGCAAATAAGAAAGAAGAGCCACCAAGAGGAGTAAAGTATCGAGAATCACAGACGCCAGTGAACGTCTCACACACTCACACACACACACTCACACGGAGAACTTGTGTTGACTGAGAAAGCCCACTCAGCAAACTCACGGCATCACACTATTCAGACTTGCCTTTCCTCCCATTTACCGGTGGGCCTTGGGGTTTTTCCTCACAGTCGGCAGCTATCGGAGAGAAAGATGGAGGAGTGTGAAAGGATGGAGCTCTCAAACCGTAGACTTGACCTGTAAGTCACATTAATGCGGCAACTCGTTACTGCAGAGGTGCATACATCCGCAGATCCACACACAAACGCACCGCACACCCGAGATGCCGAGTACTGGTATATTAAATGCTATGATGCTACTTGTAATGTGTGGTTCATTGCACTATGCATGTGTTACACTGTAAAGTAGCATTTGGCCTGCAGAATCACTAAGAGCACAATGAATATAGACCATTTAAAAAAGAAAATGTGGCTTCAGCTACGCTACAGCTACGGCAGTGTTGAGTAATAGCACCACACAGTCGAAGGACAGAAGCCGGGCACATAAACAGATGGGAAAGTAGGAAGTGGAAACTGTGGGGGACTCCAGTTTCTGCCAACAGTCTGGCCATTCATATCATTCAAGCCTGTGATGAATGTACTGTATATCAACACGTACTGTACATTACGCTCATCCCAAAACAAAACAGGCTCCTAACCCTTAACGGAGCTTGTCATTTCTTTGTCATGAATATTTTTAAACTCCTGGTTTAAGTTTTTACAGAGGAAACAAAAATCAGGCAGCATTTCAAGAAAATTAAGAAACAACTGGGGTTCAATATAGAAGAGAATCAGGTGTGTGCTGGTTAGAGTTATGACTTAAATTTGAAGCACAGTAGTAAAAAAAACTGCAGGTTTATCAACAGATCAGCTCCTTATAATCAGGAAGGGGCGATAACATGGATCTAGTCCACAAAATGCTACACACACACACACACACACACACACACACACACACATACGCAGACATTTCCATTACATAAGCTGAGTGCCATACGGCTCTGTGGGAGCTACAGCACAAGGTCAGATCAATACCTCCCCCCACTGCCCACAGACTGCCACTGTCCTGAAAGCTACGGTAGAGACAGGGAAAGAGGCACTCACAGAGAGAGAGAGAGAGAGAGAGAGAGAGAGAGAGAGAGAGAAAGGAGAGGGTGGGAATTGAGAAAGGATAAAATCCCTGACAAAGAGAAAAAGTAGAAAGAGAAATTGGGCAGGAATAAAGAGGAAAAGGCAAAGGAGTGATGGTAAGGTCCAGACAGAGAGAGAGAGAGAGAGAGAGAGGGAGAGAGAGAGAGAGAGAGAGAGAGAGAGAGAGAGAGAGAGAGAGAGAGAGAGAGAGGGCATCTGTACAGAAGACAGGGAAAGCCCTCATGGACTCTGACAATGATGAAAGAGTTCTGCGAGTGCTTTGACAAGTCCTCCAGAACTCCCTGAGCGTTTTCGCCCTCTCTCTCTATCTTTGACAATCGCCGCCAAGCCACAACACTCTTTGTTTCCTCACAGCTTCTGTTTCAAAGACACAAGTTAAGTAATCACCGCTTTCATCGGCCTTCTTCTCGCAGCGCACACATGACATTTGTTCAAGGAGTGCAGACGCCACCTTGTGGCGCCTGTAAGTTCAAACTACAGTTCAAAGCCTGGAGTTTACACTGTTTAGTAAACGCAGACAGGAAATCATTATATTAGCTTTGGCAAAGTATCTCAGCAGTCCACACAGTTAAAAAACAAATCAATAACTCCAAGACAAACACAACAAGGTCTCACATTGGAACACAACACTGGTACAGTCAGTAGCAGAATCCAGACTGTACAGGTAAGCACAACACGACGGTACAGGGACATCTAGAGAGTACGTTAAACACAGCTGCAACAGAGGGAGGGTTCACGGAGCACACACAAGCTTAGCCTCCAGTAAACCCAGCCAGCCGCCATTGCAGACAGGGTTTGGGCCTTCAGAGTAAGGTGCAGCTCAACCAGCGCACCCAGTCTGAAAGGCTTAAACCCGCACATTTGGGGTACAGACCTTCACAAGGCTCTGTTCCTGCGTCTCCATCTTCTGAGAGAGAAAAATGGAAAAGGAACCGAGCAGAGATGGTTACGGATGGAAGGCAAAAAGTAGTGCAACATAAAACAACACAAGACAAATCCTTGCATATAAGATTTGATCTATAGCTTATACTGAAGGATTCCATCAGCAAATATACGAAAAATCCTTCAGTCAAAAGTGTGAGTCAGCAGCTGCTGTAAAAACCAAAAGCTCTCGCTCAGCCGCAATCACTTTGGTAACCGAATCAAATCTATATCATTACGAGGTGCTGAACAGAGACGCAGACTCGTCTTTACATCCCGTCACAGACAGTGACCCTGCAACACAAATAGAGAACAACCGGGCGACTTACTTCTTTCTTTCCCCGTGGGCGGAAGCTGCGGGAGTTGCCGTCCTCGTCTATTGGACATGGGGGTACTGGTGGGACTGGTCTGGACCGATCCACTACGAGGATGCGCCCTACATGACAAAGAGTAGTGGGGGAGGGGAGGGGGGTGAGAGGCAAATTAGGATCTGATGGTGGATGAAGGGCAGGGACCCACATCACAGGGTGAAAATGAATTCTAATGATACAAGTTTAATAATTTAGCATATGTTGTCTGATGTTTGTCACTGTCTCAATTAGAGATAATCAGTGACAGCAAAATTGTCACTAAGCTCACCTGAGAGATCATTGTATATTATTTTTTTATTTAAAGCTGACTTTTCTCTGTGACAGAAGTAGTAGTGGTGGTATAGCTCCATGTAAAGACTTTACATTGTTCACATCTTTTTGCGTCACTTTGTCAAGAAGACTTCCTGATTATTTTGAAATCTACAAACTGTCTTGGAGCTTCCAAATATAAAACCAATGCACACAGCGATGAGGTTTGGCACATGGCATGGGGGGTGGAGGGGTACATCAACAGTTGGGAACTGAGCTGCAATAAAAAAAGAATGCCAGGTGTGAATCGCATGTACGGTCGACTCATCGAGCTGCAAGGAGAGAAGAGTTCAATGCGGAAAAAAACAGCAGACCAGTGCGACCATGCGTTCAGACTGTCCCCAAAAGGCCTCAACTCAAAACGAAAAAGAAGAACAGAACAGAATGCCATCACAGGGTAAACGGCATCAGTTGATGTTAGTAATGAGATCAAAGGAAAACAGTCGGCCCATCACTGCTATACTCACGCAAGCGTATGAGCAGTGTGTTCCAAATTAAAAACATCGGCACGCCATCTAACGGTGTCGGGACAGTCGTGCCTGGAACTGGTGTAAAGAAAACACAGCACCGGTGCTTTTTGGGGACAAAACAGAAAGGGGGGGCTAGGTGGGTGGGTGGTGGTGGTGGTGGGGGGGTGTAGTCGTGAGGGGGAGGTGGGTGGGGAGTGACGTGAAGTGAGGCAGGGAAGCAGGGTATTGGGAGGGTGGGAAGGAGGGAGGTGGGTGTTATGTGGTTTTTTTCAGGCTCATTCTGTGAGTTAGTCAGGCTCGGGGTGGGTGGGAGCTCATGGGACGGGGTCTGAACTGGTTCTACAAAAGGTTCTAGTAATGCAAACATTTAGCAGAGGTAGAGCTGCTCTGGGGTAAAGATAATCTCATTGGTCGATTTAAAAACCTCACTGAGAGAGCCGTTAGTAGCTAGTAGCTGGACTTGTAGCTTTAGCAAGAAAAAACAAATGCAAAACCATGAGAATATTAAATACATTTTTTTTAATGTGGCAGGCTACCTAGCTTATCTAAATAGACTAATATGAAGCTATTTGGTAGCTAAGCTAGGTAGCTAGCCCAGTAGCTAGTCCAACTATCAAACCTCTATAAGACCTCTGTATGACTTCATTGCATATTCCCAGTTAGCAGCATACTATTGGCCTTAATACATTCATTGGGCTTTAATCTAATAAAGTTACTGTGTTTTTTCTGTCTACGTATTGATGTTTTAAGCTTATGTTTAAATGATCACTCCTTCCAGAGTAGCTATGCCTCAGGGAAATGATTGTACAACTAAAACTCCAGTCTGCTTCTGTGTTAAGATGGTTAGCGTCTCTGATCTGGGTCACACCTCGTCAAGGCAGGTGAGGGGGGGGCGGACCGCCCAGATGGCAGAGACGGCATGGACCTCATGAGCGAAGCGTCGTGGGGGCGTTCAGTGGAGCGCGAGCGGGATGTGGGGCGCTCTATAGTGGGCCGCTGGTCTGCAGAGCGGGACCTGCTGTGATACTCGTGTCTATCCATGGCTCCGTGGTTCCTACAGAGGTTATTGAGAGATAGGCAGGCACTCAGTGGGGCCCAGGCAGGGCAGGGACAGTATGCTGGCAGGGTGGACAGTATGGAGGGCAAAGAAACTGGCAGCACCCTCAAAACCCCTCCAAAGTGCATGTGTTAAAGTAACATACCCGTTTGGTTTCCTGCATGTTTTAACCCATTTACCACAAATTACATACTTTACATCACGGACCATTTTCCTATTGTTATTTCACTACACAATGTTTAAATCTATCTGCAGTTTTCATGATATTTACCACCATGAACTACCAAACACATCTCCATAAGCTGATTTTTGTGCTGTATTGAAATTAATGTGTGTCAATAGTGCATGTAAAGTAGCAAACACATTTCAAAATGACCCTACAGCCTGTTCTGGAATCAGGTCTATCGTAATGTCAAGTATATATTTGCATATATATTTGTAGTAATTGACTAAAACAAGCAAAAGTGACAAAATGAAATTATTCTTGGACAACAAAAGACACCACTTAAAAATGGCTAGGTGGGCCCTGTGTGGTTCGTGGTCCCTGTAGTGAATTAACAGTCAGTCTGGTTGTGCAGAACTGTGTCATGTGTTTGAGGTAAAGTGAGATGTGAGGGGGGAAGTGAAGTGCATCTAAACATTGCTTTTGGCATGTCTGTTATTTCCTGAAAAAATGCCCAGCCATCGTAAGTACTTTTGGCACAGTGAGGATGAAGGCAAATCGTTGTTGATCTGAAGAGCTGGAGGGGAAAAAAGCAGGTGAGGTCTTTCAACTCGGATAATCACTGACATGGCACATTGATATTGTTTAACTTTGCAGGGAGAAAAGAAGAAGTGTAAAACATTTTCATAAAACATTGAACTTATAACAAAAAAAGGGAAGAAAATATTCAACTTGGCTTTTGGACACGAGTTGTCACAACAGAGGTTAAGCGCATGCAAGTTGAAATGTGTGAATCTTACACAGATTCCACAGTTTAACGGTATTAAACGAAGCTAAATTTGTATTCTAAAGCGCAGGTGACGGGTCGATTTCAATACAAACAGGTGGGAGCTGCTTCTAACAAGGAAAATAGACACCAAAAGAAATCAGAACTTTGTTCAATATCTTTAAAAATATGGAAGATATTTAGAATCACTTCAATCATTTGAATTTGAGTTCTTGTAGTCTTGTAGTGTCTGTAACCTTTTGCAGTATGAAACATTGTCCAGTAGAGGAGAAGGCCGAAGCCTCATCAGTCAGTGACCTTAAGTAGCCTTTAACATCTTTATCGACAGTCATTTACAGCGACGGTGAGCATAATCATAATCATCAGCGGACTCTCATTGTGAGGTTGTTATGGCCGGGGATTTACGGATCGTATGAAGGTTATATCTGTTGCAAATCAAACTTCTCATCAGGTGTAATTTGATGGACGTAGCCAGGATATAAACATACTGCACTTTGGAATAGTATCGCTCACTACACTCTCCAACATATCCACTTTCTTGGAAAAGCTGCTGTGTTGATGCGTATACGCTGCAGGTTTTGTCCCACTCAAGGTACACTCTGGGGGCGAAGCACTTAAACAACAGAACCGTGGAAAACATTGTCCCGTGTTCTGAGGGGAAATCACCTGAACTAAGACACTTGCCAAAAGGCTCAAACTCCACTAATGCTCTTCTTTTCCTCTTCCATTTGCCTTTTTGTTTCCTTACTCTGCCCTCGTTTCTTTTCAGCTCTCAGCGTTGCCGTTACTCTGCCCGGGTGCAGACAGAAACAAACGATCTGGATGAAGGGAGGAGGGGAAATCTATTCTATTCCTCTGTGGATGACAGTGAGACGCTACCTACTTCCCTTGCTCTGTCGGTCCAGACAAAAAGGAAGAAGACGGAGGGCTCTCGTTAATGGCTATCTAGGCTATAGGCTGAGCCTGAAGTCGAGCCAAGCTGGGCCTCGGGGGAAACTTTGTGACACTTTAATAAAGTCACTCAGGCTCTCAGGCTGGGTTCTGAGGACTCATCACCCCCCTCCTCCCCCATGGAGAGGAGAGAAATGGCACAAACGTCACGTATTTCCTGACTGAAAGCCAGATGGCAGCGAACGCTAGATTGAAGACGGGGAGTTCTTTCTTCTTATAGGACGCTGGCGTGTGTCCTGGAGATGGATGGATGGGTGTCAGCAGGCTTTTTTTCTATGGGTGCTTGGAACGGCCCGGCAGCCCATTCTGGCCAAACGCAAGAAGCCAAAGGGCAAACACAGAATTTACAGAACTACTGTGCAGCCCAGAGCGATGCATCAGCGATGCCGTTATATACGGGAGCAAGAAGCAGCTGCCAATAGCATGTTCAAAAAAAAGGACGACACTAATATTCACAAACACCACTGAGCAACATACTGCTGTTGGTATAATGTGCACGGGTACATAGACAAGGACAGAGACAGTCGGGTGGCCAGCACTTTACTCAACAGCCAGTATGCATAGAGCTGGCAATCGGGAACACAAATAGCTCTGAGCCTCGGCATACAGAGGCAGTTGCGTATTATTATTATTTTAACATTTTACGCAACTTCAGAGCTGTGATGACGCTTTTCGCAAAAAAACGATATCGAGACAGGATACCAATTTTCTGTCATCACATGCACGTTCACGGGTAGATCAAAGACGGACGGAGGGACAACTTGAGGATACCACAAGGAGGCAGATGCACAGTCGCAGCAGCCGTGCATGTCAATACCTCTCGTAGTCATAGTCGGAGGAGTAGGCGCCCTCAGAATGGGCGCGGGCCATCCTAGTGGACCGCAGTAACCTGACCGCTTCCTCTCGGCAGATTGGGTACACGCGATGGTTGCGGCTGGCGGGAAAATATCACAACTGGTCAGCATGGAACTTTTTTTTTTTTTCCCCAGTAAAAAATGAAAAGAAAAAATAAGCAGAAGAAAACCTTTTTGTATTCAAGTCGTTCTCATCTCATCCTAACATACTCTACACTATGAATGAATCAACATGCGGGAGAAAGCACCTCTGCTGGACAAAACTTCACAACCATAACACACTTATCCATGTTCAGTATTGCCATAACGACCCTTTTTGGTGCTCACCTAGGAATCACACTTGCTCAAATGGTAAAGATCTTTTTGAGGCAGAATGAACGGAATGCTTTACATGAGAATGACTGAGATGGTGAAAAGAGAGAATAAGCAATGCTGACACTGGATGGATGAGTGTATGGTCACTCGTTTCCTCAATATACTACACGACTGAAAGACACAACGCAGTACGTTTATATATATTTGATCTTTTGCAGAAGAAATATATACTTCACACTGATGTCACTGATAGCGGCGTGGTCATATGAAACAGCCTCTTCAGTGCATCCAAAAACTGCGTTGTGTGTAGACATACAGTGATAGAATGCATGCCGTCGCGTCAGTGCCCTGTGTTCGAACACCCGAGTTCCTCGAGTAAAGAAAAGGGGGGGTTGCGGGTGTGGAGTTGAGGGGGTGTTGGGCTGGAAAAGGTGCAGAGAGATGGGGCTTCATGCGTGCTGCAGGTGGAAGTCTACCTGGGGTCCTTTTGAGGATCGTCAACAGGCTGAGTATGTCTGGTTCGAGGTAGGGTGAGAAAATGGCTGCGACCACATGGAGGGAGGAGAGAAGACAGAGATGGATCTGAGATGGCGCCGAGGAAGAAGCAGAGGAGGAGGAGGAGGAAAGGAGAGACAGAGAGAGAAAGGATTGGAGATAGACAGAATCACAGGCAGACAGATGGAGGGGTGAGGAAACCGAGGCAGAGAGAGACTTCTCAAGAACGAGGATGTGAAGAGCCAGAGAAGGCTCATAGGAAAGGTTGATGTAACAGTTTCAAAGAGGGGGGGGGGGGGGGACAGACGAGGAAGATAAGAGATGCCGAGGAGATGTCTTCCTCTGCATTTTACCACGCAGGCGGATGAAAGTGGTACGCCGAACACACCGGAGGGAAAGGACAGAACAGCATCACCTAAACCTGGCTGGTGTCACTTCTACTGAACCATTCAAACGACTGAAGACCATGCACATTACAGGAGACAGTTCAAAACGTAGGAAAACACAAAATAGCAGCCTACAGAAATTCTAGAGTAGATTTTATACATATATATATATATATATATATATATATATATATTATCCAAGCTCTGGTGCAATTCCAAATTCTTCATGACTCATTTCCTGTGTCATTTTCAACTGTTTTCAATAAATAACCGGACGTCGTTAATTAAAGCAGCTGAAATAGACTCAAGTGAGCACCGTCCCAGACAATTTGGATAAGTGCATTTTCCTGCGTCTGACACTGATTTAGGCGAAGCCTCAGAAATATCAAATAAAGTTAATTGGACGGGGGGGAAGTAGCTGCGGCCTGGCACTGCCAAGGCTATGATTGGACTCTTGGAGCAACATTTTCCCAACCCTCGCAGAGAATAAGTGCTGATGGAGGATAACTGACCACTTCCCCTTGACCACCTTTTTCCATAAAGATAGTGAGATACATGCAAATAAATGTATACTGTGCTGGCTCCAGAGGTTTCCTGCATAATTTTAGCCGCCTGAATCTAAGATGGAAAAACCGGATTGTTAATTACTTCTCTTGCGCAGTGCGGTCTTACGTATTGTGTGTATGTCGGACTTGAACTGAGATACAACTTTAAGGATCATACTGTTTATTGGCTATTTGCTGTGTTGGTTTGTTTTCCCCATAACATTCCTCTTTTGGAGGTTTGGAATAACGTTTGTACCCACGATGAGAGGAAGATAGTAACAAGTACTAGAAATATTATGGTCAAATATTTTGAAGGAATGAAGGATGTTGCTCTTTAAAAGCAGGAATATAAGAGAGATTAAAAGTACCTACACACAACATGAGTTCCCAGAGAGTTTAAGGCAAACGGCATCATGTATGCGTGCACAAACACCTCGATGTCTCCACTTGTGCTCGTCAGCATCTGATCCATGCATGCCGGCGATCGTACATGCATCCACTGTCAGGTGAGTAGTTATCTTTGGACGCATTGTGGTGGTCGACTCTAGTATGTACTGGGAAGGTATGAGGTCAAAGACATAAAGTGGGCTGGATCACAACTGTAGTTTCCACATACTGCCCCCTATTGGCCAGAGGTAACCGCAAAATACATTGCATCCTATAACCATGCAGGGGTAAGGTGGTATCGGGAAGGCAGTATGATCCCTAATCACTATGGATCCCTAAGAATGGAAATAAAGACATCCTCTTTCAACATATAAAAATAAAATATCAACAGGTGGTGTAAATGCATCCATATTTAAAACAAAAACAAAAGACAGCGTCCACCCAGAAATCCAGCCCAGCAGCTGACTGAGCATTCATTACCTGGAGGGTGGGGGAACGCTGGGAGATCGCGACCGCGCCCGGTTAATATCAGCCGACCGAGAGCAGTGGTTAGACGACATCACCTGCTCGGGGACCGACAACGTGGAGCTCTGGAAGTCTCTGCCGTTCGGCCGGTAGTCTGCAAAGACATGGACGGACAAAGGAAGGGAGGAATGGAGGGAAAAGATTAAGAGTTAAGAGGAAGAGGGTGTCAGATGGTTCTCTATTAATATTCCGACACCAAAAAAATACTGCAGTCATGTGTTTTCATTTCCAAGACAAATAGTCACACTAAATGTCTACCCATAACACCTTGTGTGTTCTCTGTATTTCTGAGCGAGTGCAGCAAATGATGAAGAAAAACGATGACAGCTGATGATGCAGATCTTGTTTCACCGTTCTAATAACTGAGGAGAAACCGAGGAAACTTTATAAAACTTGTGCTAAATGCTAATCTGCTCAGGCGCAGCTTTTTCTTTTTCCTTTATGCTGAGTCTCTACATTCCCAAAAAATGAGAACTAAGTTTCAATAAAGGTGGAATTCGTCTGCTGTGTTAACATTGTGCATTAAACATGAATATAGCCCTTTAAAAATATCTGAAACATTATAATGAATTTTCTCTGCGAGGCTGATTGGTCCATTGAACTTGAAAGAGTTCATTAACCGATAATCAGACATGGCTAGCAGCCACGGTTGAGGTCAATGCTTAGCACTATTAAAGATGATTGATATTCAATAGAGTGTATAGCCGATTAAAATGAGTTAAAGAAAAACCCTTAATCAAAAGTTGGAAAAGAAGGAAAGTTATGAAAGATTGGAAGTAACGATGGAGACATGTTGATTTTGACTTGAGGAAGTTTGACATAAATATGGTAAGAGATTCTTTTTTTAATGTGTATAATAGTTAAAATACATCAAACTGAATAATCCATCCTCATTACAAGTGCATGCAAGACAAAGTATTACATTCTGGATGGTACATAGCTACATACTGTAATTATTTTACATTTCTAAAGAGCAACTCTTACACAGAGCCTCCTGCAGCTCGGTTAAATGACACCTAGAGCCCGTTAAGCAGACATAAAGAGGATAACCTCTCCTGACAATGAATAGGATTTAACAAGAGGAGTGGGACACATCAGAGCAAAAGTACGGACCAGGACTGAGGGTCAAAGCAAGACTGAATGTACTGTTAAAAACTATTCTATTGCATCAAAAGAGTCCAAAACCATAACCTGTGGAGTAATTACTCGTGTACTTTTCTTCCCTATTATGTTGTCAGCAGTTTAAAGGGACAGTTCACCCTAAAATACCCTTCCTTCTACGCGATGATACGATTTGTGGTGTAGTTTGGTAGAAATTGTCCAAAATTAAAGAACTGGGTTATAAGTGAATGTATGTTTTGGCCTTTAAGACGAGGTAGACATCTCTGCGACCGACGTCTCCAACACTCAGCAACTCACCGCCAATGTCGCCTGGATGACAACGGGATAAGCTGAGCCGTGGTGGACCCTGTGTAAAGAGGAGGGTGCGACCGGAGCTGAGCGGAGGGGTATTCCCTTCACTGTGAATGGAGTGAAGGTGACTGCCTGGCATGGTGAGGCAGCGAGGGCCTGATGAGAATGTTAAAGAGGCTGGACCGGAGGGGGGGATTTCCCTCCGCTACAGTATCATCAGCGAGCCCCGGCTGACGCTAACGACGTCTGTCTGTCTGACAGGCGTTTGCTACGGTAACTGGATCTCTGCTCTTGGTCACACGAACGCTCCCTTCTCTTCTTCTCTGTGGCCTCTACCAGCTAATAGGGATGTGAACCATTACCACACGCTAAATCAACAGTGCGGGCGGGCTTTCTCCATCCCGCCATCTACCAGCAGCTTTACGCAAACAAGGGCGGCGCAATTTATCTGGTCTTTGTGTGAAAGGAGAAACAAGAAAGACGATTTTAATTGAAAGAGGAAAGCAAAGAGGATACTGCTGTCAAAACGATCCTTTTCAGGAGAACACAAAATGTTTTTTCGACCTATCAGCATAATTTCCTTCGAGGGTGATATCTTATGTGGGCAATTTTCGACTATTTCGGTCTTTCTTCCTGCCTTTTCCTCTCTCTCTCTCTCTGGCTGGTAACAGCAGAGCAGAGCTGCCCTTTTCTGGTGTGCAGCGTGGGCGTGCTGCTGGAGCCTCGGTGAGTACAGCAGAACAGCAGCTAGCAGTGCAGAGGCAGACAAAATCTCCGGGCTCCCTCACTGTGCTGCTGCTGCTGCTGCTGGGCTGCAGCATTTCACTCTGCTAATGTGATATATAACAGTATTGAAAGCTGTTCCAAGGCCAGGAAGCATTTTGACAGATGGCGGCATATAGGTGGTTTGTTCAAAATCAGATAAAAAAATAAAAAAAACCTCCAGACCTGCTGTTGACCATGTTGTTTTTCCGGTTTCATTCCCATGCACTCAAAAGTCTTATTAATATGACCTTAATATATTACCTGTTATTACACCGACACCGTCTTCACAATCGTAGTCTGAGATCTCACTGTCACTTATCCTCTGGGATCCTTGGAAATGAAGTGAAAGAGAGGATGTGGGGAAACACAGGAGAGACAAGAGGGAAAAGTCATTCTCATTCTCTGGTTTATATATTCACCTATGGGTTTCTGTGTTGTGACTATAATCTTTCGCTTCACGGCTCCGTTTCAACAACAAAAAAACAGCATCTCTCTCTCCATCTGAACTGTGGCACTTTTAAGTGACACATTCAATCAGTCATGCTGGGAGAAGTGATGTGGCCTTACAGCTCTCTTTCTTCATTTTTCCCAGTAGCCTTATTGGCACTCCCTGTACCCTCTCTTTAAAGTATGACCCCCTCCCTGAAGCCCCCCCCCCCCCCTGTTCAGTCAACTTAAATCAACTGGACAAGTGTGCTCTATCAGAAATGACAAGCGCTGCACTCTGGCAGCGCCGCTCCCAACCTCTCATCTCAGTTGGCTGGAGACTTTTTACAGCTGTCAGCTCTTTCACCTCACACTTACACAAACGGCCAGAAAATCATCCTGGTGGGGGGAAGCGAGCGGGCCGTAAGTGTCTCAGAACAGCGAATCAGTCCTGCGTTACACTACAGTACGGTCATCTAAACCAGCATCTGGTCACTGAATGTAATACTGGTGAGAGAAGGGCCATAACATGAAGTGTTTTGGGGTTTTCAACTAGAGGGAATACAATACTGGCAAAATAATGTATTGTGCATAAAGATAGTAATGTTTTGTTTCTCTAACTAAATACACCACCACCGTCGTGAAAGATTAACAATAGTAAGCAAAAGTATGACACCAGCAACAAACATATTCACATTCAAGACAAACAAATACAAGCAAAGTAGAAATGGGCTGCAAAGTTTGACAAAAAAAACATTTAGTGCATTCTTAAAAAGGGGAAACATTGGTAATGGGCAAAATAATAAAACGATATAAAGCATTACAGAGGAAAAGCAAAAATCAAAGTACATCGTCTCTGCCAGGACTGGCAGATAGCCTGGTTTTTTTTTGGAACATCACGTTTTTGCAGGATATGGTTTCGGGTTGCAGGATGGGATTGTGAGATATTTTCACAGGTGAGTACACAGAGAGGGAGAGACCACTGTGTCCTAAATCTCTGTTTCCCTGGAGCATGCACGTGTCAGATACCCTGAGTGGATTTCAAGCGAGCGCTGTAAAATTTAAACCAGCTCCCCCTCCACTGAACTCCAGGTAAGGCAGCAGAGACGTGCACCCTTCGTGGGATAAAAAGGGGTTTGGAGAATCGGGGGCACACGGACACATCTTTGCAAAAGACAGGAGAGAACACTCAGACGCTCCATAGAGCAGCACTACCTGCGAGTGCAGGGGGGCCTTTACCTGAGTTGTATGAATATGAGCCTTTGTCTGTGAAAGCAGAAGCAGTGAGGTTGATGTGACATGCATGACAAAGACAAAATATGCATAGACTACATCGGCTGTTTAAGCCTTTAAAAACTAAGGCAGGAACAGAAAACCACCGGGACCAGAGGTGTATGTGGACCTTATTTATAATGAGATCTACTATATTAAGACACATAGCTTGATCATTTACTTTTGGCTTTATGCTGACTTTGTTCCACATTGTTCCTTGCACGCCAGCTCTGGTAACAAAGCCCATGTTGGCTAAAGACAAAGACAATGTCCGTAGTCCCATCAAACAAAAAGAGGGATTTTTTTTTTTACATTGGGGGTTTATGCTGCCAAACTATCACTACATGCCATATCAGATAAAAAAACAGAAGGGAGGATCCTGCCCCTTCAATTATTCCTTTAATTGATCTAATTTGGCCCCATATTTGCTTTACTTACTTTGTACAACTGCTGACAAGATAAGATAATTCAAAATGTACTAGCCACACGAGATATAATGTCTTGTCTTTGGTCTTAGTGAGGGAATTTGACTCATTTGCATGCAGTTTGTAAATGTCAAGTCCCAACTGTAGTTATGCCTTATGCAATCATTTGGAGATATCTGTGTGTCGGTGACAGAGGGGTTACGTACTCTGGAGCCGCCGTGTCGGACTCTCTCCGTGGAGCTGCCTGCGCTGTGTGTTCGGGGAGGCACGTGGGAGCGGAATGGAGGAAACGTCGTGGGTTTGTAGCTTGTACCAGTGCGGCTCGTCGTCCAGAAGAGCCGTCTCCAGCTCGATGAGGATCTAGAAAACGCCACAGTCAAAAATGTCTTCAATGATGAAATCACAGCAACACACAAGCTCCTTATCCACGTAGGACAAGGAGGACTGGACCACCAAAACATTGTAAAGACTTTTATTAAGGGCATGACCCCATTCAAGAGGATTAGATGAGCGTGTGAGTGTCCCTGATGGGTGGGGGTTTGGTTTTCTCACCTCTCCCAGGAACTCGCTCTCCTCCTCCCTCACCCTGGCTTGGTCCCACAACGTGATCTCCAGCATGCGCTCCCGAAACTCCCGCCGGTGCACCGGCGAATACATAAAGGTCTGGTTCCATTTGGGCTCTAAGGATTTCTTTACCGTTTTTGTTCTCCTCTTGCTTTTGTCGCTGGAGGAACAATAATTCAAACTGTTTTTATTTACAACCATGATAGGGGAGAGCCACGAATACAACAGATCAATAGCACGACACAGCACGGAGCACATCACCGCGGCATGCTGACGATGACAGTGAGAAGACAGGATGGTGATAAATGGCAACTTCCTGCGTTCTTCGTCAGTGCATTAAGAGAGAATTGCTTAACAAGATGCAAAACTGCACTGAATGGCCAACAAAGTAATTAGACACATCCACATTTAATATCCTACAGCCTTTCCTGACACTGATGGCTAAAAACAGCAACATCACATCATTATTGCAAAACACAGAATCAAATTTCTCAGTTTGACCTACTAATGGCCAGTGTGATGTGACGTTAAATGAGTGGGATGGCTAAAATGTTGAGGGTGACTGTTTCTTTCTACTCTTACCTTCTATCAGGGAGGAAGTAGATTTTGACGTAAGGGTTCCTGGGCCGGCCGTCTTCCCTGGGTGGCAGGTCTTTGGCGCCTAGGATGGTGACAATTAGCTGATGGCCCACTTTGTCATACCACAGTTTGACCTGCAGGGGCAGAGCAGAAACAACGTCTGAGACACTGATGGGGGCCAACGGGAATCACAACACACAGAGGGACTAATGCAGGAGAAGACAACTACCTCAAATTGGAAATGTATTCCATGAGTATTTGTGTCGTGTTTTATTGAGACCTATCTCATTCCAACAGTTTTTGACTACAGCATAGTCTTCCCCTGTATTTACCCTTTGGGAAAAGAAGGAATATGTCGATCTGCTAAGATGATTTCAGGTCACATGCTTATTAGTGCTTAAAGAGATAGTTCACATTTTTTAAGTGGGGTTGTATGAGGTACTTGTTTGTAGTGTATTACTGACAGTAGATGCCCCCAATTTAGAGGAACAGACAGGAGTATCTGCAACACTGTGGATGGGGGCAGCAAAGCATATTTTGGACCCCTAAAAAAAAGGTGTACCTAAAAAAACTGTAAAAAGGTGTATGATATACATATAAAGATATAATAATTGCACCAATTTAACTTTCCGTCAGACGGCTCCTTCCGAGGGGAACTGAAGCCATAATATCCATGCTCTCTTCAAAGCCGCCATGCTTTATTGATAAGAACAGTCATTTTACCTAGCAGAACACAGTTTCTTGTTTACTGCTGTCTCTTTGGTGAATCCAAACTAAGTCGTTAAAGGGCCCCTCCCCTTCCAAGCGTGTCAGAGAACTACGGATGCCTTCGGGTCACATTAAAATGCAATAGGCCCTCTGGAGAGCCTGTGGTTGGTTGGTAGGTAGGTTGGTTGGTTCTGGGTCACTGTAGGAACATGGCGGTGCAATATAGTGCACTCTCATTCTAAGCTAATGAAACAGATTTTCCTGCCTGTTTCTCCAAACCGGGATGTGCCGACTACGATCTACTGTCGGTAAAACACTGACTAAGTGTATCTATAAGTACCTGATACAACCCTACTTCAAGAAATCCAAACCATCCCTTTATTAAAACATGGACTTACAGTATAAATGTTAATATGGTATGATAACGTTAAAAATGTCAAAAGTAGATCATAAAATCTGAGTGGGGTTTTCGTCTCGATGGTTAAAGAGACCCTGTCTCATCTTTTCATAAAAAGATGTGTTTTTGTGCATGGTGCTATTAAATATATGTGGGTTTCTGTTGTAAAATGTATGTGTTTATGTTTGTCATTAAAAAACTTCCCCTGCAGGGACGAATAAAGCACGTTGAATGGAACTGAATGCATTAGGCCCAAATGCCATTTCGGCTGAAGTGGATTGAAGTGAAATGCTAAAGGCAACATGTTCTAAACTTAACAGTGCGCTCTGTTGAAATGATGCCGTCTGCCAGTGATAATGTTGTCTCTAATAATGTTCTCTCAGATAATCAATGGGCATTGATATGGAGAAATCAATCATGCTGTTGCAAGAGGAATCAAAGACAGTTCACACTAAGAGGGAAGTATGGACTCCAAAAATAAAAAAAGACACTTAGAAGAAGAAAAAACTCCAACTGAGGCCTCATAGAAGGTAGATGGAATGAGAAATAAAACTTCTAAGCTCTTGTCCATACTTCTTTGAAAAATATGATAATGGAAAGGGTCTGCACCATTTAAAACTACCAGCTACACATGCAGCAACGCACGAAAGAGCATTCAAGACAAGTCCGTAGATTTCATGTAGGTGAAAACAGACAGCAGAGGGCTTATGGGAAAACAAATTGTACCAGATAAGCTAGAAATCTGTAGCCCACCAAATACCAGGTAATACAAAATGTTTGTGTGTGTCAATTGGTCGAATATTTCTGAAAAAGATTCACTTTGGAATCAAATTTCAATTATATCACGAGTGATGAGATACATGTGGTTCAATGACTTTACGTGTGTATCAAATAATTAATCGAGTGTAAGAAGCTTTTCCAAGAGTACATACAAGAAAACACACACACAAATAAAAAACCTACTTATTGACCTCCGTTCACTCCCCATATCATATGTTCAGACCCCTCTAAATTTGAAAACTCACATCTGCATGCTTGATGCTTAGTATGCATAATAACAATATTCCTGCATCGGCTCCATATAAAGCTTGTTGATGGAAAAATCGAGTTTTAACATTCAAAGCTATTTGAATCAAAATACAGATCTACACAAAGTAATTCTACTCTGTAATTAATCAACAACCGGAGAACAGACGAGATGGAAGATTTAAAAAAAAGGTACTCGGAGTGAAGGAAAACCTTCTATTTGGGAGGTACAATTTGCTTAAACTCTCATCTGGAAAGGAAAATAGCTTTCCAGCACAGGGCGGCGAACTTGGTGTCTTTTCGTGGCAACATGAAACTGCAGACCCGCCAATTCACTTCAACTCGCACGTGGAGGGGTTCTCCTGCAGATGCGTGTCGGGTTAGAGTTATCCAGGCCTGGGTTCATGCCACACTGAAGCTGAAAACAACCCAAGTCCTCTGTACGGAGAAAGTTCAGGGAGACACCCTCCTGCTTTGCCAACGATCCAAACGTGTATGATACAAAGTAGGGTCAGATACAAGTGTCGAACCAGGCAACGGAAGAGTGTCTCTTTAAACGTGTTCGGATTAGTTGAGCATGCATAACCTAGGGAGAATGAGGTGAATGGGTTAAAATGAGTCATAACTCTCATCGTTACAGTGATACCAAGAAATCAAACTGAAGAGGAAAAAAAATGGCACAATGCACTGCACTGAGGGGAAACTCGGAGCTGCCGTTTCCCCCGCAAATGCATTATTCCAAGGTATGGAAACAGTCAACAGTCAATGAGCAAAGACCAGATAGAGATTGTGGCCTTCAGACGGGGCCCATTACCTGGACCCTAGGGGTAAAAGGCGTTGTTCTTCTACTAAGGCTTTGGCTCTGGATAGGCAAAATTAAACAGCAAAAAAAAAAAAGAAAAGAAAATGCAATAAAACCAGAACCCCACAAAACAACAAGGAAAACTCACAATACACTCTAAACAACAACAGACGTTTGTAGATTCAGATGGGCAACTCAGTTCATTCTTATTTCACTCACATGTTTTTCCACTGCTTTTCTGATTCCTTGTCCCTGACCTTCTTTGCACTGTTCCACGTGTTATCATCAATGCCTCACGACCATATCTCTATTTCTCCTCTGCTTCAAAGCTTACAGTGACGTCACAGTGACGTTAAAACCTTGTTGTCCCTGAAAACGCAAATTAAACCCGGGCTCCAAAAATATCATACCTAACTTCTCACCGGGTGCTGCAGATCTCATTGGCTTTATCCGACGAGCTGAATTGTTTCACTAATCACTTGTTTTTGGATTTCAAGGCCAGGTGGTGCCATAGAGGTATAGAGCATTAAGAAGTATCTGGGCAGAATTCAGTGCTCGTTTTTAATTAGCGGTGTTAAAGGTGTCAAGTCTTTTTATGCTACAATCTACTACAGCGATTGTGAGTCAGACATTCTCCTGATATGCCAAATCTTTAAAAAGCTACTCAAAAAGGATACAATTTGAAGATTGTGAAGATTGGCAATGGTATCAACATGTCCTGGAGGTGTTATATAGATGCTATTTCCCTGCTGGACCCTAAATTGTAGAGTTGATTTATCTCCTGCTTTAATGCAGCCTTTTACCCATTTACCCCAGGAGGGTTTTTACACTAGATAATGGACAACACACACAGTAACCTGATCTACAATCCAGTGCTGGGTTGGTAAAGGGCCAGCTGAACAGGCAGCGTGAGAAGAAGCTGCGCCTGCGAGCCCAAAAACGGTTTGAATTTAAACTCTGCGCTGCGTTATAAATGCAGTTTAGTAGTACGTTCCAAAATGTAGTTCGACACCCATCTCACTCAGAAGTTTTCCACCGGTCATCAAAGCAGTTTTAACAGAAGGATTACACATGTGGTCCATGCCGAGGTCGCTTACTGAGAGCTGTCCTGACAGGTACTGGGGGGCGTCCCTCAGCATGCTGGGACTCATGGGGGATGTGACGGAGATGGACGGGCGATCCATCTTCTGAGACTCAAAAGAACTCGAACCTGACAGGGCAGAGACGACGCAGTCAGATTATTTAGTAGCGAGGTGGGTTTGGGGTGACATCGAGAGATCAAAACGAGAGGGGGGGGGGGGGGGGTAACACGGACAAGAGGAGAGACAGAAAGAGGGCAAGAGAGCACGCCATGAGAGAGACGGAGATGCAGAGAGGCAGAGTGACAGAGGCGACTCTCATTTCCTTCACTTGATGTTTCTAGGCTGATTAATAGGATAAAATGGGGTAATGAAATGGGCTAAAGATTCTGACAAGACTCACTTGATTCCAGTTGTGCATGTGTGCTGTCTGGTATCCTTGGAATATCTCTGGGGGGGAAAAAAATAAAAGGAAAGAAAGAGCGTGAGTTTGTGAGACGGGAGAGAGGGAGGGGATGGAAAGGATCAATTTGAGCTAATGCTGACTGCACTGTGCTCTAATGACCGTAAGCACCGCATTAGTCTTCATTCAGCCAGCCGCTCCCTCAGCGCACAAAGCAGGTCAGATATAGGATTACAAAGCAAAGGTGCCACAACGTCCCTCGTTTGAACACAATTGGAGGGGAGCGTACAAGAGGCAGGCTCTCGTTCAAAATAAAAAAAGACAGCACCATTCGTTTAGTAACACATTCATTCTGTGAGAGCATAAGCTATGTTTCTGCTCATATCAAGCTTTTAAAAAAAAAACAAGCATTAAATAGACTGAATGACATTTAATTTGATTAATAAATGCATCCTCTCAAACAGATTGTTCTTTTTTCATGGTCAGAAGGTCCTCAAAGTTATTCCAGTATTCAACTGCTGAGAGGTAGTCAGGTAGACCTCATTCTGACATCTTTACTGATTGGAAATAATGATGATTTAAACCATTCTTTAACAGAGATAAATATCCCTAATGTGTTAACATCCTATTGCAGTATATCTGAATGACATCAGCTGACAGGAAGTAAACGTGAACCCAAGCTGGTCTAAAAACTACTCCGTGCCTGCTGTTAAAGTTAAAGTTAAATTCTCTAATGAACCATTCCTCGTGTCGAACGCCTCGGTTTGCTGCTCGGTGTCGTCCACGCCGCCAACCCAGCTGTCTTGTCAGGATCACAGTGTGTGTGCGTGAGACGGCGACCGTGAGCTCTCACCCTATAGGCCGTGAGACCACCAGCTCCACCTGCGGCTCAGGCTTGGATTCTAGAATGATATTGTAAACTTCTTTAAATGTGGCTCCTTGTAAAAGCTTCCCATTCCACTCCAGCACCTGGTCACCTGCAAAAACACCAAGATAATAAATACACACATCATTATAGAGCAGATTCTACCAAATCCACTGATTGAGTTTCTATAGACTGTAGGTTGTGTGTGTGTGTGTGTGTGTGTGTGTGTGTGTGTGTGTGTGTGTGTGTGTGTGTGTGTGTGTGTGTGTGTGTGTGTGTGTGTGTGTGTGTGTGTTTAATACCTGGTCTGAGGTGCCCAACAGTGTCTGCTAGACTTCCTTTCCTCACTTTAGTGATAAAAGCACAAAGTCTACCAGATTCTGTCATCTTGCCTCCCACCACCTGTAGAAGAAGCACAGAGGTGACCGTGTTAGCACTGAAGTACTCGTGTTAGCCTTAGCTCTTCATGACAGAACCTATGAAGACACATCACGTGCAGAAGAAGAAGACGGACTCAAAGTATCTTGTTGATGTCATGGTTTTTAAGCTTTTGCCTGTGAGGTATGAATCCTCAGTAAAAGCACTAAGGAGAGGGTCAATGCTAAAAGTGCCTCTCTGTTTTTGTTTTTTCTCATGCTTTCTCCCCCTGGGACACACTCTGGTGCTGCTCTGTGGTTCTGTAACAGCACAGGCCCGTTGGCTAGAGCTGTACTGTACAGTCCTGAGCTGCTGTACTCCACTACGCTCAGCTTACATGGGCATCATACAAATAAAAATCCCTCTTAATGGCAGCTGAATGCCAACATACAAAGGAGCTTAGCGAAGTCTGCTAAATGAAATAGCTTTATGTAACAGGCAGGAGCCAGAGAAAAAGGCTCGCAGAGGAGAAGGGAGAGGGAGGGAGGGGAGGGAGAGATGGACAGTGAGGGCGAGGCTGGCAGCCTGACTGATGGACTGACTGGCTGGACTGCCGAGTTGGCTGGCTGCTGCTGAGCCGACACAAACGCACAGAGGCACTGAGCAGACACAAACATGCCATTTCAGGAGGCTCATTCAATCAGTAATGATTTTTCCCCATCTTGCCGCTCTCTGTTCTCTCCCTCCATGTCCCAGCATGCTCCTCTGGATGCCGGCTGCTTAGCTTTCTTTCTTTAAACCAGTGTCCACCGCCTACAGGTAGGCAGCAGTGAAAAAGGGAATGGAAACCTACGGAAACGTTGTAACGCCACTGCAGTAACAAACTGACTAAAAAGGGTAAAATCGTGTGAAGCCAGGATATGACCTAGAGGGTTACACGGCATCAGATGGATGAGAAAAACACACACAGCCACCATAGGATTTAAATATTTTAGGGAATATGCTATTATATATATAAACATAAACAATGCATTAACTCTGCAAAGCAAATAATATTCCAACCGTCAAATTTGGGCGGTTGACAACACTGACATAACTTGCCGAATGCAGTTCATTAAAGTGGTTCAATGAGAGGCGAGTACAGAAAATTACACAGCTCAATATCAAACGCCGCTCATTAATATTCATCAGGAACATAATCAAGTCTTTAATGAATATTAATACAGAGTAGCACTATATGATGAAATCAATAAAGTGGAACTCACAGCTGAAAAGGTATTAAAGTGTATGTTAACATTACCGACACAGACTGTCACCCGGTGTATTAACATTACCCAGAATTCCTGGGTGATCAACTGACGGCTATAACCAACATTTGTGTCGTAGACGCGAAAACGTGCATGTTTAATGTCGTGTGCACCCACGTGGACGGACGCTCACCTTCAGACCAAGCAGAGCTCCTGAGTCTCGAGGCACGCTTCCGTCTTTCATGCGCTTGTTGAGCAAAATACGCCCTATTAGGCGATCCCCATCTTTGGACGGCTGCCACGTCACTGGGTGCTACAAGGTCAGAGCAACACACCTATTGTTTAACAACACATCCGCTCGAAATTCAATTACGTTAGAGCAAAACACACTGTTCATAGTGAAAAGGGGGCACGTGGGAAAGTATTTATTCACACGGGGGAGAAAGTTCACACAAACTCTGTTCCCTCATCAATACCGTTTTTTTTTTAAATAGCAACATCCTCGATTATTTTAAATTAAATTCCTAACTTTATCACGGACAAAAAGTTGTTGATGAAAAATAACACCTAACACAGCGGTGCTGGGTGTTCTTTCCAGAGCTTGTGTGAACCTGCCAGTGTGAGGGGCGGAGTGAGCTTCATGCAGTGCCCCATGCAGAGTAAAGCAAGCAGCCCCCCCCAACACTCCTCCTCAAACCAGCTCTTCAAAACCGGAGCAGGAAGACCGGAGTCTTCACCACACACAGACACATCAAACCGCCATCGAGTGGAGTAGTGAGGAGAAAAAGCAGACAGCGAAAAAAAAGGGGGGTGGGGAGGAAGGAGGAGGGGGGAGGGGAGGTCATCCATGATACCAGAACAAATGAGGTAGACCATGATCAAAAAGTATGAAGTATGAAAAATAAACCGCGTAGAATAAAGCCATGAGACACAGATAGGGTGAAATCACAGACGCGCAGTGGAAGGGGAAAAAAGAAAAACATATGTTTTCATTTTTTATGTGCAAAAGAAATCCAGTCTTCCCTGTTTTGTGTGCTTACAATCATTTGGTTTTTTTTTTGTTTTGTAAGAAGTGAGTGGAAAGTTGGACAGGGGAGCGGGTTCTGTCTGGACCGGGTGCTGTGTGGGGGGGTGGGGCAGCAGTGTGAGAGGGACGGGCCTGAGTCAAAGGTGTTTCCTACGGCGCTAAACAGGACCGCTGCAGAGCAAGAACACAACATACGGAGGAGAACGAGCATGCAACTAGGAGAGACCCACATTCCCGTGTGGCATGACAAACAGAGAGGTTTGTGTGTCAATGCTCTTCTTTTACAACTAATAGTGTTTCTGGTTGGGGAGCAAAAAACAGCAAGTACAGGTAGCAAGCAAAGAGGGTGCCCCCCTAAAGAGTTTTTTTTTCGGCAACACCGAGCAAGGTGGAGCCAAAAGTAACCGAAAAAAACAAACAAACAAACAAAAAAAAAAGGAACGTAATCGCAAGAGAAATCAAATTGAATACAAATAAAATCCAAAAAACAAACATCTCACCTATGTACACTGAGTGACAGAGAGCAAACAAAGACTGGATGGGAAGGTCATAAATAATAAGAATAATAACAAAATGCAGGCTGGATTGTCTCAGTACCTTCTCACTATGGCTATGCTCCTCGTTTAGGGTAGTGCTACTGCACGTATCAACTCCCGAGTCTTTAACCTGCGGTTCACACCATGCCAAGTCCTCTTCAAATGAGTGTCCCCCAAAGCGCACCATTTTCTTTTGTCTCTCAGATAAGGTGTGTGTCGGCTCGGACATAAATGTCTGCTCAATAGTTTTTCTTTTTCCCCTTTGACTGTCCCCTACAGGTGTGGGATAAAACAGAAAGAAAAACAGAAAAACAACATGCAAAGGTGTAAATAAAACGAAGGAAACATGAAATGACAAAAGACTCTTGGAGAAAGGGGGCGGGGACGGGGGGAGGAGAGAGACAGAGAGAGATGGGGGTTAAGGGACAAGGGGGCGGGGGGGTCAAGGCAGGGCTCCACATGTCTCACCAAAGACATTGGGGAGGCCTCGCTGCTATGCCAAGACGCATGGTCCCACCAATGGCCATCCAAATCTCCTGTAAGGTGGGGGGGAAAGGGCACACATACACGAGAGAGGACAGCGAGAGGGACCAGTGAGGACACCACGGACAACAGCAGACAGTAAGAGTCGGACTAACACACACGTAATACACACACAGTGCTAGACGAGACAACCACGCATCCATCTGCACACACACACACACACACGTCTCACATTCTGCTCAAACTCAAAGGTTGGTCATCGTGTGCAACTCTAAATCCCTGTGGAGAAAGACAGATGCAGCTCAGGTAATAATGCATAATGGAATGTGACTATAGATGGAGGATGGAGGTACAAACAATCTGAAAACAGGGTTAATGATTCAACTATTTGAATGCGGCTCTCTGAAGTGTTTAACTGGGATTCAGATTGCAGGGCCACGCAGCCTTAACTGACCTCAATCTAAAGTGCACCGGGGAGAGCTTTTAGAGATGCGGCTCTGATTACAACTCCGGTAGTAGCACCAGCGGACACACAGCCTTGAGAAACACAGGCTGGGAGAGGGGCTAGAATGGTTTTTACAGAGATGGAGGTTTCTGGGACATTTCTTTGAACATTTCTTTATTATTTTCTGATGGAGGGTTCGAGAGGAACTGATGGTGAGGAGTGGGACTCGAGACAAGAGGGCCGATCAGGACCTATAACCCTATCTCTTGCTGCAGACGGGACGCTACTGTCAAAACAAACACATCTCAACTCGCTGCGAGTACTCGTACTGGTGGAAAGCTACGGATGCAAAACGGACCCTTTTGTTTTCTCCACCAAGTGGATGCACAGAGAGATGAAGCTTTCAATTTGATTGAGAGGCTTTAAAATATAAGCTAATTAGAAAGAGTGAAACATATTGAATCTGAAGGTGGTGCTAAGACTCCCAACAGAGAGTAGTGATGGAGGTAAAGAGGACTGAACGTCGAGGCTTTGGGATGAAAGGGGGAAATAATTTCAGTTGTCTGATGATGAAACTGGTCAGTTCTTTGCCCTGAGACCTTAGTGGCAAATCTTTGCATTAAAAATCGAACGACCTTTAAATGTTATTTGCTAACTTTATCAAGACAATCCCAATGAAATTGCTCCTTTCAAATCATAGAAATGAGGCTTTAAACAATACAGATATCCTACTTGTGCTGTTGTTAAATGCATGTACTGCATGCATGCAGCTACAGTGAACCTAAGGGGCCACAAAAAGGTCAGCAGTAAAAAAGTGCACTTGTGCAACCCCTGGGCCATATACATCACTTTCCCCACACTTCACTTCCCCTGCAAAGAGCTGTAGAACCTAATGGATCTTTACAGGACAGGCCTCCTTCGAGCATTATCTGGCCCAGGATTAAATCCCAGGGAAATCAGGGAACTCCAAAAATAGCCTGCATATGCTTCTGGATGTAGATGGAGGGGGTTGAGAATACAAGGGTAAAGAGGAATGGATTTTCGATATAGGGAAGAAAAAAAAGAAGCTGCACGGAAGAAGAACGCTGTGTAAAGATAGCACCGCTGTGATTAAATGAAGGAACATCTTGGAGTCTTCTAACTTCTGAAATACACACAGATCTTGTTTGAAGGGATGGTTTATTTTGTTTTGCTGTTACAACTTGAGTTTTCATTTGATAGCTTAGTCCACTGTTACTCACTGTATAATAATAATAAACATTGTACTCACCAAAATAATTGCTACAGTTTATAACCTGACAGCGGTGAGCCGTATTATCTAAAACAACCTATTGCACTTGCCTGCCCATCTGGAGCAGTACGGGGGTCAGTGTCAAGGGCACTTGGACATCTCTTCTGAGCTATAGCTGCCAAATTTTGGCTAACAATGATCTTCAGAGCGCTGGTATTTTTGTTCACATATCGCGGGAATTATCATTTAATAAAGTCATATTTGGTGTGATGTAGAAATGATACACCTCCAACATCAGTGAGCTGTTTTGTATTTATATTAACATCCATACCAGCCCGAGTGAAACATGAGAGATGACATTTCCACACCTTGAATTTTCTTCAGTTGTGTAAGTTGCAAGGTCAGTCTGGGCCAAACATGCAGATTGTCCTTCTTCCCTCTCTCTCTCCCCATCCATCAGTCCAGGGGAGTGCTAAAACGACTTACTGTACACCGTTATGCGCCGTGATAAAACATTATGGATGTCCCCCAGACAGGCTTTGCCCTCTGTGGCCCTCTAACCAACAGCTGACAACAGTGATTACCCTCTTTGCCTCCCAGCTGCTATTCTGTCGGCAGCATAAACACCAGAGCCCGGTTCAGCGTGCTAGACACTCTCCATTGAACAAGTCACTGGCCTAATGTGGCCATGATAGTCCAAACAGCTTAAGGCCCGCTCTCATGATCGGGGAGCGGAGGACACATAGCATGTAAATCTCATCTTTGCATTTATTTGTCTTGTTTTGGAGCTATAGACGGACTTCATTTAGAGGCGGCTGATCTCAAGGTTGAATCGGTCACAGTTCCACCTCCGCCTGTGCCTGTTCTTCCTCTCCTCACAGCCCTCTGCCTCCCCCCAGCCCACCCTCAACGTCTGTCAAGAAGGATTTGAGTGGGCGCCAACGTGGAGGTAGTTCCGGCCTTTCCCCCTTTCTTTCCCGGAAGCTTTATTAACAGTGGCACACCACAATTGGGCACTGATCTCTGGCAAAGGCGCTGTGTGTGTGTGTGTTTTTTTTTCTTCTTCCAGGGAGCAGGAAACTCATCACGGCCATAAATTGTGAGCATCAGCAGTCTGTGCCCCGGCCCTGCCTGTTTTTTTGCCACCGACTCCGAGGGCCCCCGCTAAAGTGCTGATTCAGGACGAAGGCAGAGCGCAGGCGGTGGCGGAGTTCACCAACAGCAGGCTCTCCATCACTGTGACAGCTCAATAAAAACCAGTGTAAACTATTAATTGGATCATTAATTATTGATGCAGGTTTTTACTACAATTCGAGGGGCGAGAGCAGAAAAGAGGCAGGGGTGAAACTGCGTGTATGTTTGAATTTAGTCGCCACGCTGGGGAAGGTGATACAGTGTCACGCTGAAGCCCCGGTGGAGGCAGCTCAGAAAACATTCACTTGTTTCTAAAACAGAGGATTATATCTAACTTCTACTATTAAGCACATAACACACCGACGCCGCCTATAGAAGAGGAACCTTATTTAGGTGCGAAAACAGATCCGGAAAGCCATTAATGAGGATGTAACTTAGACTCTCACTACATATTGTCCACCTCTCTGCTATAGTTAGCCAGCCGGCCTCTCCTTTTCTGTCTGTTCGGCAATATTATGAGACGGCATGTCAGGGGGATCAATAAAGAGGAAAACACAGGGAGAGGACCACCGCGATAAATCAGCCTCCAGCGCTCTCAGGCACGAGCTGGGCTCATTACAGCTCGTACACTAGGCTTGGGCCCGTTTAAACATTTTCAAACCGGTCTGATACTAAGCCAAAGACCGGACCGAACCGGACCGAACCGGTTATACCAACCTTTCCCACTATGCGTCGCACTTGCCATAGCCGACCCTCCCCAAGTGATTCATTTTTTACACAGAAGATTGCGCCGTAATCACGGAAAGGAGAGTCAAAAACACGCCATGATCGTACCGTTTATAAATAACTTTGCTAACATAAATTAAACCGGTTTAGCCCCGTATATCGAACCAACCGGTGGAACTGGATATCGTCCCAACCCAATCGCTCACACTCACTCCTCCAGTTTCCTCCTCCTTCTCATCTCATCAACCCCTCCTCCTCCCTCGGCGCCCCAACCCCCAATCCCCTCGAGGCGTCGGAGGTTTGAAGGCGTGACGTGCACCCTTGCTTAGCCTGCCGTTACACACTCATCTCCTGACCCAGTGAAGCTGAGTGCACAAATCCCAAAACGCTGATGGGCCACATGTGGCTAAAAAGGTGCTTTCTGCCCTCTTTTCTCATCTCTCCCGTTGAGGCCTCACAATTACAATCGGTGCTCTTTGCTTAGCTGCTGTTTTTTTTTTGTACCTTGACTTGACTTTTTCTTTGAAAGTCATTTTTTCTTTTTATAGCCCAATATCACAAATCACACATTTGTCTCGAGGGGTTTTACAATCTGTGCAAAACAGCACACCCTCTGTCCTTTGACCTTCGTTTGGGATAAATGTGAACACTCTCTACGGTTGATAATCATGTGTGATGCTTGCTGTGCCTTTGCTTGATTGTGTCAGCTTTGTAGACTGAGAAGTGGGAGAATTGGTGTCTAAAAAAAACACCTGGCATGACCAACAGTCGTACCGAATTTGTGACATTTGTAAACTGGATGTCCTGCCAAAAACTGACTGATCTTTCTTTACGCTCGCTACAATGTCACATGTCCAAATCTGCGGCCTACAGTTTGGATCCCCTCTCTGCCGTCTGTTATATAATTAAGTCTGCTCGATGGAGTGCAAACAAGGACACTCCGGTTTAAAATAAAATGGTTCAGTAGAATTTTCTGAACCATTTATCAGACACTCTGCATGCACCATATCACAGCAGCCTTAATTATGTCATAAATTAATGAAACTGCCAATTATAACAAAATAAAGACCAAAGATAGCGGCACGTAATCAGCTATCCGAGGATGTTCTGCAAGCTAGTGTAGTTTGCTACACTTATTCAGGTCAATAGTTCAGCTCTTTCCTTTGTTGTCCCTCTGCTCCTCTGAGGCAGACAGAAACAACAGAAACTCTGACCCTCAACAACAGCCTGTTTTTCTCCCTATTTGTGTTCCATGGCTACCTGGAAACCTGGAAACTCCCACATCAATAATGTAGCACTATTGCTGGGCTGCTTCCTTTAGTGAGGGGTTACATAACAGAGCAGACCGACCGAATTCCTCCCCTCTCCTCTAGATTAAACATTTTGAGCATGTGGCAGGTGCTACTGTACTTTCGTTATTTCTACCATTTATTCCTCCCTCTGTCGGCTTGCGCCTCCTCCTTTCTTTGTGCTTAGTGCTTCGAACATTTCTAAAGTAAAGGCCTCCGTGATTACAGGTTTGACACCAAAATCAATTTGCAATTACGACAACTGTCAAGCAGGTGGAGCAGTCAAGAAGCTAACAGCCTAAACAATTGCTTCTGATGTTGATTCTATGCAAAGGGGCATTTAATTCAGTCACTCTGACTGTTTGCCTGCCAGTGCGTGTTTATACACTTGGACGAGTGTGCCTGTTTCTCCGAGCAGGTAGGACATTTGCCATGAGCGATCTGGTGTCCGTTTCTATTTCCTGGTTCCGATAGACAGCAGGACGGGACATACGGAGCCAATAGCTAGCACACCACTTCAATTAGGTACGCTGTTGCAATAATTCCCATTATTATTTTAAGGTTTAAACACACTTTGGGTAATGAGACCCTTTTTTTAAAATAAAACGGGTAAATCTTAGTTGAAAAATCAATAGAACAGGCAGTGAAAAACCACTTGTCTGTATATGAATCAATACAACATGAGCAGTCATGTCTTTTTTTATTTTTTTACCACCTCCCTTCATCACTGGTCTGAACCATTTTTAAATAATGTCATTTCATTCATATGCAGCAGTGATGATATAAAGGTTCTTAATAAAATGCACTGCTATTGTTATTAACCCAGCTCACCCCGTTTTACTAGACTAGCGCCCTCTCCCTGCTTCCCTGGGTCTGTCAGTTATGCAACACGCCCCGTGAGAACGCACTGATCATACGAAACAGCTGTCGAAGGACCTGGCGAGGTTTTGCCATAAGATGACGGCAAAAAGGAGAGCAGCCGCTTTACATTCATTTCAGATCACAGCCACACACATAAACACCCATCCACGCTGAAACATAAGCCTCCTCCTCCTCCTCCTCCTCTCCCTCTTCTACTCGGAGGCAGCTGGGAGCTGTTACAGAGTATATAGGTAATACAAATAAAACGCAATAGTGCTTTGCACATATGTAAGGCTCAGTGTTTTCGTTCTTTAAAGAAATTTGACTGAAAATGACAGGATTTTATCGAAGAAGCACTCATCAGAAGCTGTCGTGTTTTCTGCCAAAATAAATCACTGTTGATTTAGAATAGAATAGAGAAAAAATATAAATAAGAGAAAAACATTTACATTTACATTTACATCACAGTAGACTCCACTAAAAAGTTGTGTTTTTTCTATCACTGATGCTTTTAATACATCCTCAGCTGTTTTTTTGTTTGTTTGATACATTGAAAGATTTTCTTTTTTCTCGAAAATAATGAGCCCCACACATACAAATACACACATAGACGTACAAACACACAGAGCACATACAGAGACTGTAGACTGGGGGAATCTGAAGGTCATATCTGAGTCAACAGCTGCAAGAATCAATATCAACATGAGACAGTCACAACAATTAAATTATAATGAAATGAATCTCGTCTTTCCTTACAGCAACATTATGTCAGTATAACACTGGAAGAGAATGGCTTTATAATGGCATGAAAAAGCATCTGAGAAATGTGCATTTGTATGGCATAAAGCGACGCTAAATAAAGCTATCTATAAGCAGAGAAAGTAGCAGAGGGAGAGCAGACTGAGAGTTCCTACCTTTCTCACTGACTGACTCACTCTCTATCTCCACGTCCTCACAGCTGGTGTACTCAGGTGTGGTGGCCAGCTCCTCCTCCGAGCTGCTCAGCGACACCTGCCGCATCTTTCCTCCCTTTTTGGTTTTGTGGGGCTTGGGGGGCGGCGGGCGCACCGACTCCGACTGGTCCGAGCTGAGGGAGTCGTTCCTCAACATGCTCTCCATCTTCTCCCTCTTGGTCTTGCGGACGGCTGAACTGGGGTCTAAGTGGTGCTGCTGCCTCCTCATGGGGTCCCCGCCTGCACCCAGGTCACCTCTCCGCAGGTCCCCGGATCGGTCGCCCAGCACGGGGCTGCGGTGCGGCGTCGGGGGGCTGTGGTTGGAGGTCCTGTGGCCTCCGTGGCCGGTGCCCATGGGCCCGGGGGAGGAGCGGTCGACGGAGTAGGAGCGCTGTCCCACCATAGGCGGCCGGCGCTCGGTGAGATGCTGACGGGAAAGCCGGACGGGGCCCGGGTCGTCCTGCTCCGTGTAGGCCAGCGAGACGTCGCTATGGCGGCGCTCGTGCCTCAGGCGGCCCACCTCTGCGTGCATCCTCATCTGCTCCTCGTAGGGCTGCGGCTTGACAGGGTAGCGTGCGAGGTTGGGGTCGCTGCGATAGCGCGCCTGGAACTCCTCCTGGCGCTGCCGCTGCAGGTCATAGTCGCTGGGGGGTCCATCTAGCTCCTGGTCTAGCGTGTATTCCTGGGAGTGCCAGCGTCCGGGGCCCCGCCGGTCCCGGTAGCCCATCCGTGCCGCATCCACATCTGGGTACATGTGAGGGCCCCGCGGAGCCCGCCGATGGTCCCCATCCCCATAGTCAGACGGTGATCTGGGCATGCCGCCGTCCGTCGGGGCATACTGTGAGTGGTCGCCCCCCTCCCTTTGGTCGTATTTTTGGTTTGGATCCCTGGATGCAGATGGGCTTCGTTTCCTGTAGATCAGAAGACGGGAGAACGAAAGAATTTCATTTAGTGGCTGGTTGTTCTTTTAATGCACAGTACGTATCACGGTCCGAGCCCGATGAAAATCTTGTGTTTAAAAGAACTGAGGGGTGTAGCGTGAATGTTGATACTCAATTAGATTTCCAGTGAGGTATCAGTCAGACATGAGCCTCAGCAGAGCTCCATCTCTGAGCAGCTCTGCGCTGCACTGTGTCGGCCCCCGTCAAAACGAAAGGCTCGCTCTGTCTCCATCACACACACACACACACACACACACACACACACACACACACACACACACACACACACACACACACACACACACACTCAGCAGTAGGATGCAGCACCACCAATCTCCCCTCTCGCTGCAATAGACTCTACGTGCTCTCCATTAAGCACACTTTACATGCAATTGGCATGCTACCTTTGTAGGAAATATGACAGGCACCGCCATTCTCCAAAAAAACACGCAGGAAAACAGGTATTTGCGTTACAAAAACATACACCCACGCAGTGAAAATCCCGTTTGATGATCTAGCTTGATTTAGAAGATTGCGGTCTTCACAAAGACAATGTTGTATCCAATATTTGACTCTTTTAGCACCGCGGGCAATCTTTCATTTTCATTTTGATAGCATCTGATTACTTTGTGGATATAGGTGCTTAAATCATCATCATTTGCAATCCACGATAAACAACAGGATGACACAAGATTAACAACACAGCCCGCCTGGATATGACCTGTTTGTATTTTCCAAATTAATAGTGTGCGCGTGCTCGTGTTTGTGTGCTTGTGCAAAGGCCGTGTAGTGAAAGTAGTGCTTTGATAAATGATTTAGAGTTTCACAGATTGCATCCGCGTACACGTGTGTGAGTTCTGTCTGAATGGAAGAACCTCGGAGGAAGGTGTCCATTTATTTATCTGGCCGCCATTTTCCTCCTGGTGACAACATCTGATGTCACAACCTCAAGAACCAACAGCATTAAACTCAAAGGCTTTTGTGCCTTTTGTTTCGAGGGAAGTGAAATCTTAAAACGAGCAGTTACGCTGGACATTATGCCAAAGTTACATTCAGGAGCCCCATATTTCTAAAAATGAGCTATCAATCATTGTATCATCGTCCGACCGTCACAAAGGTGGGTGAAAGCCTGGAGGAGGCCAACTGTGCGTTAATGCATTTATTCTTTTGTTGAGAATCAATTATTCATAAGCCCACTTTTCTCCAACATTTCTCCCACGTTTCTTCCAAAACAGTAATGACATTTCGGTGAGGAAAAAGCTCTGTGAAGCATTCCTTAATTTTGTACGTGACAACTCTCCATAAATTTCAAAGGCCTTCATAAATCACGGCTGCCAGCCTTGCTCAGTGGCCAAGGTAAGGACTCCTCACGTGTGATTGGCTAATCCACTGAACCAGAGGAGGTTTGACTTCCTGCCTGCTTTACAGACCATCTTTGAAGGGTTAAAGAGTGTTCAGTACAAGAGACACGGGCGTAACTTCCTTCAACTTCTACATACAAAAGGAAATACTTAGATTCTGCCTGAATATAAATATGCACAAGAAAACAAATGTCTGCATTGCTTGACCCATAGCCTTACTCATGTGCAACTTCACATTCAACATGAATAGCATATTTCATATGCTAGCGACGAAGCTGAATTTCTGAGCTGATGAAAAGTTGACTTTTTAGGGATATGTGGTTCTAACAGGACAACTACTACAGAAATAGTTACAGAATATGATACACACGTTGATTAAACTACCCAACAGTACATAAAACATTGACATTAGCATACCATTACACATCTACAGCAGGTAAATGCAACACACAGGATAGATAGAACCTGATAGAACTTACATGCTTTTACTGAGTTACTCAGTAGGATGTATGTATGTTAAGTTCATGAACTACTGTTCAGTTTAAATAAAGGCTGCTAGAGAGAGGCAGAAATTGAGCAGTAGTCCAGTACAAAATGTGCTTTCCAGCATCACTGGAACATGAAGTCAAGCTTAACGTAATAGCCGAAAGGACACAATGACATAATTGTTTGGTCCAGTTATAGGGGGGGAACAAATACTAGACAGCAAAACCCAATGACTAAGTCCACTGTTTCAATTTTAACAAATTCTTCAAATGACTATGTATATGTGAAAGGGGTTACAGCTCATTTGCTTTGTCCACGGCCTGGCCCGCAGCTTTCCTGTTCGATTGACTCTCACTGGTCTCATCATCGCAAATCAGCAATCAGCTGTTTTTTGAGCTACCTGCCCAGTACCAAACAGCACACAGTTAGTGAAGCTTTTAGCAGCTAAAGAGCCAGATATTTCCCTATGGAGACCAAACCTGAGCAAAAGGTGAATACTTAAAAGCATGACTCCAACCGAATGTTGATGTTACTCCGTGTTTGCTGGATGACTAAATAGACATCTGCAAACCACCTATAAGATAATATGTCAGCGTTGTGTTTATGGCTTGTTTTGACACGATCAATTTCAAATGATTAATGATGTGTAAATATCATAATTGCCTTCAGTGCAAAGTTATTAATGCAGCTTTGATAACTGCCTGCATTTCAAACAGAAATAATACAGATCCACTCACAATTATTTCATTTTTACATTGTAAATTCCTTAGTAAGTCTCAGTAATGTTTTCCCAATTAAAAAAAAGCACAGGCCCTCTAAATTTCTGAGAGCAAAGGCACCACACCTGAACAACAAGAAAATGCCAACATCGACATTAGTTCATCAATAGCTAGTCCAAGATAAAAGATGGATAGTATTAGCCACAAACTGGTTGCACAACGAGCTATTTCTTGCAAATTATTTTTAACACCAACGATCGAGGGGAAACACAAATTTACAACAGAGGCAGAAAAGGCCATTTGAAGTCCTTGTGATGCAGCGAGCTCACACGAGTGACCTCTCCTTTCTGCTCCGCATCAAAAACCAACGCCTCCTATCACCTCAGCACAAAAACACATCCTCGCTAGTGATTCAGACGCGGCTGGAGGAACACATGACGGTGGCTGCATTATTCATGACCTGCTCCCGGACACCAACGGAGCAGCGCTTCATTCACAAATCCAAAGTGAAGCAGCCGGAGAAATGATATGCTGGTGTAGGGGACAGGCTGGGATGGGAGGAGATGAGGAGTCTGGAGGGGAGGAGGCGCGTGCACGAGAAACATCTTTTTATAATGACCTGATGATGATGGATATGTGTGTGTTTCAAGTGTGCATGTCTTTGCCTTTCTAGCTGAATGTGTGTTTTCTGCGCGCTGGCTAAGAAAGCCTCACTCCAGCCCTCAGCGTCTCCTCTGGGCTTCAGGCTAATGTCTCCTTTGGGATGTTGTCTTGAAATCCTACACCCCGAACACACACATGCACCGCAGGACATGCGCGTAGCCAACTGCAACAAACATTAACAAACTGCCCCCTTTGACGAGCTCTAACTCGTCCCGACTCGATGTATCACATTTCCCTGCGATCGTTTAGTCCCGCGTGTCCTTCCTGTCCAAACAGAGCAGCGTCTACGCCAGCTAGCGCGTCGGCTAGCGAACCACACGCCGTCGGCCCCCGAACCAGCCTTCGGTGAGTACAACAGAGCGGTGGCGCAGCACTAAATTTTGCACTTTGCATTATTCCCCCATTGCTCCAGCTGCCACTGCTACTGTAATAGCCTCTCTGCAGATACCTCTGAGCTCTCCACAGCGCCGCCATAACACACTCTGCTGATCTTAGATTTGCATTCCAGCCTCGGCGACACAGACGGAGACAGGGAGCGGAGAGACAAACTGTGAAAGGGGAAGGGGGGGGGGGGGAGTCATCCACAATGTATGGGAGTTGGATTGAGTGTGAAGATGCCGGTTAACTGTGCTATGCTGCATTCAGCTCGTGAGGCTCGAGCGTGAAGCGGCAGGATGGGAACACTGTGGAATCGTGATGCTGCGCATGGAGCCCGGCTGCTGCTGCTGCAACAATTGAGTCACGAGCCGCACGGTGACGTACTCCTTCCATCACCGTTCCCTGAGATAGCGGGGATGCGTGCGCGACGTCAGCGCGGGCACGGCACCGAGCCGCAGCACGGGCCTGCAGAAGATCGACCGGCAGTGAATCATCCTAACAGGCCGACAATAGAGAGGCACGTCCGCTGTCTGCTACGGGACAGTGTGGGAATACGGGCCGCTGTGCCGTTCTGTATACATTCCCGCTGTGGGAATAAAGCAGCCCTCGTTTGCTGCTGTGCTGCTATTCGGAGCTAACTATAGAAATCCTCTGCTGTGAAGCACGAGGCCTCATTCAGCTGGAGACAAGGACGGTGAAGACAATAAGACTGGATTCAGGGGAGGGCGACACCGGCAAAGGGACCACATCTAACATGGAGAAAAGAGATTCATGCACCTAAGACACTGTAAGCGTGGACATTCTTTTGGGTCTCATGACTGTCATTTTCTGATATCTGCAGATTTGGCATCCAAAGTAAAGGAATCTCTGTGGCGCAGAGGGGTAAACCTTCATAGTCGCAGTCAATCACAAAAAGACACAGACATCTCTAAGATGCTGTGTAAACATGGTTTCTGTTTTTTTTGCTTTCAGTACAGCCTTATGCACATCCAGTGCTTCTAAATTCCAATATTATAATCATCCTTTTAAAGTACACTCTCCTTATCAAAAGCAGCGTAATGTATCAAATCCATGGCTCACAAAAATCATGGGATTACACTATGGCCCCGAAAGATTAAAAAGCGTGACCCTAAAAGATTAGAAGCGACCTGACATGCTCGCCACGATAAAACCTTTACTTGCTGTTATTTTTCGCAAACGCCACACACAAAAACCAATCAGTGAAATTCCCCCCGATGCACTGTGGCGTGAGGAGAAGTGGCTCCGTCGGCGGGGAGGTGGTCCTGCCTTGCAGGTTCTGACCCAGTGACGGGATCTGATCGGAAAAAAACATCCACAACCAGGTCCCGGACTGCAAATAGATTGTCTCACTGTGTCATTCTCTCACTGGCTGTAATGCTAATTAAACATTTGCTCCATACTGTGATGATGATTATTTATTCAATTATTCATCTATCTTGGTAAAATTAAAACAAGGAAAGGAAAGTTTTAATGCAGTTGAACTGCCTTGACTTTTATATTTTATGAAATTTAAATTAGATTAATATTTAAGTTAAAAAAATTAAGTTACAGTACAGTTGGAGGTTACTTGTGTAGCAAGAATGATCTAATTGCTCTGTATTTGGAGAGTTCCTTCAGAACAAATGCCTGTGATTGGTCAGTTCACAGATTTAATGCACCAGAGACATTTTCAATGCAAAGTGACCAAGCGCAATCTATTGTGGCAAAACTGTGATTGTGGTGATATGATTGCCTCCCTGTCTCAGTCAGTCTGCTCCTCTCACAGCCTTTGAGAGCATTTGAAGTGAAAAACAAAAAGAAAGAGAGTGAGAGTGAACATTTGGCCCTTTTCTTTTGACAATTTCCAAAGCTAGTGAATTAGACAACGTGGGCTCTCCGTCCCCACACCCATTTTCCGAGCAGATATGTTGATGATCCATTTAAAACCAAAGAAATACCACAAGATAATCGAAAGACAATGAAGAGCGATGCCTCGCTGATGTTGCCGGGTTCCTGCTCTCGGCTACATGTGTAGACACTTTGAGACACACACACTGACAAAAGAAATAAATATATAAATGCATATGTGTGCCATGATGAAGTTGCTGCTGTGACAATTACACCGCAAGGCAAAGAAAGCTACTGCTACTGTTGTTTAGAATTAACTGTAGATGTTGTGCAAAATGCACAACTTGCTGCACATGCAAGCTGCCTTATATTCTGTTCTGGGATATTCAAAAGAAAATAACATATTCATACAATTTAAATGTTAATAAGGTCATGTTAACTCTAAAAATCCATTAACCACACTGCATTATCATACATTCTGCATCCATATTTCAGTCTCAATTGTGATAATCAGCCTTACTGAAAGTAAACGTCAAATCCTGGGCTGTAGCTCAGCTCAAATCTCTGTCTGTGTCTGGCTGCTCCACGCAAACACATGCCCTTCTGTTTCCCAAAAGCAGTCCGGTCCAATCCCAACGACCTGCTACCAGCGCTGCCTCGCAGCTTACGACCGGCCTCTTGTCGTTTTCCCAACCCTCTCTCCGTCGGCAGAAAAAAAAATGTCCTTGTTTGATTTCTGGAAAGCTACGGATGATCTGCAGACAGCAGCAGTAAATGTAGTCCTGCAGCAGCAGCAGCGGCGCTCTCCGGACCGAGCGTGTGACACCACCTCCGTCTGATCCGCCGCTGCCGAAGAAACATGTTAAATAAGGAAGCCAAAAGCAATCAAGGTGAAAATGTAACGCTGCCCCCCGTGGGGACTGTGCCACCTCTACTTTTGTGGATAATGGAGAGGAGTCAAATGAGAACAAATGAGTGGCGCCGTGTTGCAGAGCTCTCCTCTTAGAGGGAATCTGGCCATAATCCTGCAGCAACCCGACGGTTCAGCTGCAGCTCCTAATATCCAAACAATACTGTCGTAGCAGCGCGACCTGCTCCGTCTGTGACGGTCTGCTGCACCCGACAGTGACCCGCCACTCTGCTGGATGCGGATGGATGCCACAGCTTATGACCCTGCTGCAAAGCCTTCTGGGGGACTTGAAAGCAAGCTGACTTTCAGGTTTAACGCCAGGCGTCACGTGATCACCGCGATTGGCTGGCGGTTGAGCAGCGACCCCGTTCAAACCCGCCCTGCCGCTCAGTCCGACGCGCGAGAAAGGATTACGATCCTTGGTTGATTACTAGCTGACATCCATCACCAATCGCAGGCAGAGCAGGAGGTCTCACCTAATCTCATTCAGCCCGAGGTCTTATGATCCTTAAACTGAACAAATTACACGGTTTATGTATACTTTTTTGCTGTTGTTGTTTTTATCCACAGGGTGGATTTTCAGGCATCAAATCAAATACAGAGGAGGAAGAGAGTGATGGAGAAGTAGAGGGAGGAATAGATAGAGAGAGATTTCTCTGCTCCATAATTCCTGTGCATTACAAAATGGATCAAAGACTTTTTTTTTCTCTCCCCTGGTTCTGCACCATGATGACGTAGTTGTTTTTTTTCAGTGACCTGGTTTGATAAGTCTACTCGGTGTACGTGGGTGGACGAGTGTATTGTGACTCACTGTGTCTGGCTGTTGTTAAAAAGTCTTTCTTCCTGCCTTTTCCTCTTCACTCTCCTACCTCGACACATTTCACATCTGTCACCGCGTTTCTCCGATCGCTTCCCCTCCTACGTTCCTCCCTCCTCGTCTCGGCGCTCCCTTGAGACGGGGGGGGGGGAGCGAAGACGCGCTACTCGAGGAAGTTCTGTTTGTGATGTGCGGTGGTGACAGCTGACTGACAGGAGCGTGGAATCAGGGAGGGCAGGTGGGCTGTTGACACGGCGTTTCCCGGGACAGAGGTTGCGACGAGGGGAAATGGTAAAGGACCTTTGGGGTGTGTTTTATCCCTGGAGACATGAATGGGGCCAGGCTGCAGAGCTCTGAGCCACTCTGAGAGACAACAAGACAACTTCAGACCATCGGTGCTGACATGGCGACCCTGAGAAGGACTCTTGCTTTGCTACTGCTGCCTTTTTTTTCCTTTCAATCACAAAAGCATTTGCCATAAATTCCATATACTGCAACCTTCACCATTCCTGGCATCACTCTGTTTTGAAAATGATATGGAACTAAAGCAGTCAAGCTTGAATCAATGTAAATCCATGCATTTCAAAAAGTCAAACAGTTCTTGGTCCTGTATTCTGTGCTGGAGGAAAATCTCCCATGGTGCTGATAAGTGGCGCTCCCACTCCTCTCCTCGAGTACGCCCCATCCTGCGATGATTTTATTCTGTAGTCTCACTCCTCCTCGCGCATCAGATCTACTTAAGGGGCTCACACTTGATGCTGACACTGTTCAGGTACATCTGCTCCCGCTGCTTCAAAATAGGCATTTCATTGATGTGAATGGATCATGAGAGAAAAGATGGGCCAGTAACTAGCAGGAGAGCAGGTACTTGAGGACCGGATTAGGAACTGCTATGCTCATGGCAGGAAAGTTATCCGACAGCTTTCCCACCACATCCGTCCACTTATCGTAGAATGGAAAAGGAAGGACACATTTCCTACTGTCCCCTCTGATAATATCAGTTTATAGATAGTTGTTGATTAGGGGTGGGTAACAATATCGATACGGCAATATATCGCGATACTTTGCTGCCCGATACATAGTTTCTATTTAAAAAAAGATGTTTAGATGCGTTGTGAATGCAGTACTTTATCCTTTTTCATTTTATTTTCAATATTTATTCCAGTGAATTTCATGGGAATTAATAAAATGGAGAGGCTGTTTTGGATGAAATAGTTTTGACTCAATTTGTCCTCTGATCAATATCATCTGATGTACATATACAGGTACTTGTGTTTTCATATTTATTTATATCGTGATATAGTGATACATATCGTATCGTGACCAAAGTATCGTGATACGTATCGTATCGGGATGTTCTTGCCAATACTCACCCCTGTTGATACCTAGCTAAACTTTAGTTTAGTTAGTTACTCTTCCTCTAGAATCCACCCAACACCACCCTACCATCACCCTCTCTCCCTGGGCTGACGTGGTTTGCAATAAGTGGACTGTAATGATGATTGTTGGACTGTAGATGTTCGATCCGACTAACAGATCAGGTAAGTGTATAAGAAAATGCATTAAAATCGCACTGGGATTTAATCCGGATACGAGATGTTTGATAAGGTAATTTGATAAGTGTTAATGGGACCTCCTTTAAGCCATCCACGCAGCCTGATGCTGCACAGTTTCATTCACAGCTGACAGCAGTTCCCTCACTTCCCCCACGTACACCCCCTCCCTACCCACTTCCACTGTGTCTGCTCGTTCACGTCGAGGGTCCGCCAATAAAGTGCCCTCCCAAACCAATTTGCGGGAGTGGAAGTGGGTTATAACCCCTTCAACGGCGAGTCGACATCGATGCTGACTGAACCAGCTGCCCTCACTGACCATGTGCAACGCAGCTTAGTGTCTGTCGTGGTACAAGCTCTGTACGGAGGGTTCTGTGCAATTACTGATGCAAACATTTACTTAAAATCCACTTATTTATGTCTTCTTATCATTTTTCTGTGTTATATATTTCAACTCTAGAATGGGAATTCATGCGGAAGCTTGCTGCTGAATTTACACCCCCCCACCTTAAAGAAGGGGGCTTCATTCCCATCCCGGAGTGGGACGGCGTAGGGGCCGGACTTGGGAAAGTTTGAAGTGGACAAAAGTTGTGCAGCTCCACATCCATCAGCTCAGCTGACAGCGTCCGCAGATGTGTGAGCGTGTTCACTAATTGGCTCCAGAGCACAGGCTCTATCCTCCTGTCTGACAGTAGACCAACTGGTGCCTTCTGTGTTCATGTTTATACTCCGTGTGCTTAATATGTCTTCTGCACTGCACCGCCTGCTCGCTCTCCTTTTTAAGAAGAGGCACCGCTAGCACTCTATGTAGGCCAAGCCCCAACAGAATACGCCATTAAGATTAGCCACAAGTCGGGCCTGTTACGCTGCTGCTGATGCTGGCTTCTCCCTTCCCTTCAGAGAAAGGTCAGAGGAGCAGAGTCCTTTTTTCATCGCGTTGCGTGGAACACATATGCAGAAAAGCTGGGAGTCGCAGCTGGAATTGAACAAAGCAAACACCTCCGTTGGGTAAACATACAAGCAGACAGTAAATTTGCCCCGGCGAACTGTTTGTAATTACGCTTATTGACTTGGGCCTGGGTTGAGCGGAGCTGCTGCAACACAGGGAACGGGTGCAGCGTGGGGTTGGGGTGTCCTCTGGAGAGCCTGTGAGTAATCAACACCGCAACACCGGTGGGCTATTAACATTTTTTACCATGTCGTTGAGACCTACGCGTAATCGGCACTCATCTGTGACCAGACGCTAGTGCTTCATCGCCACATGAAAGCCATCATCATCGCAGTCATCCCTTCTAAAGAAACCGCAGAACACCATGTGGCAAACAAGGCCTGGCTTTTGACTCAATCACTTCTTTTGGGTCTCTATGCACATTTTGTCATGTCACAGTAGGGAAACGGCTTCTTTTACACATCTGTGATACGATTAATAATGTCTGAATTTAGCTGCTTCAGTTTAGGCATCCTGGTGTTGGGCGTACTATGACACAATGTCTGCTGTTAAATCTGGAAGTAAGAAGTTTGGAAAAGACATGGTATAGTAAAAAAAATGTAAACATTTTTTCAAGAGGCAGGGAGATATGACACTGGATGGAAAATCACTGCATCACATACTGTAGAAACACTGAGCAATAATAATAATAATAATTAATTTATTATATTTTATTTCTTACTGACTTAAACGAATGTGAAGTTTCTGTCACATTTCCTGGAAGATCACTTTTATTTTCACACAAAGGTGTGTCTGTGAGAGGGAGAGAGCTAAATCGCCAAAGCGTCTCACCCCCGTGACTTAAAGAAAATGACGTGACAATTTGTGCTCAATGTTCGCAAATATAGTAATTTGTTCTTTCCTCACATAGAACAAGCCCCCATACATCGAGTGTATTTGATATATCGCCCACCCGTACTATAAATTGTATTTAAAGAGCATCCTGATGGGTGTGGTGCAAAGTGATGTCACGGTGCACCGACACACCCTGGAGTACAGAGCTGCATCACTGCAGTTAGATAAACCTCTGTAGGTCAGCAAAGACTAAACCAGGCGGGTTCAGGGAGTAATAAGTCATTAGTGTGTTAAATGTTATCTTGATGCTATTCTAAAGTAGCACAACATTCTGCTGTACAAACGCACACAGATAAACTGAGGGCATCAGAAAAGGAGTAAACAATATATTCACGGTTTGGCACTAACATATTACAAAGACTTTCCAGTTTAACATGAGGGAAAATCCATGGAGACCGTCCCCTCCCGCCTGCTGCTGTGCTGTCGCATGTTGACTGCTCGGTGCTCGGCAGTCATTGTTCATTTTCACAAAGCGCTCTGTGTAGAGAACATATTGAGATTTGTCAAGCTATTCATAACCCGGCAAATACTATTGTAACCAAAAACTGGGCCGTATTTCTGCTACGAAAAAAAAAAAAGAAATGTCTTAAGAGCCACGGTTTCCCCATTTCTTTCTCTCTCTGACATACACATATTTTAACACACACACACACAAACTCACACTCTCTCTCTCTCTGCACACATGAATTTCTTCTTGGTTCTGCTAAGTATGCATTTTTCATTCCAGTGAGCAAGCTGCATTTGAAATCAAAAGGCAGTGACGCTGCGCGGCTGTCTGGCTACACAGAAAGTGAGGAGGTAATGAAAAAAGCTGAGGGGTGAGTCAGAGGATGCTTTAATAATCCTCGCTGCCCAAAATAACATCTTTGGGGCCGGACGGACTGACGACCCTCCTGGACGGCCCACCACGTACACTTTTCCCCATCCTTTTCCCTCTCCCATCTCCTCTGAGTCTATTATTGTCAACAGATAAGACTGCAGCAGCACGACATGATGTGCCAGACAGTCAGCTCTCCCTCTACCAAATATACCAAGCAGGGTGGAGGGGTGTGTGCACGGGGGGGGGGACGGACGAGCTGCTGTAATTGTGCTCCAGGCCGTGGGAAGGGGCTCTACGAGGTCCCTTCTACATGTGAGCAATGTTTCATTGGTTATTGTCCAATCATTGGTGACAAATGGTGATGGGGTCCAGGCTAAATGGCTCTTCACACTGGGTTCAAGGTTGGGCCTCCATTGTCCCATAAACAACACTTTTGCATGCGCGTCCACGCACAGTGTTCTGTCCTGTGCGGACAAATGGAGGGAGAAAATGAACCCGTCATCTAGTGTGTCCAAACCTCCGAACTCACTTCACACTCTTAAAAATCCCCCTAATCCTTCGACTACAGGCAGATATAAATACACCGTCAAATTTAGCCCTTTAATGTAGCAACGCGTCATCAACACAAGGCCGTAAAGTTGCTTGAATAAAAAGGGTTTATCCTCTGTGCAGAGGCTTAGAATAGGAGAGCTCAGACAGCTCTACATTTTCACACTAGGTTAGCATGCTAACATTAGCGCTAATCTCATGTTATGAGATATTAGCATTAATCTCAATGTATGGCTGGGGTGGACAATCATTTGATCTCGACGTATTATTTCTTAAAGCGCTGCTCTGCTGTTGAGACAGACAATACAAAAATTCAAATCGGGTTACGCAAATGACCCAAAATGTACTGAAATCCAATATAGCAGGCTATGAATTTTGTAGTTGACGCGGCTTAGTTTACCGACGTTACATTTTTAACACTGAAACACAATGCAGATAAAATTTGCAAACTGTCGACAAGCTTAAGTATTTTATGAGAGTGTTCGCACTCTGTGGCGGAGAAAACACCGAATTCTGAGTGCTGCAATTACACAATGGAGAGAAAACACAAGGAAAACATGAGGGAGCCCACTTGACTGCAGCATTTCTATTTAAATGTGCCTTTGTTCCACAGCGGTACACACTGCATATTGCCTCTGGCAATCCGGCACAGTTCACGTTTATCACAGCGGCAGCTATTTTTAGCACGTCATTTATAAATTAGCAATAATAATGCAAGCGATTATGGTAGTAAAACCTTGGCGTGTGTGTGTGGTGTGTGGGGCACTTCACACCTTTTCAGACTGGCTTTAAGACCAGGAAGTCGGCCTTCTGCAAAGATGAGATGATTCAATGTAGAAAATGTCAGCACTTTGATGAGGATGTGAGAACTTATATATTACATACTTCCTTCTTTTTGCCCCCTTTTTTTTGCTACAAACTGGTAATGAGCTCCGGATGCCGCTTGTCACAAACAGTGGCCTCGATTGGAAGCACAGAGATTGCCAGGGAAAGGAGGTACAAGCACTCTCCAATTGCATCCATAGGGAACTGTGGTTTCCCCAATTCATCTCTGTGACTGGGGCCTGGGCATAATCAAATCAAGATGTATGCTACTTGTAGTATCGCTCACTGATTGCCCAGCTTCACTAACTGATGTGCACAGAAGTTAAGTGACAGCAACACACGTCACGCTTCACATCGCAGAGGCAACTTTGACAATCTCTTGCAGGCTTCATCCATTCAAGACGATGGCACTGGCCTACAAGGCCATCAATGGAACGGCTCCAGTATACCTCCAAACACTGGTGAAACCACACGCCCCGATGCGAGCACGTCGCTCCTCTACTTCAGATGGCCGACTGGTACCACAAGTGGATTTCTGAACAATAACTCATCAGTGGTCTCATTTGGAAAGTCTTGCTCTTTCTCGAAAATGAGCAAAAGACATTCAGTAATGCAAAACAGCGACAAACTTAACCCCCAAAAAAAGTTTGTTTTAGACAGTAACTGAGACACACAGCCACACAGGCTTTCATCCTACAATGTGCTAAATTAGGCATACGACATTTGAGAACAGCAGAATAATGGGAGACGTGTAGGGGGTTCCACTGGAGCAACCACATTAGAGGATCTCATTTTCTTGATCCTGCTCTGGGACTAGTTAGTCAAAGCTTGTTGAAATACTTCCCGTCAGTTACTTTCTAAAAATGCTATTAATTCCAGTGGATCTTTTTTTCAAATCAAATTGCTATTCTATCCCCCCCCCCATCTTCTCCATTCCAGTTTTGTTGCCTCACCCCCACAAGTCTCTCTTAAGCTGAATTCAAACAGATCAGCTGTGAGAAGGCTTGCCTGGAGGCAGACGGGAAGCTGTACATAATGGGAAGACGGTGTCTCCCAAGCTCTTTTTGAAACACTTTCCTTGTCTGCGAGATGTCACTGCTCTCACACACACACACACACACACACACACACACACACACTCTTAGATCAAATAGACATCGTGCAGCACGAGTAGGGTTGAAGAGTTTTGAAAAGCCAACAAGGAAATGGATAGGGAATATACTTGTCTGAAAAAATTAAGACTGACTTCAATTACTGCATACAAGTTTTAGCACATAATGATTTGTCACAAAAGACATTTCTGTTCTTTAACGATCATTTTAATACATTAGAGCAACACTGATGCTTCATCCCCAAAAATACTGGTCAAACTAATGATGATAGTAGGATATATACAGTATAATATATATATATATATATATATATATATATATATATATATATATATATATATATAAGAATGTAAAAAACCTTTTTCATTGCCTCATATCTAAAAATATACTTGAATATACTTTTCACAATCAAACACTTGCAGCACTACGACCTATTGGAGTTTTCCCCACATTTTATAAAATGTGACTTTAGTGCTAACTTTTGTCGTTCCTCTCCGTCTGGTGAAAAAGCCACTCGCTGCGTCCCTGTGTGCTCAGCAGAAAGACCTTTTCTACTGCGCTCAATGGCATTGACAAGCCAGCGTCTCAATCGATGAACCCACGGTAAGACCTTTGCAGAGCGAGACCCAGACCAAAGGGCTGCGTGGGTTAATTGTAATTGCATAGGACAGCGTCTGTAACACATGCCCTGAGCCAGGGAGCAGAACTAGTGAGAGGGGCCCTGGTCTGAGAAAACATTCAATCTACGACAGTGGGAACCACAACCAGGGATGCGAGGAGATGGTGACACTCGGCTCGACCTTTTGGCCCTTCGATTAACATACATCACAGGAAGTAGCACACCACTCGCCTGTATTATTTACAGATGGAGTTTTTAAAGGATGGTGGCAGTAACTGGGTCCTAGGTTTACATTTTGATGTACCACTGCACCAGAATTCAAAAACAGCCTTCTAACTTTAGTTATAGTCGAACAAACGAGAGCAGAAGTGTGGCGAAGCGGACGAGAGGAGAGGAATGCTGTACAAATCCGAAAAGCAGGAAAACTGTGAATGGTCTTCTGACAGGATCAGGAGAGATGTGTGAATAAATGGAAGGAAGCCCAGCGAGTGAAAAAAAAAAGGGAAATCTTCAAAGTCAGCTTACTTTCCTCTTCCTAGCCACCCCTGGAGATCAGATCAACTACTATCCTAAAACCTAATGAACTAGTAAACACTGGGAATTAAATGAATATTACATGGGGTTTCATTAATGCCAGCCAGCAGACTCCAAAAAATAATGAAGGCGCAAGGGCGGAAGCGGGAGGAGACAGTTGCCGGTGCTTCTTCTTCTCCGTGTTTACTCAGCATCTGCCTGCCAGAGGAGGAGGCTTTTGATCACTCCTCGGCTGGGTTCTCCTCTCCACTGCGTGGCAGGAGAAGCCCGGGGAGGGCCGCCGAGCGCCGCCAGGGCCGGCTCATTTGCAACACAAATGAACTGAGCTAATTGTGCACGTGCGAGGGAGACGGGGGAGCCGCGCACACGGTGCAATGTTTGCAAAATATGGAAATAATTAATCTCATTGAGCTTGTGAAATACCATCAGTGTTGCAAAAGAGGATTTGAGCACGGGCTGGGGGATGAGACGGATGATGATAGCAATGGGCTGGATAGACGCAGATGTTTAGATTAAGCTTTTTCATTATTGCTTATCACACAGCTTCTTTAAGTGTATTTTTTGGTAATTGAATAAATTGGAGCATGAAATAGATTTGGATTTGGGGCACAGCAACAGGATTACATGTAAAGCAGTCTTTTCCCCCCATTCATGAAACAATGCGGGCGGATATTAAGCTATCGGGTCATTTGTGTATTGGCTATGTGGTGTAGAAACGGGAGAATCACTAGGTTACAGATTCCTAGAGCATAATACCCTAAAATAACTTACACTAATGGTGGATGGTGTCAACGGGCCCAAGGAGCCTGAGTTTTTTCAGTGTATCGTGTGGACTTCACTGCACTGAATAACAGCTAATAGAGTCCACCTCTTGACCTTCCAAAGGACCGACCTTATAAGCCTCTTTAATCAATAAATCAAAGGTAAAACCAGAATGATGATGCTGTGGGTCACATTTAGGAGGCGAGAGCCTTAGCTTTCAATTAGCAACTCCACTGACCATCAAGGCCAGAGGAGGATTTGTGGAACAGCGTGCGTACACACTCCAGCACTAAGATCCTACACTGACAGTAAGCCACTACAGCAAAGGCATGCAGATTTAACCCCTCTGCAAAGTGTTAAATGGTTACTGACACTGACAAATAGCATCACACATCAAGGCATATGGTTGAAAGCAAAGCACTATCCATGCGGCGTATGCAGTTTCTCTTCCCTCTCTTGGCTATTTAAAAACAAGATGACATCAGACATCTGTTTGGTAGCTGAAAAAAAAGGAAAAAAAGAGTCTTTTCAAGGGTAAAAAAAAAAAAAAAAAAGCCTCCTCGGGTCTGGGCTTCAAATACACGAACCTACAAGTGCCGCCACATGAACTCTCCCAAAGAAACACAAGGACACACAGCAGAAGTGCTGAGTCTCACATTTATGCCACGCAGCAGTCTGAGAGGAGGAAGTTAAGAGCCTGGGGCAGTTGGTAGCTGCTCCTGATGCCCAACTGAAATGTAGATTTACTGGGAGGACACTATGCCTACTGTAAGCCAGCATGAAAGGTTGAGGTACACACACACACACACACACACACACGTGAACACGTGCCTCTTCACCCTTTGAGGGAATCAGTCTCGCTCCATAAGCAGGAAAAGCACCCAGATGTCAGCGCTCAGCACCGGCCGCTGTTTCTGTTGAAAAAGTACGCCATCATTCCTTTCTGTACCTTCTGGGTATGGTCCGGTTGAACCTATACGTAACCTGCATCTTACTGGGTGACACCACGCCTTGGCTATGGCTACGGCAACGCACCATAGCAACCTGTAACCTGCCTCTCTGGGCAGCAGCATCAGCAGCAGTGGCAGTGGGCCTGGGGCCGGGGGGCATTAGCCTGATGCTTATCTGGCTACACACAGCCCACCGCTAGCTGCCAGTTCTCTCTCCCTCTCTCCGTTTCATTCTTCCTCTCTCGCTCTCTGTCTGATGCTGAGATATGATTTGGTGAGAGCAGAGAGGAGTCGAGCGTATCGATTCAGCCCCTACCGCTGTCTCTCTCGCACTATTCATCCCCTTTTCCTCTGCACTGCTATCATTCCAACTCTCTCCACTTTATCTCTCTCTCTCTCTCTCTCCACTTCTTTTCTTTCTCTCTCCGGCGTGCAATCATAATAACCCCTCTCTTAGACGCCCAGGCAATAAACCAGGGCCTCCCTTCTTCCTGCGCACATCTCCCTCGGCGAGGACAAAACCAATAAAGGGCCGGCTTAATTACAGCTGCTGAGTGCCGCCAACACCCGGGTACAACACCATGGGGCTGAGGGTGGGCTGAGGGTGGGATGTGGGTGGGATGAGCGTGGGCAAGCTGTGACGGTGTGTCGGTAGGGAGGGGAGACGGAGGTTGCATAAGAACTACTGAGTCTCAGTCTGACTCCCACACCTAAACCCTCAAGATGCTACTTTATAGTACTCACAGAGATGAAAAAAAAGGAGGTGATGGTAGCCCAGAGGCTGGCTGGGAATTGTGGGCGGGACTTGCATTCAGCAAGGCATTTAACTCCCAGTTGTTCCAGTGGAGGAAGCTCAGATTTTGCATCTGCGAGGCATTAATGTGTAACGGTGGGGATGTTAAGCGGAGCGTTGCTGAAGAACAAAGCACTCCGTCAACATACCCTGGATAAAGAAGGTCATAACAGGGGATAGACAAGTGTTATATACACTACAATCTGGCCAATGATATATCAAGGTGGATACTCGAAATCATCGTGTCCAGGACTGTGAGGAGCCGAGGGAGGGACTGCTGTCCTTGTCTGGGTCTGCAGTTTGTCTCCTGCTCCTCTCCTCCTACCACCTTTCCTCCTCTCCTTTCCCCCAGTTCTGTCACATCCACATGAATCTGGGGCTCCAGGGGTTCACAGTCCCACAAGCTGCAGCCTGCTATGTCTGCCTTGTCTACAGCTCTGTCACCATGGCGACTGATGCCCGGGTGTTCCTGTCTCCTCCTGGTACTTTCTGTCGTCCTCCCCTCCCTTTACGTTTACACTTGCTCTGACTACAGTACAAGGTTGACAAGAGGCTGCAAGAGTGGGAAGTGTGACCCTCGTATGCTATGTGCATAACTGACTGGACGTGCGGGTTTAATTAAGTTATTTAAATAATAGACGCATCATCTCACTGTACAGTCAAAAGGTTGTGGATATGCGTGCTGGCATCTTGTGCTTGTGCTGTCATTTGGAGCCAGCATCTGTGTAGTAGTGATTGGGCGTTGTAGCCAAGTCATTGAGGACCCGCTTACACGCCCGCCCAAACCAAATCACAAGCCGAGCACGGCCGTAGCGTGTTAGCGAGAGAGAATCACAGCTGTCAATCAAACTCCTTCTTATGGCATCAAATCGGTTTTTTTTCTGACAACCAAACGTATCAGGAAATTAACACTTCAACGTACATCATCATAATAAGAGCTACCTTCCATGACAGGAAAATGTATTTGACGTGTACGTTTTTCTTTTACTCCACTAACATAGAAGGGGGCAGGCTTTATTACTGCAGCCAGCCACCAGGGGGCATCAATATGTTTTGGCTTCACTTTGGGGAAGCTATTATGCCTTCCATCTTTAAATACAGTCTATGGTCCAGATGTAGTCCAGACCTGAAATGTCTAGTAATGATACAGCATCAGCCGGTTGGTGACGTCAGTACAGCTCTTAAATATCTCTGATAACCACCTCAATCAACCCTGTGTTGCCAAAAATGAAAGCTGTTTAAAAGATTGTTATTCTGTTAGGTTAGCTGCCTTTCAACATCACAGTTGCTTGTTTAAAAAAAAAGGTCTGTTTGATTGCCCCAAACTGAAAAACAACTGTTATGCCACAATGTTCTATTAGCAAACAATGACAGGAGGCCCACTGCACGTACAAAGACACATTGCTTGAGTAACACACTCCTGAACTGCTACGGACGCTATGCTGAAAAGAAATTCAAATGTGTCTCACTCCAAAAGAAGTTGATTCAGGTCGCCTTTTCTGCTCCCAACTCCCAAAATTCAACTTTCTAATTCAGTTTACACCAGATCAATCCATTTCAGATAATGCATGCTACAACAACCATCATGGAATCATGCTGAAAATTGCCAAAGGTAGTTGTAAAATGTGGCAAGGCAACATGGCAAGTCTGACCAAAAAAGAATCCATAGATAAGCTAAGTGATGCCTCCAGACTCCAGAGTAGGATTTGAGATGCTCAATGTCTTCCTTCACCTTTTTTAATCAGACCCTGCTAACATCAGGATTAATAGACAGGGAGGATACATCATCATCTCTATTGATCAAACATTACACTTCATCACTATGGCAACCAGATCGTTGGAGGGGATGAGTGACAAGACGGGTGCGGGAGGTTGGGCAGGTTCGTTTTTTTTCCACACATATAAGCTATAAAATACAGAAGTGCACAGCTGCAAACGATGCTGCCACTGCAGGAGAACAATTCATGAGAGTGTGGGATGAAGTAAACAGCTGTGGTTATGAGGATGACTCACTAAAATCACACCCAAGATCGGGTGGCCCGTTTGGCATCGTTAAACGGCAGCAATAAGACGATAAGGGTTTTATTTAATGCGCTGGATTTGAAACGCCGTGCTGCTTTCAAGACATTGCATCTATGCAGAAAATCAAATGCAGCTGTTCGTATCCCACTTAGCGTAGCATCACCCTCTTTGCAAAAGGCTCATCTGGGAAAAGGCTATGATGTGTACCACAAACCATCATATCCTCATACCTACAAAGGTTCTTAATGAAAGTTATTTTTCATCTCACTTGGTCAGGTTCAGGGAAAGATCGTCCGTTACGTTACTTGCGAAGTTATGCAAAAAAAAAAGTAGGAAAAAAAAATCATTCAAAGTTGACTTTTGGTTTCCCTGCGTGGACTTCGGACTTCGGAACCATCTGCACGTCCTGGCTCACCATTACATGGGTTTCATGCATGAGTACGAACGGTGAAATACAACAGCCTGCAGAACTTCAATGACGTCCATCATTTCATGCACTAGTCCAACAAAAGACACAGCATTTCAGGGCAGCAAGCACAAGCCTCTGCCATACAGGGATGGACGGGTAGTGTGTGTATGTATGTGTATCAGAGAATGGGGGTGTATGGTTGCAGCTTAAATGTAGTGACCACTCAATTCAAAACCATTCAGGCCTTCTAAGAACAGATCCCCATACCCCATTAGGACCTCTCCTGACGCACACATGCATAATACATGGCAGCTGGATCTAAAAGCATACAGCCCATTAGCAGGCTTCGGCCTGGGCAAGAACGAAACACAGAGACGGAGAGAGGGACTCACACACAAACAGCCCCGGTCGAACGGATGGCCAAGCTGGCTAGCACACGCTGCTGCTGGTTTGCACAAAGTTGCGTTTGTTCGTACCGGTGAGTTAAATGGTGCAACTTAAAGACCCAGAAATGAGTGGACCTTTACAGTGACACTGGCCCGGACCGTCCTGGGACAGTATTAATAATGAAGGCACACCTTCTAGTCGTACCAATTAGCCAGCTGCTATATATATATAACAATATGATAATTTGGCAGTCCTGTCATCGACTACCATTTAGATACCAGGGGGATTTGCTGAGAAGAGGGGAAAAAAGGGGTAGTGATGGAAAATAAGTTCAATTTAATCAGTCAGATGTGATGATTGCTGGATTACAGTTTCCAGGCACAGAGCCCCCCTGTTCAGCCCCTTCCAGCCGCTGAGTGTTCTGGCCATGTAATGTGAGGTGGCAGAGAGCCCAGCAATGCTGTAAATTATTTCTGACGGTAGGGTTGGGGGACAAAGTGGGAAAGACTTGCAGTCCCCGGAGACAGACGTTGCATGGCGAGGAGATATGTGGCCTGCGCCTATATATCGGAGAAAATAAAGAGAGGGCCTTGCGTGTTCTCTCGGCCCTGCTGCTGCAGGAGCAGGAGTCTGTTTGCAAGTTTGAAGCGCTTCTGCAGTCTGCAAAATGTGTAGAACAGCCATGCCAGGCCAGATGACTAGGGGCCTCTCCGTGGGGGGATCGGAGCATTTAGCAGACTAATCATAATATGCTCCAATGCATCTAAGTGAGATCTAACTTCTCTCTCTCTCCCCTCCCTCTCTCTCAACAAACCACACAAGCACTTCTTCTCCAGCAAGACATATTCAGTAAGTGTATGTTGCACCGTAGCTAAAAGGGTAGAGGGATGCTGCAGAAATGTGCAGTGTAGTCACTATTTTTTTATCAAATAATCCCTACCTGTGATGTTCTTGCCCTTGCCTCCAAGAATAAGCATTCTGTGTTTGAGTGAAGGTGTGTATTTGTGACTGTGTGTGTGTGTGTGTGTGTGTGTGTGTGTGTGTGTGTGTGTGTGTGTGTGTGTGTGTGTGTGTGTGTGTGTGTGGGAGAGGGGGGGGGGGGGCGTTTTCAGGACTCTTAAAAATGTACATTTAGCCTCTTCACCCACTCGTGTTCTGCTCTCAGGCACAGCAGCAGCAGCAGCGGCGGCGGCGGAGGCAGCGGAGGCACTATAGCACACACATGCTGCAGCAGCGGTGCGCTGGGGCGTACGCGCACGCGCACACATACGTCCACGGCGACGCGCACACAGCACAGTCACACCTCGACATGGTCACACAGTAGTCTACCTAAACGGTTCGGTTTAACAGCCCACCACCCACACATCCCCCCACCAGCCCTCAGCCCCCTCCGCGGTACACGTGCGCGTACGCACGCGCACACACACACACACACACAGCAAACCGCGGCAGCACTGATCGGCCCCATCATCCAGCCAGGAAATATCTGCAGCAGCAACAGTACTATACTGTAGGTTGTTATTACGCAGGCTGGCTGCCGATCGATAAACGCAACAGCACCCCCCACCTCCCCGATCCTCGTTTGACATACCAACGGGGAAACCCTTCCTCATCATAAATCAGCCCGTTTCTTTACAAAGGAATCACTCACCCGATGTTGCTCAACGCCTGCTCGAACAGCTCCGTCTGCAAGATGTTCTGAGGCGCCGAGAAAGCCCCGTTGAAATGTGATAAAACCGAGCTACAGAACTGACGCAATGTCTCAAACTGCATTTTCCCCCACCGTTTTCTTTTATCCTCAGTAAATGATCACCCTTTTTCCCTTTCACCAGCAGTACATCCCAAAGCCTGCGCTCTCTCTCCGGACGCCCCCCCTCCCCGCGTCCACACATATACCTCCTCAGTATTTTGTGTTATTATTATCTCCCGGGGGCGCATTAAAGGCGGAAAAGGCGCCGATCAAGTTCCATATTTCTCCGGCCGCTCCTGGTCAAAAGTGTCCTTAAACGAGACGCATTCCGGGCGGGATCCTTCGGTCATAATGCTTCGGACTTGGACGGAGAAAAATAAGGTAGCGCCGGTGCCGGTAACGAGCCTTTTCTTCTTCTCGCCGTGGCGAAAATCTCCTCTCGGTGTGCAGGAAGAGGCGAAGGAGCGCCCGGAGGAGAGAAGAAGCGGAGAAGCATCCTACACGGCAGTCAGCGGCAGCAGCAGCAGCAGCAGCAGCATCCCTTACCGGCGCATCAGCTGCTGCCTCACATTCAACTCATATTTCCCGTCGCCTATGAAAAGCGCGCGCGCGTACACACACACACGAGCGCACACACACGCGCTCATTTGCAATTGTGCGCACTCTTTGCCATATCTCTCCATCTCTCACGCACTCGTTGGTGCGCGCACAGCAGCAAATAGACCACAGTATAATACATGGGAGAGAGGCGATGCTCGCGTCAGTTTTTTTTCTCTCCCCCTTTATATTCCATATCTGGCTTCAGAGCATCAGCTCCTCATCACTAATAGCAGATGACAGTGCAATACCTCTGAAAGGTTGAGTGTCTGCCTGTGAGGAAAGGGCACACATAAAAGGTGGGGTTTCCCGAGGGGCTAGCCTACTTATGTTTTTTTTTTTTTTTTTTTTTTTTTCCACTTCATTCAGTCAGTTGTTCTGCGTGTAACTTTAAAGAGTCAAAATGAGTTGGGAAAAAAAATTCAGTGAGGTTCAAGAGGCTGCTTCAAGCTGCTGATACAAATCAATTTTTTTTAATATTCTCACAGGATAATCAAAAGCCTGTGTGGTACGACTTGAATATGAACCTTTCTGATTTCTATTCTGCAGAACAGAGAGACGACCTGTGTGTTAGAATGTCAAGATCTCATTCACGAGAGAGAAAGCAGAACAACACTATTCAAGTTGGTTAGTAGCGACAATAATTCAGCCTCGAGTTAAGAGGATGTAGAATACTGCATGTATTAGAACAGTACCAGGGTTGTGACCATTATATTTGTGATGATACATATGTCTCTGTATAAGTCCATGAAGTAACATCATCAGTTACTAGAATCCATCTAATATAACACATCAGAATCAATTCCCCCTTCCACTGCATCTCTCTGTAGACCCTGGTAGAGCACATTTTCCAGGAAATACACTCAAGTTGAAGTTACCACAACTGTCTGCTGTAAGCATCCATTAGATTTAATTCCTAATTCCTTCTGTAGTAGTTTCACACATGCAAAGGACATTCATAATATTTGAAAACTATAAAATACCCCAAAAATACAGGACTCCACAGCAAAGTCATGTATTTTGTTCTTGTGAGGCTGATGATAGATAAGACCTGTTTGAATACGTGCAATTGACCTGAACTGAACTACGAACTAGGTTCGACTGAGGAATGACGACCTGAACTGGGCCAAGCTGGACTGAGTTGGGCCGGATGTTAAAGGTCCAGTCCAGGCTGAGCGGGTCCCTCTCCCACCTTCTAACATTTCTGGCAGGCGGGTCGACTGCTGCCTCTCAGAAGGTGTTAAAAAAAAAATGCAGAATCTGAAGAAACTCCACCAGTGAGTATGTTCCAATCCCAGTGTAATCATTGTTGTTTCATCAGCCCCACCTAACACTGCAGCTGTCCCAGCATATCTGTGTGTTCATTCAAATGACACCTCGGGGACCAAGATAAATTAGAAGCCTTCCCGAGTTATTTCTCCTTATAAATAGACTGTCAGCTTTTTCCCCTCCTTTCTTTAGCAGAACACATCCGGGGAGTTAATTTAAACATTCTTTAAGATTAATGAAAGTGGGTTTTGGTGCTTATGCAGTGGGAGTTCTATTTATGGACTCTCTGCTATCCATCATCAGCATTATCCCGTGAATTTTCAGACAGCCAGTTTCCTGTTGTGTCACTGCGTATGTAGGCAATGCCAAAGCAAGAATCGCTCTCCGGCACCCTCCCCACCTCTCCAGCCATGCAATCAATTAATATACAGTGGCAAAGGCATGGACTGGAACACAAAGTGACTGGATGACTGAATGCTCGGAGCAGTCTGATCCATAGTCTGATCTATAGCCGGTCTGATCATCCATTAAAACCACCTTAAAGCAGCAAGCCATGTGAGGAGAAGACGGATAATGTATTTCAGTTGCACTGGGACACAAAATACTGTTATCCTGCATCACTCTTAAAGGTTTACAGTGGTGTGGCTTTGATTACAATTTGCAGTTACAGATGACGCACCGCTCTTCACTGTGCTGCTGTGCAAGTGTGTATGGAAACATAATGGATGAGGATAACAAGGGTGGCACAGGGAACACAATTGTACCCAGACGGGGGAGAAATAAATATCTATTGTGGAGTTATAACAAACGTCCAAGTATGTGTCACAGTTGCCTCGTTACAGTGTGAAAGCGCTGCATGCGTGTACGCTCGCTGCTGGTTAATGGGCAGGTATGTGGGATGTATCCATCAAAACATCCATTTTCGTAGCAACATATCAGGCAATTAAACCAAGCGTAGCGTTTTTTTCCCCTATGAAGCTCCCCCAAAGTTTGCAGGTTCTCAGTGTTTGTGTGTATTAGCTTTCCGATTGCCTCTCAATATGGCGGCGGCTGAGCCGGCGGCTCGCAGCTAACAGTGCTAACAGTGCAAACGTGCTGACAGAGCTAACAGTATTCACCATGTGGGAACCAGAGGGTGGGTGCTACGCATCTACGACCCCTATGACCTATGACCCCACCATATGAGAGCAGTCGGGTGCGTTGAAAATGCACTAAAAGCATGCACGGCCGACGCGGCTATGTCAACAAAGCACGGAGAAGCTCAGATTACTACACACACAGAGGGAGAGTGACATCATTCTCTGCTCAGGTAGGCATCACTCCATTATATATCTCCACATAGCTAACGGTGTTGGCTGCTATATTCAGGCTCTGAATGTCGTATATTGCTCCTTTAAGAATGAAATACAAGGTTACGGTGGCAGAGAGAGGACACAGAACTAATGGGCTGTGTCTCCAAACATACTGTGTGCACAGGCTTGTGCTAGACAAGTGGTGGATACGGCCCACCAGGTGTACATTTACAAGGTCAGCGGAGAATAGGAACAGAGACATGAGCTGGGTTGGGGATAGAGTCAAATTCACTTCCTTTCTACTGTACCTTTCCTATGAATATGTACGCACATATAATAGTATATATAGTATATCATGATCTAGTCATTTCACTTTACAAACCAACAATAATAGACATTCCCAAAAAAATCCACTTTAAAACAAGAAATACATTATCTAGAGAGTCGGTGCAAATAAAAAGCTTCTCTTCCTCCCTTTGGGAGAAGAAAGAGGAAGGAGCCCCCGTGTGGACATCAAAGTAACAACCTTATTTGACACAGGTATCAAGAAATAGGTAACCGGATATAAGATTCTCAAACACAGCATGTCCGCGTTGTCACCGTCGGAGGGTGTGCTACTCAGAGGGGGCATTTAGTGCATTTGACAAATGGGACACAGTGTTCTGCTCTGAAATTCGGCCCCCCGCTCTTGCATTTCTACTCCGAAAAAGCATCCGAGTCGTGCTCAATTTCCAAGCATTGCAAGATATTTGTTTAGGTTTTGGGAAAATGCACTCTCAAAAGTCAAGACAGTACACATCCTAGCTGAGCCTGGCTCGAACCATCTGTGTTGATATATGCTGTGTGTGAAGAAGAGAGAGAGAGGGAGTGGGTGGATGACTGTTGTAGAATTGCTGAGTTAGTGCCAGATACAATATCTGTATCTCTGTCTCCTTTATAGGCCTCATGGGCACCAAGTACAAGCTGTTTTATATGGGGTCTTGACTGACTTGCTAGGAGACGTTGCTCTGCTTGCCTCTCAATGCACCTTCATCAAGCGGCGTCATACGATCATAAGTTCTTTAGTGATGTATCGGAGGATGTAGCAGGTGTTTTCACACGTAGAACTGACCTGTCTATGGGTGCGTCGCCGGAGTACCTCAGCCCCGATCCGTTGTCAAGGGACGCCTGTCTGGGCAGGAGTCCGCCGTGAGGTCTGCTTCTGTCTGACGCTGGTGTTAAGTCCCCTGAGGCTCCCTGGTAGGGGTACAGGGACGGGTCCTGCAGTTTGGCCTTCTTCCCCTGCGGCCCGCCCTCAAACACGCCCCGCACCTGATCGGGCCCCGAGCCGTAGAACCACGCCCCCGATTTGGTGAGGATTTCTTGTTGTTTTCGGCACAAGTTGCATACCCACATAACCTGCAGGGAAGAAAGGGGGGGGCGTTAGTATTTTTGGGATGGTGATTGACAGACAGAGGTTTGTCTTATGTAACCTATGATGAGCTGGAATGGAGTGATTTGGTCATTTGATATGTAACATCACTTTGAGGCATATCGCTGTTTCTGGGTGAAAATATTTTTGCATCCAAAATGTCAACTTTTCAGAAACTAAGTAGAACTAATCCGATTTGAAACACAAAAAAACTAAAAAAAAATCAATAAAATAGTTTTGAGTTTTCACCCCACAGCGACACTATTCATAACGACAGTTTGATGAGGTGAATGATGAAACACTTTACACATGCAGCAGCCTTGGAAAGGTTCAGTTTTATTATTATAATTATTATTATTATACATTTTGAGTCTGTGAGTCCAAAATATCCCCTATAGACCTCTAAATATAGCTCAAAAGTGTTCTTATTCTTTACTTATTATTACTATTAAACTCCTGTTTCCGGTTAGCAAACTACAGCGGGTTTCGGAGCCGACGCGGCTACTGATTGCAGAGACTAAATAAGGGTACAGCGAGTAGAGATGGTGCAATTGCAGTTAATGCACTCTGGTAAGACAAATGGGAAAGAATAGCAACGTTTTCCTTCCGTTAAAAGGACTGCAGAGATGAAGGTTTTTAGTGCTCTGTGATGTCGTGCATTTATCTGCTCTATGCTGCAGCCCCAGCAGCCAGCTCACCACATTAGCCCCATAAATCATAAATCACTGCACACACATGTACAAAGACACACACACACACACACACACACACACACGCACACAGCACGGTAAACTCAGTGTTCTGTCTCAACTCGTCTTGTGATATCTGGTCCCACTCGGGCCTCCAGGTGACCACACCTGTCTGTTTAAGTGGTATCTAAGTGTGTCTGAGAAAACTATGGGCTTGCCAAATGATTGACAGGCCAGACGGCCAGTAGGGCGGCCAACAGCTACTGCAGCCCCCACCACCACCACAACACTCCCTGCCTTTACGGTCCCAGTGCTGAGTCAGTGCATTACTGTTATTAGTGTGAGCGAGCTCTGAATGCTGCCTCACCCGCCATCAGTCGGTCCGTGGCTTTTTTTATTTATTTTTATTTTTTTGCTTCAGTAAGCCTTGAATCAAATAAAAATTGACTGATATGTTATTTCTAGATTAACTGAACTCGCCGGTCTGTACAGTTACTGGCTGCAGCTGTTCAAAGGCTGGATTTGTAGCCATCGCCTAAACCACGACTGCTTATCTCAGTGGCTGGCTGGACCTGAAGCACGGGGCGATACGGAGTAGTAACCGCCGTGGAGGAAACCCAACAAATGATCGCAGGGGCTGGGGAACCTGTAGCACGCCATGTTAAGCACACAGATAAAAATACAAATTTGTATGGGGTGTCTGGGCAGAGTAGAAGAAAAAAAAAGAAAAAAAAGAAAGGAGTCGTCCAATTACACGACTCAAGATTCAGTCCCCAGCCGCTAGTCAAACATGTCAGCGTTCATGGGTTGGAAGTCAGAGAGTGGGGGTGGTGGGGGGTCATAAACTTCCTCAACATTACACCCTCCTTGTGAAGCTGTCAACCTCCTCCGCATGCTAACGCCGTGAGGTAGCAGCAACAAGTACAGTGTGTTTGGTAGTCAGTCGTTGTGAGTTCAAAATCTGTTTCTGTGTGTTTCATGTCTGTGTGAAAGAATAAGGAAGTAAATATGGTCCATACATGCAAACATTGCATATTCTATCAGCCACTCTCGCTGCTGAAACAAGTGAGTTCTGTGCTTATCTGCATTAGACCATTACAAACACAGGACACACAGACACAGGAGCAGTAACCTGCCACACTTCATACTACTCTTCACACCATCTTAAAGCTAGCGATGGTGAGTTATTTTAAATGTCAAATGTAGTGCAAAAAAAAAAAAAAAAGCGCCATACCGCAGGCAGCATGTACTGGCCTATGTGATATTGACACACAGGCATTTATGACCCGCTATCAATGTTACAGATGGGCTATAACTGTGCTGACACACAATGGAAGCAGGGAGGCTACAAATTGTGCTTTATGTGTCCCAGGGGAGTGTAGCCAGTGAGGCCACGGCTGCCTCTTTAACTGGGGTCATGGCGAGAGCTCTGCAGTGAACCATGAGTCATCAGCTAAGACCCGGGAGGCACCGAGGCAGAGTTTTTCTCCTAATCAACCGCAACGTCACTTCCCGTACCTGGAGGTTACACACATCTACATACTGGGTCGTCAATACATAGAAATCATCCAAGGTGGACACTTCAAATCTGAAACCACTTCCCAACTCATGTGTAAAAGATTCCTATTTCAGCAAAAATATTTCCATATTCAGCAGCGACTAAAGGATCAATCCTAAACTCATTCAATCAGTTATAGTTCCCACAATCTAATCAATAACAGTATTATTTGTTGAAAATAGCATATTTTATTCTCACATTAACCCTCTCAGTTGGAGGAATGCTATCATTACACTAATAGAAGCCATTGGCAGTAATAATCAAATGCATCATGCATTCCAGAGTTGGAGTTCTAGTCATAAAACAGAGAATGTATCACCTGTGGTTAATTGCTGAATTCTGCCCTCCTCTATTAAGCTTCTTATGACTCCAGTTCCTTCACAGAAAACTGCAGCCCATGACCTACATATTTACTCCTCCAAACTGCAATTAACATAGAGTCGGCTGCTGTGTACCTCTCTGGTCCGCCAATAATAATTAACCACATTCCGAGCCCTTGCACTGCACATGTCAAGCTCTTTTATCTCATCAGCGAATACTTATTGATGCATATTAGTATTTAAAAAAAAGAAGCCAGCCAAAGTAATGTGCATGGGTCCAGTAAATGTTGAGCACACTGAGCCCCAGACATCAATACTTTGATTTGATTTGCACTTTGGAACAGAGTCAGAATGAGAATGGATGTTTATACAGTGTCTTGGGCAGGAAGAGTAAAAGTAAGGCAATGTCACTGCTGGGCCGAATGTCCAAAACATTAACTGTAAATTCAAATTAAAAAGGAACAGCCTGCTTTTGGAGCTTGATGACGGTGCATTCTGAAATGATCCGAAGGGATTTGAAAGCGCTACGTGGGCCCAAGAGGTTAACGATTGTTATGGACTGGTAAAGAAGCATGTGGAATATGAGCTAGAAGGCTTTTCTTTGAAGGAAGAAGCAGCTTAAGAGTGCAAAAATGGATTCAAACAACATCTAGGATGAAATGGTCGTTAAACATCATATCATGTTATTCAGATCTCATAAATAGCCCAAATTCAAGGAAAGAAATCTCGCCGTGCCGTGATGTGTGACAGTAACCGAAACATGTTTCATTCATTACACGTTTTCTTCCCCCCCCCCGTCTGTAGTCACACTGGCAGCACCATCACACGGCTCGAGGATGCTAACAGTCCATCTAGGGAAGCAGGCCGAAGACTGTGTGAGCTCGATCCGCACTGACAGGAAACTGTAATACCCTGCATTCCCTAATAGACCACAACGATTCTACAACAGATGCGTGGATGCAAAATGGCACACGGATACACACAGGTCAAGCAGCTGTTACAGCCAGAGGTAGGTTCACGTTCACTGCAGCCGCTCTGCCCAAGACTCTTCAATACACACACACACACACACACACACACACTTCCCTCCGGCTTAACTCTTCACGGCTGAGTGCAGGCAGGGGGTTGGGGGCTGCAGCCCTCAGGCAGGGCCATTTCTCCCTGTGTTTGCACATTTCATAGTCATTGAACCTGCAGTTAAAAATAGAATGCTAAAAACCTAGCGCTACCACACGCTGCGAACACCAGGAAGACATATACTCTATTAAATGTGCTATAGGCTGTTTACTTGGGCACTGAATTAAGGGAAACAAACACCCAGGGCCACGGGATCAATAAATAATTTCCTTTCTCATACTTTCTCTTCAGACCATGGGTGTTTTTTCGGATACCAGCAAATATAATGTTCCAAAATATGGTTAGAAGAATGAGAATAAAAGCAGAAATACACTTGCCAGTGACACCACTGGAGGACAGACCATCTTTGACACTAAACATGTATATATTCCAAAATGGTGTGTTTCTTCGTCTCATAAAGATGTTGTGGTTTAGATTTTGAAAGATGGTGAATGTTCCTACCATATAAACAGCATACAGTACACATAACTATATAGAAAATACCATGTACCCTTCAGCAATATACTTTACATGTTCCCTGCTCCATTCAAAATTTCCCTGGGGGGTCTCACACACACACACACACACACACACACACACACACACACACACACACACACACACACACAGATAGATCTGCAGTAAGAGAGAGCGCTGAGCTCTCTCTTGTGGCCATTAAACTGCACTACAGCATTACTTAACAGAGGCTACAGAGTGAATCAGCAGTACCCTTGCAGGCATATCACAGTGTGCTCAAATGGAAAGCCAGCTCTAATGTTAAATTAAATCAATGACATTCACATCCATTCACTCGACATTCATTCATTCATAACAGTGGATGTTAAAATTGTTAAAATGATTTTCTTTATTGCACAAAGGAGGCTGTTTAAAATTCAGAGAGGGCCTAAGGGTGACTGCCATTGCTCCCAAATTCATTTTATTCAAGAGTTGACATGAGCTTCCTGGTGGTCCGAGATGCATGAACCCGCTATTTTGATTGCATCTGGCAAGCACATTTCATTGAATTGTCTTTCTCTTTGTTTCCTGTCAGCTAAGGCAAAAATACCAGAAAACAAATCTTCAAAAAGAACTAAAGAGGGAAGACGACACACATGCTGCAATATTATAATAGTAGGCATCATATTGCTTTGTTTCTCTCGTTCACCTGGACTGAACTGAGGCGACCTGAACCAGTCATTGAAGACTCATCGTCCAGGCAGTGGTGTGTTCCTCTGAACATCCCAGTCTGGACTGGGTCCAGTTTAAGCATGCAGGCCTATGTAACACACTCTTGACCACATTATTGCCACAGCTGGAGAGATAAACAAGTGTGATGGGCTGAGTAGACTTCAAATGTCTCGTTTTTACACCATAGATTCATATACAATACAACTAAATGGATATGTTTTATTTATTTATTTTTGGTGGGGGTATTTTTTTTAGCCTAGTAGACTTTTGGGGCAGTTCTCCCAAATAAAAAACAAAAAGTTCGCAAGGCATTTTGGTGCGATTCATTAGGCGGCCAATGAGAATGAAATGGGAGCGCCTACATTCACATGCTCCAACGCCGCCTGCACGTGGCGAATTACATTTTAATGAGCTTCTAATTTTAGTGTGCGCGCCAGTAATAATAATAGACTTGATGAATATTTATGCTCCTTGTTTGAAGTTCAGAGACACGAGGGAAGGGGAAGGGGAATACTGTAGAAATCCAGCGGTTTCGCATGGAAATGGCTGATGTCTGTCAGAGACCCACATTCCCTTCAGACTCTCTCGGATCGAAATAAACGTGTTAAGAAATTTGAAGAGACACGACGCGCTCTCGATGAAACAACAGCATGTCGTGCTCGAAAGAAAAAAACTACACATCGGCGAAATACCGCATTTAAAAAAAACACACATTCAAATGACAGATATGCTCTATCTTTATGTGACATCGTTTGTGGACGGGTTTTTCTGACAGGAGCAGAGCGCATTCCCCGAGAGTGCTGGAATGGTCACATCCAGACAAAATGACCGGTGAACAACGCGATGCGGGTCGCAGGCTCACTCAGCTTACCCATGGTGCCGCTGAGGTGAAACGCCGTGCGGAAGGATCGTCGTGTTCGAGTCCTTAATAATGTGGCGGCGACAGTCCGCTGCAGCTCCCGGAAACCGAACAGCCGACCTTCAGCACCGCGGACAGCTCCGAGTCCACGCGGCAGGCTGCTTTCCCCGGACGGACGCAGGCTGCTGCTGCTGCTGGAAGCACCGTGAAGGTTACACCAGGGACTCAGCGGACCACATCCGACACCGTCAAACCAACGCAGTCTTCTTCTCCGTGTCTATCAATTAAGCAATTACAGGCGCCAACTGGCTTCAAAGCGATGACGGATTCCAGTCTTGAATCGTCACACGGGGATCCATCAAAACCGTGCGCGAGCGAGCCGCGGACTCAATGTCAGTAGGTCAAAGGTAGGAAAAAAAAAAACACGCGAGCCGAGCAAATAACGCGTCAAATCACGTTATGTTTGCCACCAGCGGTGTAGTCGTTCATCTGCGCTCTGCCGGAGTTGATGAGAGCTCATTGCATATGCGGCGCGTCCCAGCTCCGCTCCCCCCCAGACAGACAGGCGGGCCAATAGCAGCGCGGCGACGCAGAAAAACGACGGCCGCAAACACTCTGTCGGTCACTTCCGACTCAGCCTGCGCGTGGACTCACGTTAGACTCCAATAAAACAAACACACACACACACACCACAGCTGTCGTCCGCGCCTATCTCTCTTCCTGTCGCCAGACGACTGCAGGACCAGGAAGTCACGAGGCCGCGAGGTCACAAAATGTAAACGAGAACATGTCAGAGACGATGCTGCGTTCACGTGCTGTGGGAATAACTGGCGTTAGAGTTTTTTATATATTAAATTCCTGACAATCGGGAATTTAGTGACTCATAAAATGACCACATCGAGGAATTAATTACAAATGGGGGGTAGGCCTATTGCCAAACCGTATCAAGCTTACGCCCTTTCCCATATGCACCATTTTGTCTAGGATCAGGGGAAATAAACCCGGCGCCCTTTAAAAGTCCTTGTACAGCCAATTTGGAAAATGCGAAGTTGTGCATCTTTCTGCAAACAAGAAAATCTCAAATACAACTGATGAGGAAAATGTACACTTAAGCCATATGTTTTTTCAAACATGTGCACCACAACAAATGTTAACTTGCTGTTAAATATATGTTAATGGCTACTCAGATACTGCAACATTACATGCAGTTATGTTCATGTTAACATTGATACTACACACTATTACTTATGTTCATAAGTATTATGAATTCCCATCCTCAAAGTCAAGAATAAGGTGAACAACAACATATATATACAGTAGAATGAAGAGAGTCCACATGGTGTCTTCTACTGAGAACGACTCCTGTGGTGTTGTTTAGAGACTCGCAAATCTCCTTACTTAACAATAAGTTAATCACTAAAATGCTGGACCCTATAAATACTGTCCTGTTCGATTTTATAACAGGAAGGTGGAGGAGCCAAGAATCACATGTAACGTCTTCAGGAGTTGCTTTAATCACAAATTACTTCCTCCCTGGAGACTGTTGATTCCTCAGGCCCTTTTGAAGCCACATCAGAGGAAATGGCAGGGAGCTCCACCGCTACAAGCAGGGATTCTGAAGACTTCACAACACCGACACACAGTTTATCAACGGCATTTTACATTTTTACCCCCCAAAACCTCACCCTGTACTTTGTTCTTCAACTATCTCCTGAGGCTACAGTATAATCAATTATATTCTATCAGCGTTTTTGTATCTATTATTCAGCTCGATGTGATAATGCATGTTAATTGTGAGTATGCATCATCAGTTGTGGATTTCGGGTAAACATGACGCTGCATGCCTTCAGTGGCGTCAACGCTTACATTCTTTTACCAGCTGTTTAACTCCGAGTCCCTCTATATCATATTCCACCGTGCCATAGCTCTCCTACCTGTCCCAGACATAGAGACTTGTAAATATTCAATGGCGTTTCGCAGAACAAGATCTCTCTCGCCACTGCTGTCACCATCTGTGAGAGAGGGAAAGAGTAGACTGATGGAAAAAGGGCAGGTTTCACCGCTGCCACCCAACGATTTCAGACAAGCTGGTTGGGGTTTACCCGAAATGTGGGCCGTCGTTCGTGGCGGGGTAATCAAAGCTTCTGTCACATCTGGAACAATCAGCAATCAATATCACAACAGTCCTGCTGGACAACGATGTTGTGTCACAAACATGCAATTGATGCCTTGTGCGGTCTTCTGTATTGGTGAATACTATGCAGCTTTCACTGCCCTACTGCCCTTTTGTAACACCACCATCTACATACATTCTTACATTTTGTCAAAATGCCCAGATAAACGTTTTCAACAAGCATTCATCTAAAAGGCCAATGAAAAGATAATGAATTGCAAAGTCATTGATTGTAAATAAATACAGTAAACCCGATCGCGTCACCTGACATGAGGTGACGTGTCAGACACTCACAGATGTTTACTTGGTTAACTTGCACTTCAGCTCAATGACGTCCTTGACCTCCTGGTCAAACAGCAGAGCTCTTTCAGTCAGAGACTGATCCAGCTCCGCTGAGACCAGGACCGTTATAAGAGGTCCTTTCTGCCAGCTGCCCTCTCCCTGTACAACCAGCCCCCTCCGGTGGCAGCACAGGGGGGGTCGGGAGCCTTTAAGGCTGATAAAAACACTCAACATCCTTCAATTGTCTGATCCAAAACTGATTATAACTTAATATTTTGTATTTCATTTTCCACTGGTCATCCTCACACACCTATATGTACAGTTAAATGTCTCCTACTTGTTGGTATTTTATAGTCCAGCTATCATTCTATCTATCTGTCAATTAGAAGTGCAAGTGAATTGTTTCATCTAGTCTCAGCTGAAAGACAACTGCTGACCTTGTTGGCCCCCAACAACCCCTCTTAGAGACCCTGCACTGTGTATATGACAGGAGGGCTCATGAACTAACCTACACCCTAACTAGCTATCGGATGATATCAACATTTCATGTCACGAGCACGTTGGCGAAAGTAATTGCAATTTACCATATTGTCCTGATTATCATCAAAATATGGTCAAAGCTCTTAAAATGTCACTAAAAGATACTGGGATCATGTTATTTTACAAAAAAAGGTACTGTTTGTTTTCAACTTTATGGGCTCATATCTCTCACTTTATATAAAATGTATAAAATAATGACTAATGAATGAATGAACATAATGACTGGCATTTGCTTCATTTTAAAATCTTTCAAAAGAAACGAGTGCAAAGTTTTAGTCTCGTAAGTGCATCATTTAACTCAATGTAGCTTAACCATGTCATGTGATCTGCAATTACCGGTAAGCACCACAGATGGTCCAGTCATACACTAGCTTTCACCCAGTCCTGTTTTTGCATCATAGGTAGGACAGACATCTTTTTTAGTGAAATGAGGTCATGATAGTGATTCTCTGGCCTGGGATCAAATGTTTTTTCCTTTCAGCATCTTGCTTTGGGATTTGCAGTTGTATCTGAGTATAGACAACTACAGACTGCCCTTACATCACAAAGTGTTACTGAAATACATTTTGAGTAACACCATATAAAGAGCAGCATTCACTGCCTAAATGGAGAGTTGACCTTGAGTGCCAGGAGGCCAGGGCACCACCAGGTAAATAGCTGGCATTGCCTCAGTGGCACATTCCTGGGCCTCTCTGCCAAAGCCCCGACTGTCCATCGCCAGCCTGCTGCCACTGTTATTACTCAACACCATCTGCACAACAAGGTAACCGATCTCCCAGCTATTATCTACCAGTGCACAATGGCGGCCTGTACAACTGGGGTCTTGGCAATGGAGGGAGCAGCAGGGCAGAGGTCTCTCCCAGTGTTGCTGGATCAAACCTGCTGGTATGCACTTCCCTCCAGTGTGGCCTATAGACACTTTAGTTACTGGTCAGCGGTCCACATTTATACACAAGCAGGCTCGATAATAAGACAGCTATGGTAAATCTATGTTAAACATAGCTGTGATGCTTTCATCTGGCTGTCTTTGTTCAAGTAATTAAACATATAAAGCACAGATATATATTCAATACCGCAAGCAGTCATTATAGCTTTCCTTTTCTGATCTATATTGCTCTATACATCACATGTAGGACTACATGTTAGCATTGAATTGGGATAGTTTGGATTGAATGTGGGATTTTATATTGATTAAAACCCTGACTACCAATAGTGTGGTTATAAAAGCTGTCCCATCAACCTCTTGTTGGAGGAAGTAGAATTACAAAGCAACATTAATCAGCAATGGCATCTAAATGAGCTCTACAGGTACATTACAACCTATATGTTTAAAGAAAGCTCCCATTTGAATGCTAAAATGAGGCTAACTCCAAAAATTCCGGACGCCACAATATCCATAATGCAACGTGATGGCGTCGTTCATTATACCGCCCCTGCCTGGTAAACAGCATGACATTCAACCCAGAAATACAGCCTTTCTATTAAAAATCAGATAACATCGTCAGGGATATTTTCCACAATTTCCTACACAGAATATATTTTACAACAGTTTATAAGTTTAACACTCTGAGTAGGAGTTGGACGTGATGAATAGACTTTATTTATGCGGCGCTCCTCGTTTAATTTCTTGGATCTTGTTCAAGCTTTGCCTCAAAAGCAGAGACTAGTTCTACCTGTCCTTTGTCATTTAACACTCTTTGTATAAAATGTATTATGATTTGATTTTGAATGAGCTAATTGTTATCCAGTGTTTGTTTCAGCATATCACGGTGGACTCACAGACAAAAACCTGATCAGGACTCTTCTTGTCATTGCTGGCTGCTGTATGTGTATGTATACATGTCACAGCATTTCATGAACAATGTTTGTGTTCATACACAGTCCCAAGAAACACAGAAAAGGATTTGCTAACCACTTTGTCCTCCTGTTGCAATTCCATGAGAGCAGGAATGCAGCAGAAAGAGAGAAAGAGGGAGACAGAAGGGGGGGGCAGGAAAGATAGGGAGAGAGAGATTGTGAGTAGGTCCTGGTAGTACCGTCACATATACTCCAACAGCAAAGGATTGGAAGGCATCGCATAAAAACACTCAAGCTCATGATTCAAATTTAAGCAGTCTAATACTAAAAGCTTTGGCTCAGACTGTGGGGAGGATTTTACAGAGGTTAGTGATAAAAAAAAAAATGTAAAAAGCAGCCATAAGGTTCCTTTATGGGAAAAGAAAAGGACGAACAGTTCCCTCCAGTGGTGAAACAGAAAAACTGTGAGTTACAGTAAACAGGAATAATAAATCAGCTGTGAAGCAACACATAAGAGCAAACCGATTTAGAATAAAAGCAAGCAGAGTTTCTGACTGGAGTAGATGCTGATAATCTGGGGGGTGGGGGGTGACATTTGAGACACTGTTGGCGCAATTCCCAGATTACGATTTGACTGCGATGTTTCATAACCTTGGATTTCAAATAGTAGTGTAGGGGGAAAATCTGCCTGAGGGTGGGACATCTGCATGTGTGTGTATATGTCCTTATAAATAGATAGCACTGCACGAGCATGCAAGCCAGTGTTACCTTATTTGACCGCAGAGACACTCGTCCTCCGCACCGAGCACAGAATTTCGTTTGGCAATATGAACAGAGGTGGCCACAGCCATCGGCAAACTTGGTTTTGTGGCATATCCCGCAGGTTGGGGCTTCGCTCTTCAGTTCCTGAGTCTGCTTAGACTCGTCCCCCATCTTCTTAACCTGGTCCTTATACGATTCAAACTGCTGGTGCAACTTCCTGTAAGCAAATGGGAAGGACAGAGGTTAGGGAAATAAGGTTTGGCGACCTATAAAAAAACAACAACTATATCTATTTATTTATCAAATGCTTATTTGTATAGGGACAAGTATAGCAAGGGCCAATGCAACACATTTATAGTATTGTAATGCCAGTCCCAACATGCCTTTAAAATAAACATTAATCAGAATAACATTGACCTAAGAACACAGCATATAACCTTATTTCTCTGTACTCAAACTCATGCATTGTATTGTTCAGTATCACATAGAATAAATCCATATTTATTCTCTGTTATAGTCAAAGTGGCGGACACTATAATCTTTGTGGAGTCATCATCCTCATTGCCACCAGTCGGATGCACGTGTTCGGTTCTGACACAATGAGCTCCTACTATCGACTGACTAACCGATATAACCTCAGACATTGCAGTGTGTGAGATTTGTTGAAAGGAAAAGCAGACACCGTGACCTCAGAAGCTTCCAAGCTGAGCTCCTCCTTTGATACCGCACCTCTCCCAAAACAGGGGGGGTATCAAATTAGCTTTGCAAGTTTAAGAGCATCACTTAATTCCACTTTCTCAGGTTCCCCTGCGTTTAATGAATCATTGGCACCTGTGTTTCTATATCGGGACGGTCGTAAGGTAAGATAGAGTCCTCCCTAGAGCCACACTGTTAGGTAGTGATATCAACAATACACAGAATTATCACAGTAGAGCCCATCATCCATTAAGCATTTGTTAGTGTCTACTGTGGTACCGTTTGTATCCTATAGATGGCCCCCTACTGATACATTACACCTGCTCTTATACAGTAGATCCTTAACTCCTATAACAAGTCCTGAGAGGCAACTGAAAAAAACCTGCGTGGACTCTTCGCATGCATTTTGTATGACACCTGTCAATTGAGCGTCTCCTTGGAAACTAAACACTGGGCTGACTTCATAATATGGCGATTAGAATTGGTTTCGCCCCACATATCCCCTGCAACATTCATTAGCACTTGTGAATTATTGAGCAACGCTATCCTTTTACCGCATACAGCTCTGCGTTTGAGATAAACGCGCTTCCTTTACCCACAACCGGACCTTTCCAGCCCAAACGCCACGGGCCACACGCCGCCTGAAGACTATCAGCGTGTGTGTGTGGTTGTGTGAGCGAGCCTCCGTGGCGTGCCCCCCGTTGTACCCACTGAGGGATTAAAGGGCTAATTGTGTCACAGCCTTTGTGTGTTTACCAAGCAGAGATTAGCATGTAGCCTTGTTTAACAGATCTCATTTACTGACAGAAGGCCTGATAACGGAGAGATGAAGACTGTGATACAAGAAGTAAAGCCACTGTCTCTGAGGATCAAGAAGAAAAAAAAAAGACTACAAACAATCGTGTTGTATTCTCACTTAATCTCCCCTTACACTCAAACATTTACGGAGACATGAGCTTGATCCGGGGCCGCTACATGGACCAAGGGCCGCCGCTCTATTGACGGACAAGGTCAGTGAGAAGAGCTGTTAAAGATAACCAATGATTACCTCTGCCTTCCTCTGTATCAGGTCACTCCTTCTCATGCTCACTCACCTCATGGGAGCTTAATAGGTTATGACATTTAAAAAAAAAAAAACATTTTCACAGGTGAGAGTTTAACAAGTTTGTCTGCAGTCTGTATTAAATATATTGATTCTAAGCCAGACGAAGAATATAATACTTGTATGTGTGTAAATAAAGAAGAGCTTGCAAGTAATGCAGTAGATTTAAATGCAAATGAGTGAGTGAAGGCATGACCGCAAAAACTAAACTGGAGTGAGAGTAGATTTAAGTGGCAGCTGGTACACAGGGGCCCATTCCGGAGGGTTTGCTTATTCGGTCCAAACACGGTCAAATGTAGGTGACACTGCTGACGAGTAATCATACGCTGCTCATTGTCCCGTCCCATGCTGGCGTATCGGAGCTCTCTTACCTCTGGGCCGCACCGGAGCAGCTACACACAGCCGGTAACCTGAGCCTCTCTCTTGGACATATGACAGACCCGACAGCGAGGGTGAACTACAAGCTCCTTTTCTACTTCTGCCATTTAACTGCCTGAGCTGAATTTGAACTCCTCTGTCACCCTTAATACATCATGGCACTGAAAGCGTGGACATATATTAGCCCAGAGAATCCAGTAAAAGGGACATTAGCATCTTCCCTCTAATCTAAAATAAACAACAGGTTGTGTTTCTGTCTAACAGTCATATATTACAAAGCTCTTCTAGCTCTTGACTTTAAGCTAACGATACCTTCATTGACTGAAGCTACAGTGTAAAAGAAAAACTCCATAACAAGCTCACAAACCTCTTGACACATTGTTATGGCTTAGCTAACAAGCTAGCCAAGAATGCTCTACTTACACATGTAGCAGACAACAGAACAACATTAAAGTTGCCATTGATTCTCACAACATATTATAAGTCCAATGTTGGTGCATCTTTCTGCTCAACCATTTCAGAAATCTATCTGTCGTTAGCATAGCTGCTCTACTGTCTTAGCTAGCTGCTAGCTAGTGTGTCCATCAGATTTAAAATTGTTTGGGTTTCTACTAGAAATTAGGTCAATATGTGCATTAGCACTGAATCATATAAAATAGCCTATCATTACTTTTCTGGTGCTGTAAAGGCCAACACAATGAAGCTAAAAGAAGCTAAATTCTCCATAGTGCAGCAGGCTTGAATGATCATTTTCTGTGGGCTTGTATATGGGAGCGAACCGTTACATGGACTGTACATCAGACATAGGTTTAGGACAAATATGTTTTGGAGAAATCAATAAGAGCAGATGCTGGATATGCTATATAGCCCACATGCTTACAGGCCACGTGACACTACAAGTTCACAACTAAGGAAAACACGTCACAAACATTACTAATGTCACTGCATAACGACTCAACGCTGGTCTCAAACACCGGTCTCCTGGTTAAAGTGTTTGTTTGACCCTCTCATCTTTACACCACATCATCCTGCATTTTCTCTGAGCGTCTTATAATCACTAGATGGGTTGACATTGTAGTGACTTGAAAGCCCAGTTCGTCAAGGCAAGTCACAAAACTCCCACACCGCCGCTCTCTTCTCGTATGGTTCAATTGAAATTGTGTTGCATCGTCTCATATCCACTAGAGTCAAACACACATGTGCGTCCGACTGCTGGGGGGAGATCAGAAAGGCGTCTGAATTACTATATTATATTACTTACGCGTCTGGCTCTGGCTCCTTGTCATTTTGGGACTTTTGCTGGGGCTGAAGGACGTTATTTACCAGCTCAGTGATCCCACTAAAGGGAAACCACCTGTTCAAATAAGCAAAGTGTGACTGGAACATCGCATTGAGTCATCATGGGAGAAAACAATCTGTCCTGAAAGGGTTTTTTTTTTTTAATTTATGTTCATTTCTTTTAGGAAGCAGGTCAGATTCTAAGAAGTGAACAATAGCAGGGACATTCACTACAACCAGCGCAAGAGAGAGGAGGAGGCTGGGACACGGGCAGAGCGGCGATTAGTGGAACACTGACAACCAGACACAGTGTCAGAAATACAGAGAGAAAGATAGAAGAAGAAGAGAGAAAGATGATACAGACAGACTTACAGTAGAGGGGAGGAGAGAAGAAGCAGGAAAGCTCTGCAGCCAATGGAAATGAGAGCTGCATCAAACGCTCAGCTGAGGGGAACAGGAGTGTCATTTACTCCAGCCTGGTGGTGCAGTCGGGGTCAGGTTATCAGACTGGTTGGCCCTACAGGCGGATTCAGTCAAAATGCAGCTACAGTACAGCAGAGCAGGGCAGGTGCATCTAGTCCACATTTGTGATTGGTTTACGTGGCTGCACGAGCCTATCAGAGTGCAGATGACACACTGGATGAGAATGGGCAGCCAGTTAGAGACCAGGGACAAGGGGGAAAGGGTTTGGGGGGCCTGGCTATACCAAAGCTGGTAGACAGGAAAAGCCATCAGTCATTGATGTCATGGAAGTCGGCTGTTTAGTGTCCAGCAAAGGATTTGACAATCTGGTCTCGTTCAAAGCGTCTAAAAATAAAATGCCACTGAGCAATCGTTGTGCTTCGACCACAGCTACTTTCCATGACATCAGTGACATTTCTTTCATTTTCCTCCCAGACCAAGAGGGGAAAGCCACATGAAGCACACAGCACCGACTGACAGGAAGAAGTGTCAAAGCCTAGAGCACTCTGGGTAATGCAGTTCACTTACTGTGCGGGCTGAGGCTTTGGTTCTTCTTTGATCCTAAAACATAAAAAAATAAAAAGGTGTGCACAGCTCAGTGCATACAGAACACAAAAAGATGAGGAAAAACGATCTAAAAGGACACGAAATACTGGCACAACTGATAGCACTTAAGATGTGTATGACATAAATAATACTTCAACTATAATGTGAATAATATCCAGGATATTATAGATGATGCTTTGATGAAAATGGCAATACAATGACAATGAGGTAAACAACATGAAACAAACATTTACAATGATTTAAAGATGACGAAAAGTAAGAAGGGGAGGGATTTGAACGACTCCAAATTAAAAATGACTGCTTCATGTGAGTAACACCCTCTATCATACTGTATGTACTCCATGGACAAACAGACTTTTTGAAAGCGCTTTCTACAACAAGAGGGTGGATCCAAAGTGTGAGTCCACCACGCTCCTATGCAGCTCCAACAGAAATTCATAATTAATAGTGGCCTGTGAGCCCACTGGTTCCCAGAAATGTGCACAGGTTCAGAGTAACTGTCCAGCCGAGTGACGCGTCCCGCCTTGAATTGCACACTGAGCTGCATCGCAAGGAGAGGACGAACTTAAGTTCAACTAAGCCGAGCAACACATCCTCCACTGGACTCCATTGTGACTGATAGAAAGGCTATTAACGCCCATGTAAACATCACACAACCTTTAGTTTTAAACTAGGATTATAGGATCCGTTTACTTGAAGTACAAAATTACACACTATCTCATTTTTGTGGCGCACTAAGCTTTGACAAGTCACAATTAAATATTTTAAAAGCAACATATCCTTTACCCAAACAATGTACTGGTTACCGGTACTTTGGGTGATCCGCAGATTTTTTTTAACCATAAGTGATGTGAAGGGTGGGGCTAAGAACAACCAAACGTTGAATAAGATATTTTTAAGTGACCAAAATGTTACAATTAACTTTCATGAGCTGGTTAAAGTTGTAAGACAAAAACGCCGGGGTAGCGACCTGTCGACCTCCAGCTTTATTGTCTATATGACTCTAAATGGGACCATAGAATTGCTTGAAAACTAGCGATTGAGACATAAACTTAGCAACATTTGCAGAGATAATAAAATAAGTTTTGCCATAGACTTCTATTCAATCAGACTTCATTTTGCATTACATACTCCTCATGTGGCCAGAATAACCAATACGGCACAAACAGCACTGAAAAACACACACACACACACACACACACACACACACACACTGTCTAGCATCTGCACACCATCTAATACTGAAGCTGCCAGTTCAGCCACTCTCTCCTGGTTTAAGAGCAGATGTCTCAAATCCAAAAAGGTGGCAGCTGAGAATCACACATCAGAACTTCACACACACCTGATCACCGCTCACGTTAAGTACAGTCACTTTCATAAAGCTGTGTGAAATTAAATGTGTTAATTGGGTTTTGTCGGCACCAACTACTTCTCTCATTCCACAAGAGTGATCCGATACTTAAGATTTGGACATTTGTCAACCAACACCACCATTTTCCCCAAAATAATGGCAGTTATGTCCATGTGACAGATATTTCAATTACAATCATTAAACGTACATTACTACATTACTTCCTCCAGAGCTTTACTGTTAAAGCTTTACCAAAAAAGCCTGTGAAGTAGACCATGTGATACTCAAACTCTCCAATTAAAGGCTACTACAAACTACATATATGACGTGCCCAATAATTAAAAATTCCTTTACAAAATCTACAAGTGAGTTCAAAACAAGCAAAAAATACTTCCGATGGATCCCAGTGTGTGCACTGCCCGGATGCCATTGAGCTCCACGAGGCTCAGAGTGCAACACTGAAGCCTCCCAACAGTCTACTTCAGCCAGAGGTAGTGAGAAATCTGCCTGTGTGATCTGTGTCGGATGGGTGAGAGAACACGCGAGAGAAGATATAGTCCTGTGTACCCATCAGTCTCGCTGCTCTGTTTTCCGATGAGCCAGTCCATATTTATCCTCTTGCTGTGTTCTCCCGATGACCTGCAGCGCCGTTCTTTATTGATCCCATCAGCCCCGTCTCTGTGGTCGCATTACAAGCCTCATATTTATCTGATCCAGCCTGCCTGCCTGCCTGCCTGCCTGGACAGCTGCCGGACAAAGTGTGTGCATGTGCGTGCGTGTGAGTGAGTGAGTGTCTGCCTGCATGTGCCCATATCCATGTGTGTACTGTACTCATACGTGTGCATGTGGGAGTGTGAGTGCACGGCGTATTATTTGACATGGGGCAGTAAAATGAGTGAGTGTAAAATGTCACCAGTGACGTATTCAGTGTCCCGGCTGCTGACGAGGCCTGTGGGGCAGATACAGTCTCTGTTTTCCATCTCTTTAACCTGCACTCTGCTTCACATGACGCTCCCACACCCCCCGCCAACGCACAACAAATACAAAAAAAAGCACACGCTGACAGAGTTAGGGAAAGGTTTCTGTCTGTATGTGTCAATGCACGATTCTGTTTTCCTCAGTTTTAAGTCCCAGTTAGCCACATGCTGCTGTTATTTATTTATTTATTTTTCATCTGTTATTTTGTTCTACATTTGGGTTCCCACCTTCTCTGCTTCACTGGCTTTGCATGGAGAATCATTCCGGTCTGACGATGACTGATGCTACACTGCTCTCTAGTGGACAGATGTGCTGCATAAACTTCCAAGAACTAGATTCCTGGAGTTCTATCAGGGAATGTGTAAATGGTTTTTATTATGAATTTCTGTGCTGTATAAGAGGAAGAGAGGAAGGGGAAACTGTTATAAGTACGATTGGTTAAAAACGTAGTACTTTTGTTATTTTAGTCATCCATAACCCTGCTGGGTGTGCTAGTCATCTACAAATGCAATTAACCAGCTAGCTCAGCCTTACTGTGGTAATGGTAAAAAGTCAATTAATCAATCAGTCAATTGACATTACATTTTTGCAGCAACTATTTTGGTGACTGATTCATTTTCCAAGTCACTGCTCAAGTAAACATGCCAAACATTTGCTGGTAACGGCTTATTCAATATGATTAAAAAAGTGACATATCGAGAAAATGACCAATACATTATGAGGACAAGAAATGCTCGCTGTAACTGAAAGATTTACATGACAAAAGGTTTTGATGTCAAAGTCTGACGTTATGAATGTTCGCAACAGAAAGCAAAACTAAAATACTATCACATTATATGGGACAATTAAATCATTGCTTGGCACCAAAAAAACATCTCCTTGAAGCTTGTGCATTGCCCCTTTAAGAATTGACTTGGAAGGCAAAGGCAAACCAAAGCTGACATGCTGCGATGCCAAAATACATGCAAACAAGTCTGCACGTCTCTTGTTGAGGATTTCATCCAAGTCAGATGGGAGTGAAATCCTTCGGAGAGCCGGGTTGACGCAGCTCCTTCTGTACAGACAGCAGGACAATTACATATCGGGCTGTCACGAGGACCTGAACATTTTAGTAAAATCCCAGAGATTTAATTAATCTGAACCCTCTGAAGATATCTCTGCTAATAAGCGGAGGAGAGGTGGGGAGAGGAGGAGATGCTTAGCTTTCATTCCTTCACCTGTAAAATGCTCCTCCTTTGGCTCAGTCGACAAATAGGTTGGTGACATGTCACATGCACCAGCAGCTCCAGCAACATGCATCTAAAGCTGTTTGACAGGCAGCTGTGAGATGGAATCAAATGAACGTCATTGTACATCTAAAGAAAGATTTTTTTTTTTTTTTACGAAATAGGAGCACCGCTTTAATGGTTTGGTCATCAACACACACAGTTAGCCGCTAGCTGGCTAACAACGTGGAGAGCAAATGCAAACCACTCAAACATGCACGACCCAAAGTGTAATGCTGATGTTGCTCTGTGTCTGCTGGATGTGTAAATGGACAACTGCTTGTAACATCTTCACCACGCCCACTCTATAAGGTGATAATATGTCGATGCTGCGCTGCCCCCAAGTGGCCTAAAACAGCAGTCAGCTGAACCACCTATTCGCTCTACTGACATTATAATGTGACTTACATCGGATACCGTACATCCCTGCTAGTTAGTGAATCACCTCTTTTGGCTAATGATACTTTATTGTACTATTTAATGATAGTTATTATTTGAATGTATTCACAAGTATGTATTTTCTTATTGTCAACAAATTCCACGAAAGGACAAACAAATCAAATCACATTATTTTGGTTTGTTAGTGAATATCTACAATCACCATCTTATCCTTTAAACTATTTCCAGAAAAATACATACAGCGTATTTAGGTGGCAGCACCAGAAAATAATGCTGGTAGCAACTACGGCACACTACATTTTCCCTGCGCAACCAGCTGTACCAATATTAATCAATGTCTAAAAATGACATTTAAAAAAAGCACTTCCATCAGTTTGCTGGCTTAACATCAACAATAACAATCTCATTCTGTTCATTTTAGGCACCAACAGCAGCCAGTATCCTCTGTCACACTGTACTGGGCTTCCACACACGCCACCCAAGGTGTAATTACTTTCCAATTACAACACCTCCCCTGCCCAAAGTGTGCCGGGTATGCCCAGCCAGTCACTCCAAGGTCTCTCTCTCACTCCCTCTAATCCTGTCTTTGAGCAAACTGCAGCTCAGAAGCTTTCTATTTCCCTCTCAAAAGTCAGCCGGATGTTGGTGGAACTGCTGAGAACAGTAGGGGTGTGGTTAGATGTAGAGCGGTGGCGCTCTCCTCATGAAAATGGTGACTTTTCCCTTCCAACTCCACAGCTAAAGATCCCTTAAAGCGTGAGCGCTCGCTTCTGTGGACAGTTAGTTTGTGATGAAGGTGTATATCTAGATTTACTCGCTCGTTCTTTCTTGACTCATCTTTCCAGACTCACTCCATGGCACGTCCCAGCAGAGATGCTGCAACGAGATGCCGCGAACGCCTCCCCAAACAACCCGAGAGTCCGATATCGGCGTCCCACAACGCTCAACAGTTTAACGAGATGGTGAGATGCAGCCTCAGCTTGGCACCGACCCTGGAGTAGAAAATCTGCCATAGAGGATCTCATGGCTAAGCAGTGACCCTGCAGGCCCTCGGAGTCTGCTACAGACTGAGTGATAATTAGATCATAAGGGAGTAATCTGGCTCAGTGGGTAAATACCAACTACATACATCATTAACACCATCCCAGCCAGTCAGTGCTGCCAGGAGATGAGGTTAATGTCCGTCTGAAACCACTCAGGGATCACTGGAGGCCGTGGCACTGCTGGATTTGGTTCTTGTCCTGCTGTGACTGTGAGATACAAACTGAATGTCGGTGCATACAGTAGTGTAAGGTAAAAAAATATTTTTGTATCAATAAAAATTAACGATTTCTGTGACATCTGTAATGTAGAACTGATTGTTTACAGGATTCGGGGGGGAAGTAGAACCACTATGGAAATAAGTTATATCAATTTTTGTTAATATAACTTATTCATCATATGCTATTTACTGTTTATGCTACAGTATTTAATTTCTTCCTCTTTTTCTGATCTCTACATGTTTGATTGAATTTGTGCCTTTCCTGTTTTTTGTTTTTTTCTTCTTCTTTGGTCAAGTGTTATGTTCAGGTTGTTTTTGGCAGAACAAGCTCAACCAAAGAAAACTAGTGTAGTGTATACAATGTGTATGAACGTCAATATTGTGTGTATTTGTAAGGAAATGTCCGAAAAGGGTGGACACAACACTGAATAAACTAGAATGAATGTAATGACTGTAAAATCTAACAGATACTCCGAACACATTATATTGCCCCCAAAGTCCCTTAAGAATGTGTTACCGTACTCCACCCGGCCACATGAGGAAAATCAACATGCACAGTGTATGACCGTGTCAGCATCATCCCTGCAGGATGTATAAAAACAGAAATCCCCTATTGTACCATCTCTACTGTACATTCCACCGAAAAATCTCCAAGAAAAGGAGTGTGCACTAAAAATAGCAGCTCGTTTAAAGACAGGCGATTAGGTCTCGAGACACCTGTTCATTCTACCTTGCTAATAAATGCCAGAAGACGTGCTACTTAACGCTTCCTCTCTCCACCTCGGAGGGGATTAGGGGGGTGGGGGGGTGGGGGGGGGAGTGCTGATAACTTCCTCTGGCATGGGGTGCTGGCACGGCGCGATAGGCAGGGCAGGAGGGACGGCGAGAGGGCAAGCGCCTCGGCGTGGAGGGGTCGGCCAGCTACCACAGCTGGGCCTTAGAAAACACAGATAGGATTGAATCCGCGGGGCACACGCATCAGAATAGGCAATCTAACAGCGCGCAGGCCAGACCTCCTGACCAAGGACTAATATTCAGATTGTCAAACAAGAGTTGGCAACCGCAGATTTTTCTGAGCAACGGGGAAGTGGCTAATCTGCTGCCAAATATAACTAAAAATCCATCTGTTTCCTTAGATTACCTGCCAGGATTCAATTGAGCTGCTCCATATCTCCCATCCTGAGAGATTTCCAAGTGGCAACGAGTCAGCTAATCACCCGGCAGCCCACACATTCACAAGTGTATTTCCATGCAACGCTTACGGGAAACATATGCGCAGTGTTCATTTTCATACAGCCAGTTTATTGCACGGTAGGAAACTATAGGAGCAAACATTTAGTCCGAGGGAGTGACACGCCGTCTTCTTGCACATATGTGCTTATTTGCTTCGGTAATGGTGTGTGTACGCCGACGTGTCCGCCTTTGTATGCGAATGCTTGGTTGCTTCTCCCGTCAGCCTGCTTTATTCATCCTGACACAGATACATTTTATTCTGGCTGTGATCAGCACTTTCTTGGCAGCTGACATTGTCCCAGCCAACGTCACAACTCCTCCCATACACAGCTCAGCAGTTCCACTGGGAACACTCGAGAAAACTCAGCCACGGCGAGGTCGCCGCCCTCTCTTACATTAGCCCGATCTCTAGTTCCACTAGCCGAGACAGAGAGGCCAGCTCCATGTCCTCCTCTACGCCTGCACTATACACGGTGAAGCATCACACTGCTCCTCGAGCACCAATTCTGTCCAGTCTTGCTACTTCCACATTACTTCCAGTCTCATAGTCAGCAAATGTCTAGTTTCAGCCTTTCCTCCTGGTTTTATTGGAACTGGAGCATCTCAGGTTTTAATCCACAAAACGCATAAAACCTCTCTGTGTTGTTGTTGCTGGTTGGGAGCAGTAGGTGGGCCGTACCGAGACTGCAGTCAGCTGTCTGTGTCTCACTCTGGGCTATAATAATAGCCCGGCCATGGCTAACAATAGAGAGGTAATAGATCTCTTGCCTATTGTTGGCCCAACCTGCTCTCCTCCTTCCTGTCCCAATTCATCGCTACAGCACGTCACTATTAGCCTGCTTAACTAAACCGCATGCAGAGTACACATGGCGGTCAAGCACAAGAGCAATCTGATATCGCCTCCCTGTGAGCAGGTTACACCCATCACTTTGCTCAAATATTGCTATAGATGCCATATGATGTTACACACCCCGGTGTCCGATACCCTTGTGAAGTTAAGACGACACAGGACGTGTCATGGCGGGGGGCTTTGAAGACCGGCACGTTCAGTCAAATAAACAGATGAGACCACAGTACTGTACGGCTGAAATTAACTTGAACTCGCTGCCTCTCAACATCTGTCCGACGGCATAGAGATCTGTTTGACATCGACTGCTTGTAAAATCCCAAATCAAAAGGATTCCCTTGCATTAGCCGCCTCTCTGCGCAGATTTAAAGCCAAGCAGCCAACCAAGCAGCCGCCCACTTGAGGGTGAGGCGACCAGCTTCTCCTCGCCGTCTACAGCGACACAGGCAAGCCGGCTACCCCGCCTCCCCTCCCTCCTCGTGGCCTGATGCCTGGCGACTTTAAATGCCTGCATTTCCTGAGATACTACTTCAAATGATTGTATTTATGTTTCACTAAGGAGGATTTCTATGGTTCCGTGGAGCACCCCCCCATTCCCCTCCCCCTCCCTTCACGTTCCACTACTACACATCCAGGCCATCTCCTCATCATCACCATGGCGATGGTGGCAGTATCTCAGTGGGACGAGTGATATTAAGGGATTAGCGGGAGATCCTCCATCAGACTTCGGTCGAGGAGCACGATCCCGGGATCACAACAACGGCTCTCTCTCTCTCTCTCTGTGTGTGTGTGTGTCTCTCTCCCCTGATCAGTGTCAGATGATGGGGATGGAAAAACAGGCCTCTTCACTGTTATTTCCACGGCAGATACTGTAGCACACGCAAGACTACACAATCCGAGCAACCGTGAACACACTAACGCGTGCACACATACAGATACTGAGGAAGAATGCGTTTAAAGCGCCCACAAAGCCACCTTCAGCCCTAGGCAGTGGGAGCAGTAGTCTATATGCTGTACAGTATGTCCTAGTGTAGGTTACACGGCCGTGCCTGTGTGCAGCGCTCAAACAGCAGGCTTATATAAGGGCCGCGGCTGCATTAGTGACGTTATGATAACGGCTGCTCTTTATCCTCCCTTATTTATGTCAGTCGGCTGCCTCCGTAATCTACCTACAGCAGCATCTACTGTACATGTAGAGCACTGTAATGCCACTCAGCGTATGACCTTTGACCCCTGCCAGGACCTCGAGGAACAATAACCAATTCAAAGCGATGGGAGGGGAAGTATGATGGCACAAGAGAGCAATAAAAGTTGTAATATGATACGTGATGTGTGTGATGGGGATATTATGAGGAGGCGGAGTCCCGGTCAACTCAGCTAGATATACATATATATTCCTAAGGCCTGCGATGCTATGAGAATACATGTAAAATGAAAATTAGTCGTGAATTGTATGTGAAATAGAACTGCTCAATAAAAATACTTAAACAGGAAGTCAATTGAAGAAAATAGAGTGTTAAAAACAAGCAGTTTCACAGCAATATAAAAAATATATACCGCACAATTACAGTATGTATTTAATAGGAAATAAGTTTAGAGAAGTGGTTGCGTGAAGTGAGCAGGAATTGCATGAGCACACTGTAAAGTTTAGCATTATCATTACATATTGAATGCTGTTGCCTCTGTGGAGCTAACGTGTGTGAGTGTGTGGGTGTTTCATTGAGAGTCTGGTATGTCTGTGTGCGAGTGCTGGACGGATACGGGGAGGGCTGTATTTGTTTATAGAAAGCACTGGATGGTTTGGGGATTTTTTTTGGCCACACAAAGGCGTATTAGAAGGACCGGCTAGGCGGCATCCATGTGTTTGAGTCACCAGCTTGCACCTGCTCCAACCAGCTGAGTCTTGAATGAGCAGGACATGGACGGACACACACACTCACACACACACACACACACACACACACGCACACACAGGGAAGGAAAGATTAGAGCGCCCTGTGTAAACTACCGCTAGTAAATATGCCAGCTCACTCACACACAGAGCAAAGCATTGCTTGCTGTCATTGAACTCATTTCATTTTTAACCTTCGTTTGGGCGAATAGCATTTCTCACACCGACCTAAACTGTTATTTTAAAGTAGCAACCAATCTCCACTAGACTTTTCTATTTAGTTTTAGGGTCAGAAACTAGGGCGAGTGTCTTAACAAAGGTCTGTGCCGTGTCTCTTTATAAGAATCTGCATCACGAAAACAAGCTTATTTGGGGCCGTACTTTACCAAAAATAGAACTTATTAAGGTGGCCCACATGAAATGTATGAGCTTGCATTCTGGGGCGAGTCTAACGTCGCGTTGTGTCCTGGTCTCGATGGAAAAACTTCAAGAACTCGTTCGTTAGCGGCAGCACACGTTCATTTGATGTGTTAGAAAGTTAGTTTGGCTGTGTTAGCCGTTGGCTAAGCTAGGTGCGGACCTAGCTTGACGTTGAAAAGACACTAGTTTTATGATATTTTTTACATAAGAAGGCAGATACCACTTAGCCTCAGCTGACTATAGGCAACATGTAAACCTAGAGCTCGCAACAGGAAGCAGGAAGTAAAAGTTTAGCTCTGTCCGTTCCTATTTTATGATTCGGAACGATTCTTCTATTCTAAAAATCAAACAATTATTCAATCTAATTTTCCACAATGTAAATAACCCTTTAAATGTATCAACCTTAAGCCTATAACTATTGTGTATTTAATGCTCAACACAAGCTTGTTGATTCACCTTGCAGACGGTCTTGAGGTCTGACTCACTCTGTAGCCTCACACACTACCATGATGCCACTAGCCTGCTTGGTTTTGAGGAATTATAACAAACGATTCTTAAGTGTACCAACACGTAACAACAGCACCGGGCTTCCCTCAGAGGGTCGGATGCTGTATATCTTCCTCCACACCGACTCCACTCAGGGTGGATGGGAACGGCCATAAAAGTGACAAAGTGGCCCCTCTCGCCTCCACGTTTCTACTCTCTCTGCTCTCGTCGGCTAAAGGCTACCTTTTCCCATTCATCTCCTTTTTTCCTGTTTTTTCCTGTTTCTCTCGCTAATATTCATCTCTATCGGCATTTCCATCACATTGTGATGCTCCCATTTGGGGCTACCCTTGCACAGCACGCTGAGAGGCTTATGTAACATCAGGCCAGATGTTCTAGTACTGGAGCTGTGCTTGAGTTCTGTTCTGACTCAGTCCAGGATCACTAGTCGCCAACGTTGCAATCATACATTTTAAACCTTTATTCATCTGAAGACAAGAATACATTGCATCACATGTTTCACATGCGAGCTGGAGTACGATGTGCTCTCGATCTCGGGACGTGAACTGATCTGAACATACAAGACGCCTGCTTATGATTTTACCAATCCAACATTGGCTGCTTAAATACAGCTCCTTATCAAAGAATTACAGCAGCTCGAGGCGCTGTTGACTAATTATTTAACACGTACAGTGGAACAGCAGAGTGCACATGTCACTTTACATACACTAAAAAATATTTTCCCACCGTCATGTTTTGCCAAGGGCATTGCAAATTGCGCAGCCAGGGGGAGGAAAATCCCTTCAAACTTTGCTGGAGGGATAAGAGCCGAGAAGAGAATAAAACCTATGCTGACGAATGCAGATGTTATTTAGAACAAAGGCCTGGGAGACAATAGAGCCCGATGCTGTGCTGTGCCACGCAGGAGAACAGCAGGCTATGGGAGATGGCAGGCCGATTGCTCCGTCAATGGGGACTGAGGCTGTCATATCAGCAACGAGAGCCGATAGCATCTCAGACCTCAATGTCTCTCCTCTCGTTTCTCTCTGATGTCCTCTTCTCCTTTCCTGTCCTCTCTTCTCCCCTTGTCCCTTCTCATTTCCTCCCCTATCTCTTATGCTAACCTGTCCCACACTGTCCTCTCGTCTCCTTTCCTGCCCAGTCTTAGCTCATCCTTTTCTGTCTCGCCCAGTCGAAAATGCACGTAAGAACATGTTGAAACAAGCAAAGAATTGACTATCAACGAACAAGTTTCATCGGTGCAGTCAATGCCTGATTTAACATCATCAGTGGCGTAGAGCTCGATCGCTAACTAAACACATCAGTGTGACATTAGTGACATGTTCCTATATCTAGGGATGACACCATAAAGGATTTTATCACATCGGGTTAAAAAAACCAACAATCACAATCATCGATCAATGTGAATACATCATCACAAGTGATTTGAAATAGATATATAGCTCACTATCATGGTAGAGAAGTTAAGAAATAGAGTCCGATTTAAAAAAAATACAGAATACAAAAATACATGAAGATCATAGGGTTCAAGATTATTTCATTGCTCAATAAAAAGGATGTTCACTGAAGAAAAAAGTTGTGTCTTATCTCTCAAACAATGAAAATATGTGTTTCTTAGTGAAATGTTATGTATGTTGTAGTGCCATTTCACGAGTGTTAAGTACATTTTAAGCACCAACCCTCTTATAGAAGTAGTCATCAACAAATCCTCACTCTTTAAGTAACATTAGCTGTTTTAAAGCTACATAAATCTACATTTTAAATGTGTATTGTGTAAAGGGAACCCACAAAGAATTATGAGCCCACACTACAGCTTCACTCAGCTCTTGGTCACATTTAAGAGTCTTTCAGCTCGTTGTTTTGGGTTTTATGGCATGTGACTTTCTTGTTTCGCTTGAGTCTCACCGCTCTCATCCACCTTGCGTCTGGCAGCTGTTTCCGTGTCCACAAGCCCAGCACATTGGACATCATAGAGCAACTAGCAAGCTGAAGAAAACAATAATTTCTCAGTAGTTGTGAGGACAACAACAGAGCTATACAGAGAGGCGATATTAAACATGCATTCATCATTTCACACAACTTCAAATGTCTGCTATTCATAGGATTTGATGGGAACAAGAAAACTACCACCAGCTTGATCCTATAAAATTCAGCCAAGGTAGATCTGTAGCACAGTAGACTATATTCCCACACTTTCAGCCAACTGGGGATGTATGAAGAAAAACTCAATGACGAGTAGATAGGACACAATACGTTAATGGCTGAAAAAAAGGGTAGATGAATAGGAGAGCACCTCATCACGAGAGTAATGCACTTCACTCCCACAACGGCACAGCTTATGCTTACTTGTAAATATGTTTATAAATATTGCACGCATTATATATCATTTTAATGACGCCAATTGTGTTCTAACCAGATTTCCCGTCCAGCTGAGCCAAACTACTTGACAACGTGCCAGCCTTCCATAACCAAAACACATTGTTACTTTAATTAGCACGATGATGTATTCATTTGGCGTGCGTTCTGCTTCGTGGAGTCAAGACAGCATCCACTCTTACACTTTCTCTCCCCCTCTCCCTTGGGGAAAGTGATGGGGGATGGGAGTCTCTGGAACGCTCATGACAGAATCTGCTCTTTGCATGGGAAGGCGAGCGAGCATGGGCGAGCGAGCTAAGGGAACACGAGGAAGGAAGAGAGAGCGAGAATGAGAGTGTGTGTGTGTGTGTGTGGGTGTGTGTGTGTGTGTACTGTATATTGTCCAGTGGGAAGCTGCTGAGCATTGCCTCGCCTCATTTCACAACCATAGGTCTCTCTGTCTGTCTGTCTCTCTCTCTTTCTCCCTCTTTTCAAATTCAAATTTGCTTTATTGGCATGAACATGTATTTAGACTGCAAGCAAACGACAACATACACTATACTATGTTACGCTATCAATTGTTGAAGGAGCTCAGTATAGTTTCAAGAAATATTTGACTGGTTCTCTACCATTTCATATTTTCTTGCTACCCTGACAATGACAGTTTTACTCCACTTTGATTTCGGTAAATAATTTGCTCCTCTGTTCTTTACACAAGCTACAGTGCACCAGGAAATGTTTCTCTGCCTCTAGCTCTTGTTTGCTGACACCGTGTTTTCTCTGGGTTGCCAGGTTTGTCTCTGTCCAACAAGTTGTGGTCACTTTATTTATTTAAGGTCTTTCTGAGCTTCTGGTCAACCAGCAGTGCCTAGAAAATCTTCTGCTTGGTCATGTCTGTCGTGAGCCAAAGAAAAGACAACACTGATGCCTAGGCCTGTAAAACGTGTGTGTTTGTGTGTGTGTGTGTGTGTGTGTGTGTGTGTGTGTGTGTGTGTGTGTGTGTGCATGCGTGGGTGCACTCTAGCACTGCTACTCTCTCAGAGGGGCTAAGATCCTATAGCCTCCGGGGACACAGAGCTTCTATACTCTGACCCCAGCTGGTACACTGAGCTCTCTAGCTCTATCAGATAAATGACCGGGACCGGGAGACGAAGTGTGCATGTGTGGTGGGGGATGGGGCTAACAGAAAAAGGAAATGGGATGTGATCAATCAAAGCTAATTCTAGGTCAATGCTCTTCATGTTGTACACACACACACACACACACACACACACACACACACACACACACACACCGACCCCCCTACACCTCTCACCATAGCTGTGTTGCTTATTAACCAGCAACATTAATAGTTTTCCCAAGTCATCGTGTCAAAGTATACAGTTCGTACTAAAACCAGTTGATTTTGAAGTAGAATCAATAAAATAAGATCCCCAGGTTAACCTCTTTAAGGGTCATGTAAACAATTCACTTACTCTATAGTTCCATTCATTATGAATGTCCAAATTAAATAATGAATGTCTTGTCTAATTGGATCCTCATCACTACAACTTCCCGTTGTACAGTTATAGTATAAACAGAGACGATACAGAGTACTACTTAGCCAATGAAAATAGTTGTATAATGTCTTCTGTGTAGATAGCTTTGGTCATGTTTAACAGAAATGTATGTTACAAACTCGCTGAAACGCTGGTTTTACCAGCCATGGGAGGGTCTAGCTGCCATGTTGATATTATGAGTTTAATATTATGGATGATAAAAGTCAGGATATCTCTGCTACTTCCACTTGACCATTCTTATTATCATGTCTCTGAGTATCCCAATTCAATAGAAGAGTAATACACAAGTTCACAGAACTGTTAAGAATATATTTTGATACTGTTATTGGTGTTAGCTTGGGGTCTGTCCGACTAACATCATCGTCATATTGGCACTATAGTAGTTACTGGATATTGATACAAAATAATACTGAAGCATTAATTGAAAAAAATAAGCATGAAAGTCAAAACTAAAATGTAAAAAACTGGGAGCCCTGGGACAAAAATGACAAAATGTTCATCTCTGAGATAAAACATCCTAAAACACATGATGCTCCCACTCAAGAGGAAACTGAACGAGAACCCGGCCATCCTTCGTCTTGTGCAATAAATCGGGGGTGCCCAAATAGATGGCAGAGCGGCACCTCAGAGGCCTGGAATAGCTGCCTCTTAGTGGGAGTCCCTCCTACAAGGCAGTCACTATAATTAGCACTGTCAAAGAAGGTCCCTGAGCGAATGACACAGTCCCCCCAATTCATGAGTTGAACACTGTCCCAAGGAAGAGGTGGAACTGGGAAGTTTACTGGGACGCATGTGGTCTTCAAAGTGGAAAGATGACTAAAAATAAGACTTGATGATAGCATGTTTTGTGACGGAACAATATCTGTAACCCAAACATGCGGCAAGAAATCTAGAAACAGTGACACAGCTTAAAAGGGTAGAGGTGTGAACGACAAAGTCCGAGTAAGGATGGGAAACCAGGAAAAGCTGCCCAAGAGGACTGGAGGAGCAGGGGAGAAAGGAGAAGTGGAGCCCCGGGCGTTCTGTGGGTCACCCCATCTCTGGCAGCTGATGCCTGCCTGTGGGATGCAAAGTGTCTGGGGTGGATGGGGGTGGGGGTCCCATAACCCATCATTGCCGTGTTGCTCTGAGACTCGCTGGTGCATGGGAAGCCAGGATAGCCGATAGCTCATTTTAATGGAACAATGCACCTGGAGCCATGCTTAATTATAGCAACTCTTTACATATTTTGTATGAAGAAATGTACTAAACATGCTTCTATGTCTGAAGCTTTCGAGGACAAAATTCCAAGAATGAGCTCTAGATATGTAGAGCGTTTGCCTTATGGACCTTGGGAAATCGATTCTTATCGATTTTCTACACACACACACACACACTCACACACACACATGTATACACATGCCTGCTAAGAATGAGCAGGCTAAGAGAGAGCTAATTACATGCAAGTCAGCAGCACTGGATTTCCATCCACGCACTCTGTAGCACCTCCAATGAGATGACAGGAAGTTGGCAAGCCCTGCAGCTGGAGGCTTCTCTCTCCCTCTCTCCCTCTCTCTTCTCCATCCCTCCATCCTCCCAGGATTCCCTCTGTTAGATTACACACTTCCATGTTCAAACCGCCACTTTCCCCGCAAAGCCATCCAAGCCGCCGTGGGTTTGGACCGTGACTGCGACAGCGCCGATGCACGGGCTATAGGGTCGGATGATGCAGCGTGGGTGTTTGTTTTGCGACACGGCTGAAAAAGCTACAAACCGTCCGACGACGAGTTAATCCACTGCAGTCGTACCCATGCCAGGGTTGAGCACGTTAATGCTGCTTTAGGATACGTTATGCTCGTGTGATTCATAGGTAAAGAAAGTGGGGATTTACTGTTGTGATGACTCATGATGAGTCACCTTGTACATATAGAATGAGCACCAATATGGCCTTGCTGTATGAAATGGTGAGACTGAAAATGTACTATTAGGCTAAAAAAGGGGATCAAGAGGTCTCCCGCACACTTAATTTGACCAATCAGAATGTCTGAAACACAACAAAATGGTGGCTGCCAGCCCTTAATATTAACTCCACGTCTTTTGTCAGCCGTTTAGCGTCAGCAGTATAGCTCTGCTGGAAAGATAAAACCCCGGCTAACCAAGGCATGCAGGAGAGGAGCCATACAGGAAACCTAATTCTTATGCAAATTAACCTGCACGCAATTGACACTGAGGCCTCTTTGACCTCCAATGTCTTGCATGTCTTCAGCCTGCAATCAGAGGTAACTAACGTTATGGGTGAAGCAGTCAATCAGTCATGTCCCTCGCAAATACATTGCATGTTCTGCCCATGCTCAGTCATGACAAGGATTTGACATCACCGTCAGACTAAGAGTGACTAAAAGTGACAATCCCCTTTACCTCAGAGAAAGAGGAATAAGAAAAACACTCAGCTATTGGGGAAAGGGGGGAAGCAGCGAAATGGGAGGGAAGGCGGAAAAGGCCTGGATGATTCACACGGCACACACCGCAGCGGCTGAGGTAGCCGTGTCTTGGAGTACATGAGTCATGTTTATCATGCAGCAGCACTAGGTAGGGACCGCACAACTTCCACTTCCATTAAGAATGCGGCCTTAGTGCAAATGTTTACGTGATGATGGAAACCAAAAGGGCTCTAATGCCTCTGAAAAAGCTCCCAGTGATGGTGGCACACATCGTTCACACTGTGGTCACTAGCAGCGCTGGGAGGCTGCAGCAACAGAAAACCTGCCAGAGATCTCGAGCAGAAATGTGGACAGATTAACACATCGGGCCATCGCCTAGAAATGTAGACATCTGTGCTGCATTCAAAATGAAATAGTCTCAAACCAATGCATCCTGGTTTGCAAGCATGCAAGCACGAGCATTATCTTTCATTGAAGGAGGAAAAAAACTACAAGAAAATCAACAGGATGGAAACATTTAAGGAAACCACCCGGAAATCCCTCTCTCTCTCTTCATCAGCCTGTGCTTTCCTATTAAGGTCAAACCGAATTTTTTAATTAACAATACATCAATCGAGTGTGTGTTTTTATGTGCAGGGGGCAAAGACGACAGAGTGTAATTTTTCCACCATAAAGCTGAGTTATGGCTCGCACAGTAAAGGTTAAAGCGGGGATGATGAAACAGAGCCGGTCCACCTTAAAAAGTAAAAGCCCACAGTGGATAGCGCCGTGGTGCTGAAACAGCTCCGAGCGACATCTGTACACAAGAGGAGGAGGGAGGGGGGGCAGATCTACCGAGACTTTAACGTTGAAATCACACACACCCCGCGTGCGCCATTGCCACAAAGGACACCTTAAATGATCCGTCCACTGTCCACTGTCGTATTGTGTAATCTCGGTGACGTTCGCGTGGAAAGGTTAAGCAATTTGACGTGCTTTTTACGTGAAAATGGCGCCCGTTGCTGCTAACCCAGCCCATTATAGTACACAACAAGCTATAGCTACAACAAAGTGGTGGTGGGGTGGTGGGGTGGGGGGGGGCAGAGGTCGGAATGTGTGCCGCATTATATAGAAAAAATGACACTCGGTTGTTGAAATAAAGTGCTTCCTAAACGGGGAGTGAGAAGCAGGCGAGGTGAAGGAGTGATCTCCCGGTCCCACCGGCTAGGAGACGACTAAGCTTGGATGTCAAGAGGCAACGCGATCCACCAGTGTTATCTCACACAGAGACAATTACACACATTCACACTGTAATGACCATCCACAGAAACCCGGGGGTCGTCCACCACCACCACCTCCACCAGCAGCAGCAGCAGCAGCAGCAACAGCACCATCCGCTCCCGTTCTTACTTTAACATCGACTGTTCCTTCGCGTCCTCCTTCTTCTGTCGGTCCATGACACCGAGGATGATCTTCCTCTCATCCTCGGTGAGGTGGCTGAGGTCCGGCATCTCCGGCATGGCGCCGGCCGCTGAGGCAGCAGCAGCGGCGGCGGCGGCGGCGGCAGCAGCAGCAGCAGCAGGGCCAGGGCCGCCCCGGGGCCCGTGTGGAGCAGACATCTTTTACACACAGAGGCTAAAAACAACAACAAAAAACGAGAAAAGCACCGTCAACCAGCAGCATTCCGGGTGATATTTTTTTACTTTTCATGCCGTCAAACTGTAAACCGGCGGTGCAGATTCGCTGGAGGCACCGTGGCTTACAGGCGGCATGACATCTTGGTTAGGAGTAGCCTATCGTGCACATATTACACCGTGCTGCAGAAAAATATCAATAGCAGGCTTCATCCTCATCTATTAAATGATCACAACGGGGGGTTTTATCAAATAGGATACAGCAGAGTGAACGTTGCACACAAACGACGGGGGTTGATTCGCGATATTCGAGCGGTTGCGGGTTGAATCGCCACATTCGTACACATGGAAATGTCTAAAACGCTGAGGAATAGAAACAGATGCCCTTAAATGAAGGGAGAGTTGGCCGGGCTGTATAGGATACAACCTTCAAGGTAATCCAAACACAAGCCTGCATCCATCCAGGGATTTAAAAAAAAAAAAGTAGTGAAAAAAAAGAGGATAAAAAACCCAACTCTTGCCTTTTATTTTGCAGTCATGTTAAATCCTGTCTAACCCATCGCTGCCATCCTTTAGGAAGGTTTCACTCGCATGCTGGAATAAAAGATGCCCGCTCCGTCCTTGTTTGTTTTCGTTTGGACTCCTTAACCCTCCTCTGTCACTCTGGTTAGCTCGCTTTCTTCCAGGTTGGTAATTCTTGGAGATTTCTTAAATGCACAAAAATGGATGCAATGAGTGAGAGAGAGAGAGAGAGTGTGTAGAGAGAGAGAGAGAGAGAGAGAGAGAGAGAGAGATGAGAGAGAGAGAGAGAGAGAGAGAGAGAAGAAGAAGAAAAAACCCTGATAGAAGAGGAGGCGGGGCGATGGAAACGCGTAGCTGCATAAAGCCGAGAGGACGCGCTGGATGTTCATTGACAGCAGGCAGACAGCGGCCGCGAAAACGCGGAGTGGAGGCGCAGCTGCGTGCAGCTGGAGCAGGATGCATATTTCATAAGCAGATCATGAGCACAACATGACAAGTGACAGAGACCGTTACTGCAGGTATACGCGGCACAAGGCTCTTTATAGGTGTCGATGCACTTCACTGTTACACCATCACAGCACCTTTTCTACTGATGACACACTTGGTGACTGCATTCCTCAGATCTGACCCCAGACCCGTTTCCTAAAGACACAGCTCCCCCCTCGTTAAGCTGGAGCATTGATGGGATTTGAAGGACAACATTAAGTGGATAGACAGTCCGTCTCATTAGGGCTGTAAGTAAATCAGCACTGGTGGTTTTAACTATACGTGATTCATGAGTGTCGGCCTCACGTAACTATAGATTTTGGGTGTTCTCCACTCTCTAAAAAAACTGTGACGGCCCGTAGGATATTTGATAGAAACTCACCCTTCTTCACGCTGGATATTTTCATGACATGGATTTAATGTGCAGTTTGATGGCCACAAGTAATCTTTAATTTGTCATTGCATTTGAATAAAAAACACAAAAAACCTGCAGATAAAAAAGTGTTTCAGGTGTAAGCATGTCTGTTAGATCGTCTCACATTGACAATCAACTTCCCTCTCAGAGAGGCTGGTTCACGGAGAGACGATAGGACATCCAAAAGACAGACTCCCGAGGGACCGGTCATGTGTACAGCCAGGACGACACTTTAACGGCAAGCCTTTCAACAGCGTGGCCATTTGTAAAGAACACCTTTCTGTAGTAGTTGTGGAACAGTAAGTCATTTAAAGCATACTGAAACATTTACACCATCTCTTTTAATCAACTGTAGCACATTTTGTGAACTTCATTCATGAAAAAGATTATATCTAATGAAACCAAAAGGAAAGCATTTTGTATTTACCAGGTCACGTGACATTGGATCAATTTAATCAGTTCTTCTTTAAATATGTGATGGAAAATGCAAACTTGCTCAAAGCGAAATGAGTGATAAATCACCTAAAAACAAGACCAAAAGAGAAGTGTGTGCAACTGCACAGTCTTTGCCAGTCTGAGTCCTTGTACTTCGAACTGTGCAGAGGTGGTCATCTGTCCGTCCCACAACTCCACAAACTTGTTTCCTCCCCGTTCTTAAGTGAAAGCAGTCGGAACATGTCCCATGGGTGTGACCTTGGGCTCCACCTCATCTCTGGGTGGCGACCTCTTCTCTTCTCCGGCTCTGCCTATTTGACCACAGTCACGACGTGCTTCTCCTTCTCAGTAACCACAGGAACACTTCCTGGCTTGCTGTGCTTGCGGACATTTCTCTCCCTGGAAAACAAAAGGAGGAGAAAGCTGTGAACGACTCAATCGGCTTGTGAGAATATTCTGGACTGGGGTGGAGAGAGAGAGAGATGAGCAAACAGAGCAGAGGAGGGTGGAAAACACTGAATGAGACTGATGACCAAACACCTACGTCATCGACTACACCGATGTACCCTGAAAATAATGCATTAAGCACGGATAGTAAATCATTCACAGTGCAAACACTGTCTAACGTGTGTCTGACGTGTCACAATACCGCCAGTAATTAAAAAAAAGAAAAGAAAAAAAAAAAAACAGCAGCAGACTGAGCGGTGAATCACTGTACAGCAGGGCAAACTGGGACAATCAATCCACCATACAAGCTGTAAATGAGTATGTAAGGGCTATTGAGTCCATGTCATAGGGACAGACCCATCAGTGAGATTTTCCATTAGGCGGGTGGGACTGCACAGGTCAGACCTAGCCTGGCAGCAGCCCAAGTCACCATCCCCTCTACGTGCGACACACCGCTCCTATAGATAAAGGAGCTAGCTCGAGCTGGCTTCAAAATAAAAAAAAGGAAAAGATAATGCACACATACTTCCTACGGCGAGCCTCTTTCATGATCCTCAGCTCCTTGGTCTGGTGGTAGATGTTCTTGGGTAGGTGTCGGTGGTGAGAGATGCGTCTGATCTGCGGGTGGTGCTGGAACTTCTCCTTCAGCTTCTGACTGTAGTTGGCGGCCGCCCTCTCTCTGGGGCCCAGCTGTGTGAACACGAGGAGAGTTGGTCAGAGACAACCGAATAGAGTAAGCCTTCTACTAAAGATCAGAACAGGCAACAGAGAATTAATCTGGCTAACTCTGCATTTCTGAAACTCCCTCTGGAAATCAGTGAGTCAGTGGCCTTCTTACGGTTAGTAACAGTTGCAATTATACCTATAAAATTGTGAACGTGAATTGTGAAATTTATAGCATCTTGCGAGAACCGTCATCTGAGGCGTTTTCCTGAATGCCTCGACTCCGGTAATGATTATATCTGCTGTCGATTATGGCCGTGGAGTTTGCTGCTGGCACAAGACACCGTTTGCATTCAGCTCAGGTGGCGTTTTATTAATCACCGACAGTTACGGTATGCCGCCTTACATCATAAAATGTTGGCCACTACAGTAGCAGCAGCAACTTCCGCCCGACAGCGTGCTCATTCAAAACGGAATCAATGTCTGTTAAAAAGTGAAGACACCAGCGCAACGGCCTCCCTCCCTCTCCCGTCTCTCATAAAAACCACCGGCGACTCGGACTCCTCTTGGCTCAGGCTGCCCTCCTCAAAAGGCTTTCATTCTAATTAAAAGCAATGATTTGTCTCAGATTTGCTGGAGAAGAGATGTTAGATGCTGATCCTGTTGGACTAAACTGATTCCCCTGGATACACACCTGGATGGTTTGGATGAGCTCAACAAAGATGGATGTGAGATCTTGTCCAAACAGTGACAAGGCTACAACATGTGATAACAAAACAAGAAGTACACAGTCCACTGCAGAGATGCATAAAACTCCAACCAGTGGTAAGCATCTTTTTTTTTTTTTTTCCAAGAGAGTGTATGAAAGCGCATCGAGAGCTTAAAGTTGAAAGTCTGAACTTCAGAGAAACGCTGGTGACGTCACTGAAGAACATGGAGAAGAAGCTTGTTTTAGCCGAGTCTGTCAGACAGACACCATGATAACAAAGACCAAAAATTGGGTTATTTTTCATTTTTCATTGGCTCGAAATAAAATATCTGGAGGGATGGAGTTGCAGAAGAATACCACACCGGGATCTCCAACGAACTGACCTGTTTTTAAGCAACGTTCCCTGCGCCAACTATGTAACTACGATGTTATCCACATAGCATCCATACACCAGAGCATGTCGCCCCCAGCAGACCTTTACAAGCATCATCCCCATGTTTTCCACAGACCAGATATTATTCCACTGGTGTTTTTGACAACTATGTCATGGCAGGTGTAATGCTGAGGACCCAAGGAATCGCAGTGTCGAGTGTGAAGCCGTTTGTATGAGCACTTTTCAAAGACAGCTGCAAGCATTTAGCCCGTTACTGAAAGGACAGGCACAGAACTAAGAGAGACCTAAAAATAATACCACATTTGGAATAATCCACAATTATACTTGAATTCTGTGCCAAGATCCCTTTCATCAAACTGTAAACGGCTAAATATAGATCAAGAGTGACACCCCTTCATTTGATCAATGGAGCAGAAACGCTAAACTCAAATCACATCAATGTCAATCAATACAAGTTTTTCAAAATGATTCAGTTGGCTCTCCAAACTTAAATCAATTCGCTCCGATTTGTTTTCAAAATGGGTAAAATGTATTTCCTCTACTCTGGAAACCTTAACTCGTCACAACCCCTTTGATTTAAGATGTTCTCGCTCTAAAATACAAAAAGGGTCTGATTTACACTGGACTCGAGTCAAAAGCCACAGCGTTCAAAGGTATGAGAGAAAACTAAATAGTGGTGTGCAGCAGGTGATAGAGAAGTCCAGATCCCGACACAGACTAATCCTTGATTCAGCATTTCTTGATAATTAAAGACCCCTTCAGTACAACTTGATTGTTAATGCTTCATTATGTTCAGAGTGGCCCGCTTTAAGTGATTGGCCGATTTAAACTGCTGATAGGAGCAGCCCTTGTCTGATCTCTTTAAGTGCAAAGCTTGCGAATAAATCTTCTCCTACACAGTGACAGTAAAACAAGTGCCAAAAGCGGGCCAATTTTCCACTCTGAAGCTGCATTAAGAGAATAAGCAAGGGGGAATGCGATTAGGAATGAAAGATGGCCGTTGGAGATGTCACATGAGATGGCATTCATCTTTATTATTCAGCCGCAACTGGGATTTGGGGCATTGGGACACTTCCCAGCATTTTATAGGAGCTATTTGACAGTCGAGCATATCATAACATTAAGGTCATCATTTCTGATAAGATAATTATCTGAATACAACACAAGTGGTACTCATTAAAAACCTATTATTAAAAGATATTTGTCTAGAAATAAAATCTTTTAGCTCAATCTTTTTTTTACTTCTACCTGCCACAAGAGCAACTGTGCCAATTGGTACATTGTACTTATTGAGAGTGATTCTACCCTAAGTCAGCATCCATCAGGGCATTTGGCAACAGTAGCGCAGTTGCTGCTGGCATACTCGCCCGCTCTTACCCTGCTGAAGTGGGCCCTGGGCCATAGCTGTGTCCAAGAATGCAGCTAACTCATAAAACAAGATTGGCTAATACAGTGGAGGGAGATACGGCATCCACTGCGGCTGACAGCTGAGGAAAATACAGCTGCTGATTGCTACACAGACATCACACATTACAAGCAGAAGCAGCAAGCTGGCCTTAAATATGAGATTGATTGAAGCTGGAAATTTAAGTGAAAGCAGGATAGAGAGAAGACGAGGCAGGACTCACCACGCCGAGTTTCTCAGCTGCGTTGGCTTTCCACAGGCGGATGTTCATTTCGTCAGAACCGCTAAGGATGTATTTGTTGTCGGACGACCACTTTATGCAGATGACATGCTGCATACGTTTGGTGTGGTAGACTTCCCTAAATAAATACAAATACAATTAATACACTGCCTTCACTAGCTGTTGGAAAAACAAGCAATTATACAGGATCAAGTGTTGCAATCGACAGCATTATCAACCTAAATACCACTTAATGACTCAAAGTGTAAACTTAAGCTGCGACCCAAACAACATGCTCTGATCATTAATATCTAAAGAATAAAGGCCCAACAAACAAAACTACTTATACCAGTATATTACAGAAAATGCATATACTGCGTACTAAACTGTGGCTCAAAACGTACAAGGCACATGACACTGGTCATTGTTTTAACTGGTGTTTATGGTCATACTAACCTGCTGTGGCCACCTTCCTTGGGGAAGATGCGGATGGTTTTGTCAAAACTGGCAGATACAAACTCCTTCCCAGTCGGAGAATAGTCAACATCCAGCACTGCAGAGACGTGGTCCATGTGAACTGTGACTGGTCGGTCCAGATACCTCATGTCATATGTGTAGAGACTGACGTGACAAGGAAACTAAAATTAGTCAAATTGCATTTTAGTGGAAAGTACATCAGTACAGTAATAATGGGACCACACATTAATCACCCATCTGGAGAATGTAAACAGGACACCTCATTAAGTGGCAACACGAATCATGTTAAATCACTGCAACTCACTTGTAGTCCTCATTTGCACATGTGAAGTAATAGGCTTCCATAGGGTTCCAGCATAATGTGTTGCTTCTCATCGTCATTATAACCTATAGAAGAAAATTAAAACACACCATAGATGTAAATCATATTCTGTTGAACGGGGAGAGAGAATGAAGAACTTCCTGCACAAAACTGAATGCTAGACGCTACCTTTTTTAGTGGTGCCGATTCTCTCATGTCATACAGTACTATACTTCTGTCAGAGGCACAGCTTGCAAGAAGTTCAGTCTGCGGAGAGATATACACCGTTGACTTTGATATGTTTGCACATGGAACAATTATAAAGTGTTCTTCACTCAGTTACAGGAGGAGGCCCTCCTGAGTGTGGCGGGTATACGGTGTCTTGCCTCCACAGGGTTGAAGTGGACAGAGTTGAAGCTGTCTACGCCCCAAGTGAAAGAGCGGATTGGGCTGCTCCTCTGCTCGTCCCATATGTCCACCTGCTGGCCACATGTTGCAAACACAGACTCCTTCTGGTGATGGTCTAGTCCTGTGAATACTGTCTGCAAGGGACAAAAAAATCATTTTTACAAAATGTTATATTTTACTGAACTGGTATGTGTCCCGGTTCTATTATTCTTATGCAAACACAACTATCTTTGATAAATAATACTATAGCAAACTGTAGTCAACTGATCACACCTTGCCAAGAATAGTGTTGAGAGGCTCCTCTTCCACTCCGTAACCCGGTGCCTCCATTTTCCATTGCTTAATTGTTTTGTCATCACCAACCTGTTACAGTCACAGAACAGCAGCTACATTAGAAAAAAATAATAATCCTGAAAACTCTCCACAGATGTTGGGGGGGTGCAGCCGTCACCGTAAAGAAGGATGTTCCACAATGGCGGACAACTATTCCACGGACGAAACCTTCATGTGCTTGGAGAGTGCGGACGCATTCACGTTTGGTCAGATTCCACAATTTCACCTATGGATCAAATAAAAACAATGTGTAAGTGAATAACACTAGATGGATGGATGGATAGATAGATTTATTTGCTGGATAGTTACCTCCCCATCGCAGGAGCCAGAGAGCAGGGTGGAGAGGCTCTTGGTGTGCTTGGCCATGCAGTTCACCCCATCTCTGTGTCCGTCCAGAGAGGCCAAGAAAGGCTTGGCAAACACCCTCTCCAGCTTAGTAGCATTCAGAGCCCGGGTATACTCTCTGCTCACTTCAAACGGATGGAGTGCTGGGTCATAGTTTCTGGGAACTAACAACAGAGAAGAGTCACTCCTTAGTGAGCTGTAAGGACATTTTACTTAAATAAATTATTATTATTTTTTAAATATTTCAGCCATTCATAGTAAAAGGACAATAAATCACCTGGAGTAAAAAAAGCAACAGAAAAACAACACATTGTATTTTATAGAATATTACGCATGGCTTATGAATATACAGTGGATTTCATTTTTAGCATCGTTTCGGGGCTAACCTCCGTTGAAAAATGCAGGTATGACTTAGTAACATTTCAGACAGATGTTAAATTTACATTTGATCCGCTTTACACGTCTCATATGACCGACTGGACCTGCACACATGCTGCAGTCTAATTCACAATTTCCATGCTGGTGTTGTTGTTGTAGCTGATAACGTTAGTTACACGTACATTGAAATGCATTACATTTACCTTTTTTCAACACGAAGCTTACAGGGAATTACAGTTTCTCCAAAGTTAATTCGTATCGTCTTTTTTGGGCCACGGTGTACAGATTTGTAAAATGGCATAACGTAAGTTCGAGTCGCCTTATGTACAAGAATGCTGAAAAACTAGCTAGCATTACCACTAGCATCAGAGTTAAAATTGTATCACTTACCACGTTGAATATCTAGCTTGGTCTCCCGGACGTAATCATCCGGGTTCCTCGAGAGGACTTTAACTTTCATTTGGTAGAGGAATTAAAATGGAAACACACTTTAAAAATGCCGTTAGGTTCAACTTAAAACAAGCAAAATATTAGCTGGATCCGGCCATGTGTTAATGAAGAAGAAGATTCGTCTGACCGCGTTGCATTGTGGGATGTCCGGTCCTCCGGTGTTACGTTTGAAAACAGCTATCAAGTTGCAAAGAAACACCGGAAATAAAACGATTTGGTCTTCAAAGTAACGTAGGGGGTCAGTGTGTTTGAAACATTTATATAGACTTTAACTAATCAGAAAGGCTCTCGACTATGCCGCAAGTTTACTCTAACTCTGACCCTTACTTTTGAGTATGTTGTACTCTATTGTTGAACTCAAACTTTATCGTTCGTCGAACCCGGTTTTACTCTGAAGGATGTAACCGGAAGCACTGCTCTTAATTCCGAGAGCTTAGCGGGCACTGAATACTAACAGCAAGGTCGTAGTGGCACCGCTGCTACGCATTTCGGATAAGATTACCTCAGCCATGGGGTGTCACCGCATGTCAAAAACGTGGCTCAGGTGCTTAATGCAATGAGAATGAGGACGTTATACGGATTAAGTACCAGCAGTGTCATAGAGTTAGTACTTCTGAGTGCTACAGAGTGAGATTGTTGTGTCAACGTTACGTTGTGGAGTGCTCAGCTAGCTTAATTAACGTTACCGGTAAACATGGGTTCCGCTCCTAATCACGCTACCGTTAAAGTCACAGAGACATTGTCCACCAAACCGGTCCCTGCGGTCTCAGTAGGCGGACATGTCCGGCAGGTCTTCAACCATGTTAAGATAGAAAACCTGGTAGCAGGGCTTAGTGGAGGAGTGGTGTCCACAGTGGTGCTACACCCTCTGGATCTGGTCAAAATCAGGTTTGCAGGTACGGTATGACGTTATGCTTAAATAACTGATGGTTTTCTCATGTAATAATGTCATCCAAGTAATTTGCAATACTATATTAGTTTACTTGGGTCAGCCAGATAGGAGCTGTATGAAGCAGGAACGCATGGTTTATTTACCCTTGATTGAAACTTAATGTGCAGGTTTCTGGTTAGAAATCTGTTATTTTAAAAATGCTTAATAACTTGTTGGTATCCTATGTTCAAACTCAGATGTTACCTAACAAACGTCTTTGTTGTCCTTTGGATACAGTTAGTGATGGATTGGAGTTGAGGCCTAAGTACAGTGGCATACTACACTGTATGAAGAGTGTTTGGCAGCAGGAGGGACTCCGAGGACTCTACCAAGGAGTGACACCCAATGTTTGGGGTGCTGGAGCATCGTGGGGTCTCTACTTCTTTTTGTAAGTAAGCTACAAAACTTTTACCATTTCTGCATCCAGATACTTTTTCAGCAATTGTTTTGACATTTAAAAAAAATGTAACGCATCTTATTTCCCCCACTAATCTTCCCCTACAGCTACAACGCGATCAAAGGCTACATGAAGGAGGGCCGGCAAACTGAACTGAGTGCCACAGAACACCTGGTGTCTGCGGCCGAAGCAGGTCAGTCCTGTGTACATCTGAACACTGCTGACATGAAGTCAACAAGAGTGGCCAGATAATACTGCTCCGAGCTGACCCGAGGCAGATTGCAAATTAGTAAACAAACACTTCACTTTAGCTTCAAAGGGTCACATGAATCTGCGTCCTGCTGACCAAATAATAACAAGGTGTTCGAAAGGGTAGAGATGATGCAACCGTGCATGCCGTCTCCCGGAGTAAAGAGAAGTCAGTCTTATCCCAAAAGTTGAGGTCAGGACGTGATATGACAGTTGGCTGTGGTTATTAAACAAAGAATGTTTGAGTCTGTATGCCATTCAAATTGTGCCCAGATGTTATTTAGTAATGTTATGTAAAAGTGTTAAAACAGAGTTAAAGATGCTTTCGAACAGCTGACGTTTTTCAACAGTATGGTTGCCCAAAATCTGCATTTTGACTTGCAACCACATATAGTAAAAAAAGAAAAGAAAAAGAAGAAGAAGCAATGTTTGAAGGAATCGTTGTGTGTAAACAATCATGCATATCTAACCTCCCTACTTGTCCTCACCCTAGGCATCCTGACGCTCACCCTAACCAACCCCATCTGGGTGACCAAGACCCGGCTGGTGCTCCAGTACGATACCGACCCCACCAATAAACAGTACAGAGGGATGCTGGATGCTCTGGTCAAGATCTACCGCTATGAGGGGCTGCCAGGACTATACAAGGTTAAACATCAGTGTACCTTTTGTACTTTCATGTAATATAGTAATACACAAGATGCTTATTTTACATGACAGGTAGGCTGTTTTCTGGCGGAATTATGGGGTTAAACCACCACACCAGTTGTCCTTTAAGCTACCAGGCTGACATGAGGGTTTGTGTTGCTGCATTAATCACCACTAGAGGGCACCAGCAGCCCATATGAGCTGTGGTAGAGAACTTACAAGCCTTGAATAATGGTAATAACAGCCAGAATTGTTAAACTTAACGGGAATTCTTTTGTTCTGGTGGGATAATTGCCTCCAAATTACTATAACAAAATATTTTTAATAGGCACGGAGCTACAGATAGAATGTAGTGGGCTTTTATAGATTATGCATACCATTGGTTTATTTGTGTCATGAAAGATCGACTTACACCGTATGTACTTGTCGAAGGGTTATGTTCCTGGTCTGTTCGGCACATCGCATGGAGCACTGCAGTTCATGGCCTACGAAGAGCTGAAGAGAGACTACAACAAATACAAGAAAGTGCCTTCAGACGCGAAGCTGGTGAGTCATTAACCCCACGAGCCACAAACTTTCTGCCAAGATCCTTTATGTTTTTAATGAATGTCAGGCACAAAGCTTGTAACTGTTTCAGTTTAATAAGACGGAGCCCACAGTGGATAACCAACAGTTTAAAAAGTGACTCATCAGTTTTTCCTTCTCTCTCTCTCTCCATCTGTTTATCCAAACAGAATGCATTGGAGTACATCACAATGGCAGCGTTATCCAAAATATTCGCCGTGGCCACAACATACCCGTATCAGGTGGTGCGAGCTCGCCTACAAGACCAGCACAATAAGTACAACGGAGTTATTGATGTCGTCGGACGGACATGGAGGTACGGTACCGATCCACTCCCATAGGGGACAAACATGCCATCTGTGTCTAAATTTGGCTGTCCAATCTGAGTACCGGTCATTTTCCCACCTCTTCTCTGCAGGAATGAAGGTGCCGTTGGTTTCTACAAAGGAATCATCCCCAACTTGATCCGTGTCACTCCAGCCTGCTGCATCACCTTTGTCGTTTATGAGAATGTCTCTCGCTACCTTCTGGGACAAAATCAGTGAGGCTTAAAAAGCACAGCGTGGACCGCTGCAGACAGTCTGAGCTCACACTGACACTCTGGTGCCATTCAGAGACGCGGAGACGAAACGAACCGGACTCGAACCAAACCTCAGCACACTGTACATGGAAACGTACCGTGTGAGAAGCATTCGTTTTGCACTGGAAAAGTCGCAAAACTGAGCAACAGAATCAACGGAGCACTTTGACTTTGGGGAAAAGTACTTTGCTTTACATGTCAGTGTTTTTTATCAGAGGAGGTTGATAAAGATTTCATCGTAGTTTTGTTTACGTTTTATACTGTTTCTGGTAGCAGAAAGAGATACAGGCTGAAATATGAAAAGATGATAATTAACGGCAAATTGGAGATCTTCTCAGGGTTCCGGTTTCATTTTTGCATGTAATATTAAGTTTTGTCTGTTTTTTTAAATTATTTCTTTTTGTAAACGGAAGGCAGCAACAAATATTACCCCAATTTGTTTGTTTCGTGGCAACAAATTGGAACCGCATTGCTTAATAACATTTTATTATAAAATCCAAACTGCTTTATCTGCATTGTCATGTTTGATATATATATAAATACATTGAATGTATTATTTTGTAGTACATTGAATTAAGAGCAGGGGTCCTCAACAAGTAGTAAGTCATACATTTTGAGTTACATTCTTTAAAAAAAACGATGACTTTATTAACAGTAATGACATATCCATCACATGAGTACATAGTTTAAATATTGTCAATGTCTCGTCACAATGTCTGTTAAATGGTTACCGTATACTAACGGCAGCACCCATGAGCAGAAAAGCTACAGTACAAAGTTTATTTCCGGTAGACAGAATGACACAGTATTCTTGTTTATAGGCCAGCCATCGAGTATAGTATTTAAACCAAATTATAAAAAAAACATTCAAGTTCCCATCAGAGTTGCTGTGACGCCTCAGCAGACGTTCGGAGGGCTGGATAACATACTATCACACTACCAGGACTGGTCCCTCCCTTTTACATGTATTGTACTTATTTGGGCAGTTCCTCGATGATGATCCTGGATACTGAATTCCAGCCTGTAGATGCGTCACCTCTGGGATAGTCGGCACAGGTCCCCACCCACACGGCCACGTCCACCAGGCCTGCTTTGACCCCCTCGCACAGCCCTTCAACTGGAGAGGAGGAGAAGAGACGGTATGAATGAGTTTCAGGGAACACAACCTGGAACAGCTAGCGTAACTCTGTCCCAAGGTATGAAATACATATTTTAATGAAAACGGGTGTTATCAACGGTAGCTTGGAGCAATACATTCCTGAAGGCGACCAGCAAAAACTTGAGGAAGTCAGTCCAGGTTAGGAAGTAGTCCCTGGACAACCGCAACTTTTACACTTAGGTTTTTAAAAGGACTAGATATAATAATAACACCTTTTGTGAGCTTTAGATGTGCTATTTCTAGTCCTTGTGCTAAGCTAAGCTAACTGGCTCCAGTTAAAGCTCATCCATCTAACGCTCGTATTTCCCCAAAATGTTGAACTGTTGCTTATGCTTGAAGAATTCAAAAGCATCCTGTTGGTTAAGGTTTATTGCACAACGAAGGCCCAGACGTGAGCGGTACCTGAGGACGTCCTGTGGATGTTGATGGTCGAGTTGAGCTCAGGACTTCCTTGGTCTAAGTAGATGATGGACTCCACGGGTAGAGGCCCGGTGCACTCTGCTCCGTTGAAGGTGAAGTACCACCGCTGGCAGCATGCGTTCTTGCACTTGAGTCTGAGGGACCCACTGAAGAGGACTCTGAGGGCGCTGTCTGAACGCAGCTTGGTGAACGTACAGTCCTGCAACACAGCACCGGGGGGCATTACACCACTTTTACGCACCAACATTTCTGTGAATTTGTAATACGTCCCTCAGAAACATGTCATTGGCTGTATCATCATACTTACAGCTATTTTACCCAGGTCGATCCCATAATTCAGAGAGTTCCAGGCACACTGCTTGTAGTTGGGCCTCCAGGACTCCTCGAAGATCTCGTTGATGCACTCGCCTTTCTCGCCTTTGAGTCCGTCGCGACCAGGGATGCCCGGCGTCCCCGGGATGCCGTTGGTTCCGGGGTTACCCTCTCTGCCGGCGGTACCTGCTGGCCCCTGCAGGCAACTGCCATACTGGGAAGGGGGAAAAGAAAATAGCGATGGACAATGAAAAGGAGGCATGCAAACCACACCAGAGGAAGGTTCACTGCTATCTAACTTTCTTTTTTCTCCCTGGGGGATAAGTCCCTGTTTGGGCTTCATGCTCTGTAGACACCTAAATGCCATCATTCATCCAACCATCACACACAAGCAGCCAGACTATACCCCATTAACCAGTCCTATAAACAAATACACTGCCATTGGGGCTGGAGTACAAAAATAGATGACGTGATTCCGAAACCAAGGCAAAGCATGAGAACCAGCAACCGTGAGGCCTGCGAAGCAAGTGAATGACAGACGCGTTAATGAGGAACTGAAGGCTTAGCGACGGCTTAAATTAGTAGGTGTTTGGCCACAAGGCTATTGGTGTGATTCACTGTCAAGCTGAATCCCCTGCTATGTTTAAACAGATGCCGAGTCTTACTTCAGCTGACTCAAACACACACACAGACAGGGAGACGGGGGGGGGGGGGGAAGCTTGCCAAAACAGCCCACATACCACATACAGAGATAGACACAATGAAGATCCAAGAAGCTTTGCGTGATATGTTCTTCAAAGAGGCTTTCTGACCAACAGATTACAGTGTGTAGGTCAGCTCTGGAGTTGGCTTTTCATTTTTTTAGTGTATACTCGTGGCTTCAGACGTAAAGTGACACGTAGAAGAGTGTCCTCGCCCTTAAGCAAACACTGAGGCCAAAAGGATTTTTGTTGGGGTCATCGCTGCCCTTTTGCTTAGCATGCAGCTGTGGAGCAGTCACAGAGGCACATGGCTAAAAGGCATTAGGGGAGGAAAAAAAGAGAGGACAAGGACTCCATTTTCATCATCTCATCTCAACTTGAGTCCCTGAGGTGAAGTAGTCTATTTCAGACGCCGGAAATCTGGAAAACGTCAAGATATAGGAAGGGTTACAATATTGTAAGGACAGCTGCTGTGAAAAAAATGCATGCTCGCGTCTGTTTTGGCCATTAAGTGACTATGCCAGAGCAACCTGGAGACGTGAGGTCTGACATCATCTTTATGGGGAAATTGGGAAGTCTGTGATGAAACCAAATGGATTGTGGTTTTGGTGTGCATGCGCCTGTAATCGACCTGGAATTTGTCCTCAAAGAAAATGGGCCTTAATGGCTAATAGACGGCAGACTGTTGGAAACAGAGTCCCTTTTGGTTGATATTCAGCGAGGAATTCAGAATTTTTATTAAGGGTTGGTTTTTTGGGAGACATTTCAAAGCGCACTAATGAATGGAGCCTCTGTCCACTCTGCTTCACAGCTGACTTTCATATTAGCTCCCAGTCTGATGTTTCTGTAGTGGTGCTGCCTGCCTGCCTGCACAAATTACACTCCAGCTCGACTAAATATTAGTAGCATACAGTCCGTTACTGTAACTGAAGCATAAAGGCTGCATTTGCTGCAAGAAAGTGCTGAGGAATCAGTAGCATTTCATGCATTAGTCAACACACCGAAGAGCTCCTTGAGCATGCACAGCGGGGATCGGACGCTTGACTTTGAGACTTTCATGGAAAAATAAGGAAAAAGAATATAGGATTTTTTTGTTTTTTATGATTACCATGTCGTTCAAAGAAGCTGTTCTTCCTTCTCCAGAGTGTCTAGTGCAGTTGGGCTTTTCTGCATCATTTCCAGTGCACTAGATACAGATGGTAACATGAGGTGCTATTCATTATATCCTTCTGCTGTGGTCTCAATTTTGCGGCACATGGCTTTGGAGGAAAATGAGCGACTGCTGGAGTTCATCTGGTTCTCAAAGTGGGGTGTGGGGACTTCTAGGGGTCCCCAGCTGGGGGTCCACGCAGAGTCCAAGCAAAAATAAACACTAGTTCCCAAGAGACTGAAGAGAGAGATGTGTGTCCACTTTGTTGCTTCACTCTCCCCCTACAGCAGGGAGGTTTTACACCATTTCAGACAAAGATGGTCTAAGATTGCTGCTGGTGTGAGTTTTATTTTTGGAATATTGTCAGATAAACACATGTCTCAGTCTTAAAACATTAGTCAGGATTCCCCCCCAAGACCAAAACCCCCTTTAAACTGGCAACACAGCCAGATAGATAACAAAGAGACAGACAGTATGAGCCAGACCCCAACTTCCTGTGGGGATTTTTTTTTCTTTCTGTCCACTCAGTCTGCTGGAGAGCAGCCAGAGCTGGAATAAGGGAGAACCAGCTGACCACACACAAGCTATAAAACAGCATTTTGTCATCTGCTGCACACACCAGGTAGTTTTGGAGACCACACTCATTACATTGTAATGAGTCATTACTTTTTTTTGTCACTGTAAGCAAACATGTGGCAGCAGATTACTTTTTTTTCTTTTTTGAGAAAAAGCATTTTATGAATTTAACGTGATTTATAGTACTCCGATGTTAATAACTGCTTTCAAAATAAAACCACGAGTGAAAACGTGTCCAAAACGCACAAATCTACTTTATGAAATCACTATTTAGCGACCGCACGGTTCTCTTCTCTTACCTTGTCGGCCTCAGGATCCTTTCGGTATCCTCTATTTCTCACCTTTTCCACGCCATAAAGAGGTAAAGCCAAGCAGACGAGAAGCAGCAGGCGAGCAACGAGAGGCGGCATCATGTACGAGGGGCGGCCGTGTGCGCGGAGAGATGTGTGGAGACGCTTGGATTTGGGCTCCAGATGGGTTTTATTCCAGAGGAGGGCAGGACGAGAAGGAAGGAGCCAGTCAACGAGCAGAAACGTCCTCTAAGGGAAAAAAACACACACCACAACATCAGTCTGATATTCACAGGGGCTGTATGAGCCTGCCAGCGTGCACAATATTCAGTTATACCATGTTTTACTCTTATTGGACAAGTTTGTGTGTTTGTGCAGATCGAAGTAAAAATTCATCACAACACACGTTTTATTCAGTTATATTTATTAAAATAACATAGGATCGATACAAAATTCAGCTGACAAGATAGGCTTCATAAAAAAACAACAGTAAAAACGGCTCAAGAAAGTTGAATACAGCATTTGATAGACTACAGTATGGCAGCCCATGTCCACATGGCAGAATAAGAAGAGCAGGCAGACTCCCTTTTAATTAGTGTTGTTGGAAATCCCGGATATAAAAAGGAATAGAACCTCAGTGGAAGAATCAATCCTGTACACAGCAAGAAGCTCTGGAAGGAGAATGGTCCATGACCATGTGTTATAAATAACCTGGGAACAAAGACCCCAACCCCTCTCTGGTTTCTGTTCATGACTCATCATACCCAATCATTGTGCTTCTAATGACAAATAGTGCAAAGCCTGTTTGAATTGTTTCCTCAATCTGATCTAAATCACACGAATGTAGAACCGGACCAAGGTCCCAGGTGTAGCGCAACACGTGCACAACATCTGTGGATTCTTTCGAGTCCTTTGAAGGCGAGGAGCTGCTCAAAGCAAGGCATGTTCTTGTAGAAAACTATAAAGCTATATTTGATCCAAATTCACAGGACGTAACTTAAAAAGACACGCCTGCACGATACCCGTTTGTGGCAACCGGACACAAACAATGAGAGTACAGACTTTGAAAATCACAAATAAAACATTGTCTTAAAAACAACTACATATGCGTTTATGAGTATGTGTTCTATCAAAAGAGTAATGAAGTAGCACAGTGTGCTTTAGAGGCAAAGCATCTTTCTAGGAAGAACAACACATTTAAAAAAAAAAGAGTCTTTACCACAGGAAGACTTTTCTTAAGTTGAATGTTTGGCAACATCATGACCTGTCTTGACATACATCTCAGTGTAGCGACTAGTCCAGTGAAAAAGACTACATTTCTAAAAAATAGAATATTTACATAAATATTGCATTTGTTTTTCTAGTATGCATTTTAAGGCATCGAGCTACACATCTATAAAAACAGTAGACCTAATGTTTTTAATGCATGCTATCAAAAGTTGTATCACAGCTGTGCTACGTCAACATTCAGGTTTATAGTAAATGGCCAAAAGCTCAGTAAAGCTGAAAGACACAGCCAGAGTAAATAATCAAACCCATTTGAAGTCTGTTAAAACCCAGATTCTGGTGCAGACATACCACGTTTAAAGCACTCGAGGCATGTTACATTCACCGACTACAATCATAAAGAGATGCATGACCAACAGCCAATTAAGTGGGACTGTTGAGTGGATTCACAGATGGATGGGTGGATGCACAGAGACATTTGGGGAGAGGTCAGATGTCTCAGCAGGTGCTGTCCTTTGTATCCTTGCTCTCCTCGGGCACCTGGTGTGCCAGCTTTTGGGCGGAGTCCTGGATGCTGCTGTGTGATCGGTTTAAAGCCGGATGCTGCTGTCCGCTGGAGACGTGCCTGACCTCTGGCAGCTTGCTCCTCGGAGTCATCCTAAAGCAGCCAGGACACATGAGATGAAGCTCCATATAACACAATAAAACAGAGGAATAAACTGTCGAAACAGAGCTGAGATGAAACAGAAATCCACTGTTTGAACACGTAAAACACTGAAAGTAGTGAAAGTCTTACATCTGCATCTTTCATAAACAATTCTAGTGAAGGTGTTTCACATCTGGATCACTTACCTCCCATCTTGGACTCGGTGTACGCTCTCTGAGCAGCTGCTGATCTTACAGGAGCTCCCCCCTTTGCTACGCCTCTCCCCCCCGTCCCTCTCCCCCCTCCTAGAGCTTCGGTTGGAGGTGCCCCGGTCCAGGTTCTCCCTGGCTGACGCCTCAGACAGAGAACCACGCATGCGGTGCTCGTGATTGCCCATCACCGAGGTTCCTTGATTGCTTGTGGCGGCGGCGGAGGAGGCATTGGTGGGCGTGGCGCCGGTGCTCGTGCCCATGGACTTGGAGATGACCTTGAGCTTGTGGGAGCTCGGCTTGTAGTGCTTCTTCTTGTGCTGGACGCGGCTATTGTGCTTGAGGAAGAACTCGCAGGACTCCTGGAGCACCCGGCGGCTCTCGGTGATAGGACTGTGGGTCAGAGGATATGAGAGTATATAGTTGGGAAACTACATGTTTATTTCTCTTGGAAACTGAATCTGAACATGGAACAGGAAAAGAGACACAGTCTTACTCTCTCTTGCGGGTCCTGTTGAAGAAGTAGGCCCACTCGGAGCAGGTTTTCTTACTGCTGACCCAGAACACTGCAGATATTCCAACCACCAGCGTCATTAAATATTTCACCAGAAACAGGGAGAGGTCAGGGCGGTTGTGCTCTGTCGTCTGGAACAAAGAATCATAAACAAACCATAATACGATCCTTGTGATTTGGTGTGTTAACCAAGAAAAACTATTTTCGACTTGAGACAAAATCAAGCACTTGAACATTTAGGCCCAGATACTGATATTTAAAAAAGGAGCTGAGCTAGTTTTTTTCTTTTTCTTTTCTTCTTAGTTGTTTCCCCTTCATCTCATGATCATTGTCACACATTGTCATTCCATTTTTGGAGTAAAAGTAGTTTCTAAATAGACAGCCATTTTAAAATTAAAATAGATGTTGGGGGATATTTATGGAGAAATGATGGGTCAGAAGGAAGCTCAGAAATGCTTTTAAAATGAGTTGTATCAGCTATACTCTCAGTGAAGTGGTCTCCTGGTGGCCGTGAGGACAAAACAAAAACACAAGTAATTTTCTCACTTCTGCCACTTTGGATTTAATCCAATAAACAATCAAAACGTTCACAACCGTACAGCCCCCGATTAGTGGCACAGTAAACTCATTATAGGCCAGTACATGATCAGTTTATAAGAGTTAATTGACTTTCTGTCTGTTAGTAGTTTTTTTTATTAATAACTAATGACTGTAAATTGATTGTATGAACCCAGTAGTAGAGGTGAAATGTTGATCCCTATTTGTCTGGATCATGTGGCTGGGTATTAAACAACGCACCTTTAAAGCTTGCAAACTATTGGAGGCCTTTTGAGCCTTTATTAGTAATTTGCATATTTTGATCGTACATTAGCTTAGTGCCTTCAATCACCTGCATCAACCAAATAAGTCAGTGCTACCCACCTTGTAGGAGCAGGGGATGCTGTACTCTTGACAGCGGTCGTTGATCCAGGTATTCTCCCAGGTGCTGCGGTGACTCTGTTCGTAGGTGTAGCAGGCTAACAGGGTGACCAACGGGACCAGGTAGAGGCAGCTGAACACGCCGATGCGGATCATGAACTTCTTCAGCTTCTCTTGGTTGCGCTCGTCGTGCTGGATGACCTGTCGGACGTGGTTGAGAGAAACGATGCCGGCCAGGATGAGGAAGAGTCCCACTATGACGCCCACGCACAGAGGAGCCAGGACAAAGTAGCGCAGGGCGTCCAGGTCGTAGAGCCCCACAAAGCAAACGCCGCTGATGTTGTCCCCTTCGACCTTGTTCAGAGCCAGCAGCATGACGGTCAGTGCCCCGGGGATGCCCCAAGCAGCAGAGTGGAACCACACCTAAACACGGAGGACACATGGATCAATATTTCCAACATCTTCCAACATTGTTCTGACTGCTAATAGCTTCAACTTGCTCATTTTACATTTCTTTACTGTACTCTCATACATTTTTAAAAGCCTTACCGCTTTCTTTTCAATGGCTTCACAGCTCCACTTGGGTCCAGCTGCCAGAAACCAGGTGATGGTGAGTATGACCCACCAGACGATTCCGGCGATGGAGAAGAAGTAGAGCAGCATAAAAAGCAGAGTGCAGCCTTTACTCTGAGAGCCCAGCACCACCGTATCCACACTGGCATGATGAGGCGCTTTGGCACAAGCTGCGTTGTTCCCCAGCAGGAAACCGATGAAGTATATGAGCGACACAAAGCTGTAGCAGACGGCGTAGAAGATTATGGGGCGCTCTGGGTAGCGGAAACGTTTCACGTCGATGAGGAAAGTGAGGAAGGTGAAGAGCGTGGCGCCCAAACAGATGATGGAGCACACGCCAATGAAGTTCTTTGCAAATTCAATGTCGTGGGGTTTGAAGTACATGTTGGAGCAAGGCGGAGCACAGTCCTGGGCACCCAAGAAAGATGACCCATGGCCCGGTTTGGTCTTCAGCTGCAGCGGGCACCAGAAGCCAAGGTCCCTCTTAGCTGATGAGGAGCTCATTGGGGTGGTTGCAGGAGGCGTTGAACCCCAGTTCTGAGAGTTACATGTGTCTAATCTGGTTGTAACAAACAAAAAACATCCTTAATTTCGACCGATCAAGAAACGGTAGTGTTGGTCTTTTGGATTTTCTGTATTTTAATTTTTTTTTACCTGTCACACTGCAGCTCAGGAGGCCAGGTGATTCCAAATATTCGGATATTCTCCTCGCAGTCAGAGAGAACCGCCTCACATTGCTCTCTGCATGGACGGATCACCTTGTTCTCCTCGGTGCATTCTGGGATAAAGGCCTGGCACAGGAAGTGGTGAACATCTGGAGAGCATTGCAAGTTTGCCAGGGGCATGAAGGGCTGGAGAAAGAGGAAAAACAACTTTTTCAATATGAGCGGTTGTGATCCATGCTTGAAGCTGATCTGATCGCGCATGAACTCGCTAAGTGTGTTCTAAGCGAGTAAAGATACACACCCTGTGGGTTTAAGCACATTTCATCACACAAAAAATTAAACATATTTCAGATCAGAACATTGTTTTGGACTGAATGTGATGGTTGCAAAAAACAGAGTAGCAAAAAACATTCAATACAATAATATTTCTTGTTTTCTGTTTTCTTGATTTTCTCTTTTCTCATGGAAACTGGATCAGATTACCTCTTGAATATAAAATGGGAGAAAATAAATCAGACTTTGTTTGACCTGGTTATAACAGAAGTACTCGAAGATCTGCAGTGATCTATAGCGCCACACAAAGAGGCCCATTCACTGGCTGGGAACCATATTCTTCCGTTTCAACGAGGGAGGGGGTAAAGGTGGCAGGAAATGACTGTACGGACGTTTGGAAACACGACGACAGGCCAGGAAGGCTGGAATGCACAGAGTTGTTGATAATTAGGCTGCTGCTGAGCCACAGTATACGTGGATCTACACAAAATGTGTGGATTCACCAGTGGATTACACAGCTTAACCTGACGATTAACTTGATCACAAGTCCAGATCATGGCCACGCTGTTCTGACCATCAACCGTTATCAGACCAACACACATGGACAGGGATTCTGTCGGTCTATACTGCTAATATTTACACACAAGACACACACATACACTCCTACACAGTCCACTATTCAATATTTCCTCTCCTGTTATTTTCCCCTGACATCCAGTCTGGCAGCAGGCCCGTGTCTCTGAGGCCTGGTCTTGCCCCCTCTGACAGTAAGCCTCCTTGTTTCTCTCCTGTGGAGGTCCTGGACTCCTTTTCAACGAGCTCCCCATTGCTCAACAATCTGACCTTTATTTGCTTTATGGCAGAGTTACTGTAAAAACTGCCCTCATTTCAGAAACCTCCAACCAGGATCAGCAGTACAAGTAGAACTGATTTGCTCTTAAAGGCAAAATCCTCTGTGGATAAATTCATAGCAAAGTACATCAAGGCTTAAATGATTAGGAAAAAAAACACTTTTCAAACTTTCACTCGAACTTTTAAGACCCGAGTGTTCCCTGTCAGAGCATGTCGATAAGTCTTTTGATTCTCTTTGTATTCACAAAACAGTTTTCTATTTCAAAAGCTGGCAAACACCGGTGGAATCCGGGAGCAAGGGCAGAAAAAGGTTAACACTCCTCCGGAAAATCCTACTGATAGGCGTCAGGGCTTTGTGATAAATCGCTAGCCTGCGTTCAAAGAGAGCTATGTATAGTATGTAATGTTGAATGTGGGCCAAGGGGTGTAAGCATGTCACCTGGGAGACATGGCTGTAGAGGTAAGATCGTGAACAGGGGGGGGGAAATGAGTGAGTGATTAACAGGGAGAATACTCATTGTGGTATGCAGGGAAGGCTTTGTGTGAGAGACTGGGTGTGTCCCTCCCCTTCCTCCAGAAATCAAAGGCCCCTCACAACAAAGTCGATGAAGTTGCCCGTGGCCAAGGTTGCTGTGAAATAAGAAGCCTTTACCTTTGCCAGATGCCACACAAAAGCCTCCTTCAACAGATCAGTGTTCACGCTCAACGCTCTGACACCAAATGTGTGTAACTGAACCCTGAACTGTAAGGAATGCCAGGACACTGGATGCATCTACGACAGAAACCGAGCTCACAGCTGAGGAGAGACATGACAGCACTGGGTGTAAAAGACAGTAAAGGCAAATTCTCCTCATGTTTTGTGTACGAAAACAAAATAAGTTCAAATCTTTCAGGACATATTTATGGAAACAGTGTCTGAACTTCAACCCTCTGGGTGGCCGTTTCCCATGGCAACTGTTGCCTGAAATTTGACTACCCCCGTTGCTAGGAGACTGTCAACTTTTGTCGTGAATTACTGACTGGAGCAAATCATAGCCCCAACAGCCTACAGACGATGACATAAAACATCCCCCTTTTTCAAGAAGCACACACAGCATTGGTTGTGTCTTGTAAGCTCACACTGTGTGGGTCCCTTGCCAATTCGTATCACGTAATATAGAGTAATGTAAAGTAATGTATAGTAATGTATTGAGTATTGAAGGTGAAGCGACGGCTAACAACACTGGTCCCTGTACTGTAGAGCTGCTTAACTGTCTGTGTGGCCGTTGGAATTGAAGCAATATTACAAACTCATTTTAGTACCCAATCCCACAGATATCACTTATTTGTATTTGGTTTCATATTTAGTTAGACTTGTGATCTGTCCGAACCATAGTCTGTTTATAAGAAGTGGATGTAGTAATCATGATGTCACTAATTGGTTTGTGGATTGCGGTTTTGAAGCCTTGAGTTCGGCATTTTGGTTATAGCCATTTTGGACTTTTGCATCCAGTAAACGGAAGTGACCATATTTGGACTGTGGAGGAGCGACAGGTGGATCTGCTTAACTCAAGCGGCAAAGTGGCAACCTTATTGCATCTGGCTTCTGGTGCAAAGCTTTAAATTAAGTTAGCTTCAGAAATTTGTAAATAGTATTTTTTTTAAAACCCATTAGTTATGACGACTGATAATTCAAAGCGCGTGTGCAGATGCAGATATGATATTCACAACAATACAATACAACACAGCTTATTCACTCAATAGTGCTCTTTAACAACCAGGTATGATTTGTGGACAAACTGTGACTGGTGTATTATTCTGTGTTCTTGTTGATGACTGTAACAGAATGCTAATTACAGTTCAATCAATATGCGCTTCTGAAGGCTGATGGACCCGACATTTATAAACTGGAGCCACTAACAGCACTGATAACACAAATTATTATAGCAATTATTTAGAGATGATATTCATTGTCGTTATGTGACTCAAATAATTATTTTATTACAGGCAGGTGTTTCTAATACAGGCCAATATAATTACAACTCTCCAGAGAAACCTAGACTAATGTGATTCTTCAAAATGTGGGTCAGCAGCTGTGAAAACCCTTAACATGAAGTTTGCCCCTCTAAGCATTTTAATTTCATTCATTTTACACTTCGCACTTTGGGACCTCCGCCATAATTTGGAATAAAATGCTGTGCCTTTAACAATCATAACCAAACTAATGAAATTTGTTTCAAATTGTAAAATATACACTTTTTATGTGTTTTTTTCAGAGTACTGTTTGATAAATAAACGGACACAAATTGTATTGGCAGTAAACAAAGCTTGATACAGTGTGTCAACAAACATGTAATATTAGGAGGACTCACCTCCATATTACTGGCTGCGATATCTTGGTCGTAGTGGTCCATCATGTTGGGAAAGAAAGTCATGTTGTAGGGCAACCCCAAGCACCGATGCACTTTGATGGGCTCGCAGGTAAAAAGGCTGTGGGCACTGCAGGTTCCCACCCATATCAGAGCCAGGCACGCCCACAGTGGTCCTGGCACCGGCATCGCCACCACTGATTGGGAGTGTGTGTGTGAGAGAGTGTCTTTTCTTTCCTTTTTTTCAGGTAAACTACAACAGGTATTTCTTTGGCTCAGTGGGAGGGATATCTCGGCCCAATTGTTGCTGCCCCTGGCTCACACCGTCATCGACATTTCACTTCTCCTGGGGTCATCTCAGTGGAGCCGATGGGCGTAGCAGCAGGTGAAACTTTCTCATCATTGGTCAGCATGCGCCTCTGGGTCACAGACAGGAATCCCACATCCTTGAAAATAAAGTATTTATACTTGAGAGGCTCATTTCAGACCACAAGTTCAACCCAAAGACTTTAATTCATTTTTTTGTAAGTGGTTATTCCTCTATCGACTACACAATTACAGAGCAGCGACAGACTGAAGCTCTCTCATCAAAGCAGTCAATCACACCCTCTCATTGTGCTATCATCTAAAAGGGTCAAATTAAAGTTAGCAAATTAACATTCAGCACTGCCGCCTCACAGCGAGAGAGTCCCGGGTGCGAATCCCGGGTCGGGTTCGGTTTCCTCCTGTGTGGAGTTTGCATGTTCTCCCCCTGTATGCATAGATTTTTATACTGGGTGGGGAATGCTAAAGAGCCGGGATGATTCAGTAGATGAGTCTCAGCTTGTTCTCTCACTCTTGAAAGCCTGACAGAATATAATACATTTCTATTGAATACAAAAGCAAAGTCTAAGTAGCTTTAGGTTTTCAAAGGAAGGTTTAGTATTGGATATCAGGTCTGGTTATATACTGTATACTACCTACATGTATTATATATTTTATATATATATATATATATGATGGTATTTTAAGAATAAAGAGATTAAACCTGTACTAAATGTGGGTGTTTTTATTTTTTATTATTATCAGTGGTGGCAGGAGTTTATCTTATATCACCACATCATTGTTTATATGGTAAGAAACCACCTTCAACAATCCTCATAATGCAGCTTGTAGGCATGTCATTTCCTAGAGCTGCACTGAAGTAACAGATGAATCAGGGTAAATCAGTTTGGTGGGTTATTAGCAGAAACTTTTCGGTTAGCATATTAGCACTGATTAAAGAGACAATAAAAGGTAGCAAAGCACACACTTGACACGGTCCGCCAACAATGTAACAAACACACATGTACAAAAACAATGAGCTCAACAACACATAAACAGGACTCGGCATATCCCCGGAGCTCACTACTTGTAAGAGTATGCCAGTCTGACGCGGACAGGAAAGACGTTTTCCCGTAAATTAGACGCCAAAGGCGGTGAGTGAGTACAGTAAACATCCCTGCCTGGGTCGCTGCCATGGGACGGGGGCCGAAAACAACTTCGGTACAACAAAGTAAAAAGGAAAATACTGTGAGTGTAAAAAAACAAAACACAGTGTCTTACCTAACTGCCGGGGAGTTCGTGTAAGAGCCGACTACATGGGTGCTCGTTGGAGCATTTCTGTGGGGGATTTTGGGAGCGTATTTCCTGCGACAAGCTCCAGCACAGTCCCTCTGTCTTTTCTTGTCCGGCTGCCGTGAAGTTAAGCTGCCTTCATGCACGCTCGGAAATATCGGTATTCCTTTTTAACCGATGTAGCACTTACTGTAATAAATTCGTTTGTATGACGTTAGCGTTATATGTACATCGTGTGATATTCGAATACATACATGACAAGAAAAACAATGAGATAAAAACAACATAATATTAGCCCTTATCTCAATGCTGGTGCACTTGAACACACCAACAGCAGCAGAGCGGGGGGGTTACGGGAGCACATGAACGCTGCATGTGAGCAGATGGGGAGATGAAGGATGGGACAATCAATGCAAGACCCAATGTCAGGGAAACAAACGGCAAGGTTTTTTTTTTATTGAAATATGTGAAAATAAAACATAGTATTAGTTTGATTGCAGGTTTTGTTTAAGAAAGTCAATATGTTTTTATTTTAAACTCATGTTAACCCATGTCAACAGGAGGTGCTGTCGCTTTTTTTATGGAAATATGATTAGTTGGGGAGACACACACACACACACACACACACACACACACACACACACACACACACACACACACACACACACACACACACACTATTCGACATAAGTGGAGCTGCATAGTGTTCATTGACTTGAGTATTTATCATTTGCTAGTACCCCCCTGGAAACCCTACGAGGACCCCTGGTGTCCCCACAGGCGCCCATCACACTGTAAATACACAGGCATTCAGTCCAATTATCCACCTGGAGGCGCTGTATCCCCTCTGTGTCCATATGCATGTGACCGCCGTGTAGAGGCGGGGTTATAATGTAACAATTTAGGTGCTACAGTGCATAAAGTGTCCGCGACAACTGGGTGCATCTGCTCGCCGCTGCACCCACTTCTTCGCCGCGGACGTTGCGAGGACGACGACGTCGGACATTCAATGACATCGGTAACGGCGGCGCCGCTATAGGGGACGGGACCGAAACGCGTTCATGTGAGGTGCGTACATTAAAGACACGAGGGAGCCGGATACAATACATTCCTGCCGAGCCGCAAGGTGCTCCATATAGAAATGTTGGTCGTGGATTATCCGAGTGCGCCATGTGATGGACGCAACAGGATTAATTCCGCTCGTATTCGGACGCGGTTTCTCTCCGTCCTCCATAGTTTGTGGACCGAGGCGCTGGCCTGTTGCTAGGAGACCTTTTGACAGCTGGGAGCTTTAGAAAAGTGACAGTTAGGCATTAACGGTGTCTGCATCTCTGGTGACTCAAACCTCCCTTCGTCTCTCCCCATCCACTTCCCCTGCGCGCTATAGTGTCCGTGGCTAAATCCTAAATTGCCCCTTGTGCGTAAAAAAAAAAGACAACATTTAGCGCCGTGCTTGTTTTCGGTCGGGAGATTACAGTGTATTTTTGTTGTTGTTGCTGGGAACAATGGCCTACTTGTTGTGTAATTAGCACATCCTAAATATATCCACATTCCAGATTATGTTTAATCTTTTCTGAGGCCAAAAATTATGTCATTTACTCATTATGTACCAATTAGAATTATTATTACTTTTTTTAATCCCATGGTGGGATATGTTGCTGAATATGATGCCATTTGCAATTCATAAGCAGCCTATTGGGGACATTTTAAGAGAAAATGATGGAGAGAGATCATCAAAGAGACAGAGAGAGAGATAGGATATTAGTCCACTAGTGGCTTTCAGATTTGATTTCAAGTATTTGCTTGATTTTGCTTCAAGAACTACCGTGTTAACCGTGTTAAGGTAAAGCTGTGAAATGTGTGCAGCGTTTATATTGTGTTTTTTTGGGGAGGGGAGGTGGTGTTGGACACAGGAACATAAGCTCCTTCTCTGCCTCATCAGTCTGTAGCAGTTGCCTGTGGCCATGTGTCTGAAGGTCACTCATGAACAGATCGATAACTAGATCTCTCTGAGGAATACACTCAAGTGCAGCCGTCTGCACACTCAGCCCTGCCTCCACACTTAAGGTGAACCGCGGCCATACATACGCGGACTTCCTCGTGTAAATAGAGGCACATCAGAGGACCCGGGGCGACTTTATTGTACAGCCAGTGAGTAGGATCTCAGTCAGAGTATCCAGAGCAGCTTGGATTTCAGTGCATCCGTGCTGACCTCTCTGTTCCCCTCTTGTGCTGCTGGTTAATTATCTCGCAGGAGACGGAGCCGTATCAGATTCAGGTGTGTAGCACATTATGTCAAGGTTGTAGCTACACCTAAGGGACTTGCTGTAATTCGGACTCCCAGCTTGTTTGGAGAAGTGCTGAGCTTGTTTCTTCCCTGTGGCTGCCTGTGGCTGTTGCTGTGCATGAAGAGAAAAAACAAAGGCCTTGAAAGAACAGCTAAGAATGGTCAAAGTCAAGGCCAGTGGCAGCTGAGAGAAGGGACAAGTCAGGGCAGTAGGCGTGACGTGCGGTTGCATCCGTTCGCGCGTCGCACAGGAGGCTGTCACAGTGCGGCGGGGTCGAGTGGATTGACTGAGTTGAGGTGACGCGCTGCTCTGTCCTATCAGGCTGATGCATGTTCCCAGTGAGCAGACTACAGTCCCCGGGAGCCTCATAGCACCTCTCCTCCACCTCCACCTCCACCACCACCATCACCTCTTCCTTTCTCGAGGGGCATGCCTTCTGAACCCAGCCTCAGGTAAGTCTGTCCGTTCTGCACATATATACACGCTCGCTCAAGGCTCAGGGCACAAACAGAAATAGTAGTGTCAGCTAGTCTACGCTGAAAAAAGAAATGATGATAAAGAGCCGTTCTATTACGGGACAGAGAGCACTATTCTTTAAGCTCACCTGAGGAAGATCCATGGAAGATCAATACCTTGTTCGATAAAGTGCGTTCCCAGTGTGCAGGCTCCCCTGTCTTTCTGGAGGTTAGACAAGGTCAATGGTTGCTTTTTTTTTTTGTTAGTGTCAACAAATCCTATGAGAAGCCCAAAGCCTAAGTACCTTTCTCAATCCTGTCAATGTCTGTAACTCCATTCATTCCTACTGACATATTTTAAAACGGGTCACAAATTTATTTATAATAAAAGGTTAAATAAGTACTCAAAACAGCTGGGGCAGCAACTTTACTCAATCATAAGTGCATTTTGTATTTGTTGGGGATTATAGTCAGCCGTGGATATGGTGCACATGTGCACATTTAGCGAGGCAGAATGGCATTTCTGAGATTGACTCCAAATCCAGTGTCCACGCTCGTGCAATGGCGTGGCTCATTTGTGTGATTTCGTGGCACAGATGAGCGAGGGATAGCAGACTACACAGGCGACACTGTGTTGGAAGGTCGACTTGTTACTGGTTTTCGTCAACCGCCACGCTTCGGATTTTAAGCAACTGCCCGGAGGTGGTACGGGGAAAGCAGTGCTCGCTGCTGACAATGCTGTTGTCACACTGACGTCCAATCCAATGGATTTGGTTTGAGCTTGGATGAGCGTGTTTGAGACAGGCATGGGCGAGGAGAGTCTAGAAAAATCTGCTGTTGGCTGCATTATGAGGAAACCGTCTCTGCCAGTGCTGCTGTGATTTTGACCTTTGGCCTCTGCCATGTACACCATACAATCACAGTCTACAGCTCCAAACCGCTTGAAGTTACAAAGTAATATTTTCATCTTTATATTTTGACGCATTCGGCCATTCCTGCTCAAATCCTCACCCAGCTTCTCTCTCTCTCTCTCCCTCTCTCTCTCTCTCTAAATCCTTTCATTTCCCTTCCCTCTCATCCAGCACGGCAACACTGGCCTTTTCCTCCTTTGGCTCTTTTCCTCCGGCTTCCCTCCAACGAGCAAACATACAGCCTGACTCATCATTCATCCTACCTCTGGCCCGTAGTGCACACACACATGCACCCACCCACTCATTATTTCCCCTGTCTACCGCGCCATCACCGTGAAGGTGACAGAGCAAGCCTCCTGGCAGACAGCAGCATTCAGAGTGACGGCTGAGACTGTAAGGGGACAGAGATGAATTTGGATGGACAGGGTGGGCCGTGCTTTTGCTGACGGATGGGTGTAAGCTGAGAGACTTAACATTGGTTGGAAAACAGCATATATTGGCTGTAGTCAGTGAGTTTGTCTCACCCGCCATGAAGAATCTGACCTCAGAACTGTGAGACAAATAATAATGAGCGGCAATAAGTGTTGGGACATAATGGAAATGTCATTCATAGTAAAAAGAACATACACCTTGTACGTAGAAATAAAATTGCCCTGTATTAACCTTCTCCCACCTGCTGTTCTCCCAGACTTCTATCATTATTATACATTTATATGAACATATAATGTATGTATTTATGGATTAGATGATGAGATTATTATTCAGAAAGACTGCTCCTTCATAAAACGATCAGGGTAACAATGAACTGAGAACTATATGACTGAAATCTTAACAAAACAAAGTGCTGCAACACGTAATGGCAATGCTCATGCTGGCATTTAACACAATGTAATGTGTTGATCATTTTTAGCATGCTAACATTTACTGCTTAGCACAAATTAGCTATATTTCAATGCAGTTCATCCTGTACTTGTTGGAATATTTAAATAGTTGTAGTAGCAGTAGAAGTACTGATAGTAATCCTGCAGTAAAAGTAGTTGTTATCTTATTATAATATCATTATTTTATCTTGTTCAGCTCTGTGTCATCTACGAGTCATAGTTGAACAACATATCGTGTGTGTGTGTGTGTGTGTGTGTGTGTGTGTGTGTGTGTGTGTGTGTGTGTGTGTGTGTGTGTGTGTGTGTGTGTGTAGCAGTAGGGAGATGCTGACAGGACAGAGGCTCTGTCAGTCAAAGTCCCACCAGGACTCGGTCCTCTCTGCCCTCAACCAGCAGAGGAAGGATGGCCTGCTGTGTGACGTCACCCTGGTGGCCGGTGAGCAGAAGTTCCACGCCCACAAAGCCGTCCTGGCAGCATGCAGCGATTACTTCAGGGTGAGTGCTGGACTTTTTACGGTTAAGTGTTTTGTAGCTGTTTTACTGCTATATAGGCCCCCTTGATGGTTTAAAAGCTTCCTTGGGGAAAAAGACAAGAAAGAAGAAGAATGGTCATGTTTGCATGTGCAGATGGTGCAAATATATGAAGCACTGACATCCTTCACAATCACCACCTGGATGGATCCCTAGTGTTTGCTTCAGTCCGATTATTCCACTTAATCCACCGAGGTAGCCGAAGGTTGACTCAAGCAGTCAGTAGATTTGGGAAAAGTGCACAGATGAGATTTGATTTAGGGACACGGCGCAGATTAGGAAAAGGAAATTAATCCCCTCTTGAAAATGAGAGGCAGATTAAATGTCCAAGTTGCCCAGAGATTATTCCTCCTGTGTGTGTAGGTTATTTTTTTATTTTTTTACTTCTCTCAGCAGAGAGTTGAGGTTTTCACTCCTCTCCATCTTTTCCTTTTGTTCTCCGTTTGTTCTTTGGCTCCTCTCCGATCTCTCGTGTCCCAGCTGAGAGCCGAGCAACACTGTACCGCCAGCGCTCGGATTATTAGATCAGCCTGCTACAGTAACGAAGCAAGAAAGCTCACTGTGCTCCCCTGTTCCTCTGTTGGGGCCTAACGACATTATCATCAGTTTGTCATCTGACTGCACCGCTGGGGTTTCATTTAGCTCATTTACTGAGGAGATGAAGGTGCCTCGTGTCATGAATAGCGACTGTGTCTTCTCTCTCTCTCTGAGCCTCTCTCTTTCACACTCTCTCACGCACAAACTCATAGCCCGTGATTATAACACATTACCTAGCCCAGTGGACGTGAGTGATTGTAATGAAATACCTGACCAAGCGTGAGTTGTTTACCTGAGATTTGTCCTCGATGTGTCGCCTGCCTCCTCCAGTGCCGTCACATCGCTAAGACGGCTGGACGGCTCGGGGAGGTTCGGCCAAGTCAAGTCACGCCAGCGTCACACAGGACTGTCAGCAGAAAACACACACACACACACACACACACACACACACACACACACACACACACACACACACACACACACACACACACACACACACACACACACACACACACACACACACACACACACAGATACATCTTTTCTTGCCCTGCAGCCAAAACAGTACTCATATCTACAAAGCTATTATTGTCTCGAACGCTATATGTTCAACCTCTACGACATAAACTCCCTTGTTGCTTTAACCTAACATTGCTATATTAATATGGACTGTATAGTTTTGTAGCTTGATTTGATAATGCGTTACTGTAAATTGATCCAGGATCCCAGTTTTAGACTCACCTGAAGGTAATCTGCGTGTGAAAGCAACACCATTAGTGATGTAGGATTACAGATCGATGGGCTTGCAAATTAGATGTGCTGTAATATAGAAACAGTCAAAAACACTATTGCTGCCAATGGAAAGACTGGGCCCTGTTTTTATGACACAGATAATTGAGTTTGCTTAATGGGATTATTGATGATTTGACACAAGGCTGGATTTTTCCGTTCTCCAGAATCTGGAGCTGACACAAACGTCATATATACGTTCATTCATATGATTAGCAGAAGCAAGTTGATTGTCAAGATAATTTCTGCCTGAATTAGTGAAGCCCTGTCAGGAGAGCAAGGAATAAATGCAAAATACATAAACATGCCAGAATATATCAGTACAATTAGTAAGTAGGTCATATTAGTTACGAGTCATTCATCTTCTCCAAAAGGAAGCTTCTGTTATACACGATGAACCGACGAAAACTTTGCATTCCTCTTGTTATAATATTGGTCAAGCCTTAATAGGCAAATGGGCAAAAAATACCATGAGCAGCTTCAGTTATTAACCACAGATGGCCCCTGAAAAACAAATAGTTTAGTATTCCATATATATATATATTTGTTGTGTATATATATATATATATATATAAAATATTTGTTGTATTTGTTGTATTTACACCTGCCTGTAAATACAACCACAGGCCGTGAGAGAAATAATATTTCACACACTGAATGTTGTAATATTTCACAGGGTGTGTGAGGGAGTCACACGTCCTCTCTGGTATGATCACAACAAGCATGCACTCATTCATTTTGCTGTCAGGTGAGGCTAACTGCAGCCCCCCCCAACACACACACACACACACACACTGCAGCATCATGTGAAAGGACTGCAGTGAGCGTGTCCCTGCGCTGGATCTATATCCCGAGTCAGGGGAGCCATCTGTCATCACCAGCTCTCCCTCGGCTCCTCCGCCAAAGTCCGGAGCGTTCGTGCCTGAGGCGAAAACGCTCCCAGGGTGCCCTCTCGACCTCTCCGCTCGCACACCAACACAGAAACAAACACGCATAAGCAGTCTCTCTATCACGCAGACACTCCTGTTAGCTGTCTGCCTGTTTCACACTTATGTACGCACTGACCACAGCTTAGCCACCATCACACCCCGGGTCGAGCCACGGGCCTCCCTGTGCTCGGTGGACCGTCGGATTTTTAATTAGCGCAGTGGTGAATCAACGAGGGCCCGGCTCTGGGGAGAGATACGCAGGCCTCGGTTGAAGCCCGGCGTGGCCTCGAGTCGACCCCGTCTCGCACATCAACCTCACAGTGCAGATTTGCCAGAGGAGGGGGGTCGGTGCATGGCTAAAGTTCATGGGCGCTATGAATCAGAGAGGAGGAATGGATGAGTTTCGGGAATAATGAATGTCGTTTTTGTGATAGAAAGAGATGCTACACTGCCTCGCCGGCCCGAGGGGCCTTCCAAGCGTCGTATGCTGTTATACACCAGCCTCTGAGTAGAGATAGTGCGGAGCGACTGTGCTACACACTGCTACTTTGATTAAATGTGAAACTGCAAGTTAGCTGGATCACCATCCTTGGGCAAGGGAACTGTGGAGAAAGAAATTGTCTACAGCAGCTGGATTTACTTTTCAAAAGCAATATATGTTGCGTCTTCCCCCACCACCACAACCCAGAGGAAACATATAAGCTAGTTTCCTTACCATGCCGTCCTTGCCTTGCCGAGTTGCTCTTCACCGTGGCCACAAATGACCCACCGCTCTGAGCCTGTGCTCTTCTGCATCCCATCCCTGGTGTGACAGCAGTCAATAGCTTTGATTAGCGAGCGGCAAGCTGGACTCACGCTCAGCAGGGCCAGACTGCAGACGCTCCGACCGCTGCTTTGATTTCACAGTGTGGAGCGTGCACGTGTGTGTGTGTGTGTGTGTGTGTGTGTGTGTGTGTGTGCGTGTGCGTGCGTGACAGACGGAGAGAAAGACAGAGAGGCAGTGTAACAGAAAGTACTGATTGTGCTATTTATTTTCTGCTTATCTCCGGGGCCAACGCCAGCTAATCAATACAGAAGGGCTCTCGGATGTTGTGTCTGGCAGGTTTAGATTGACTATCCTGCCAGCTTTTCATCATGCACCCATACAAAAAACAGATTTCTCAGCCAGTTAATGCTGTAACAACTTAAAGATATAACATGATCAGCCAACTGAGGCAACACTGAAGGAGCGGAAGGATGAAACATGATTGAATCAATGTCTTTATATATTATTATTATTGATTATTAAATTAAATTAATTAATTCATTTGTTTTTTACCAAAGACAGAACATGCCAGATAAAATATCTCTGTGGTGTCGTTCCCTATGCTAACCTCCATGTGTTTGGGTCAACAGGCTATGTTCAGCTTGTGCATGTTGGAGAGTGAGGCAGATGAAGTGACTCTGCAAGGAGTGACCAGCGTTGGACTGAAGCACGCGTTGGACTTCGCCTACACTGGGCAGGTGAGCCTGAGCAACAGGTTCCATCAGCTCAACGGACACAGAAGAGAGCACTGTGTCCATCAGCTAACAGCAGCCAGCTAATGCCATGCTAAGCTAACCATTATGGATGCATTGTGTGTAAGCAGAATTGTAACGTTGGTGCTGGTTTCAGGGTTTATAAGAAGACCATTTATCTTCATAGCTTTTATGTATGGTATTTAGAGGACTAAAATGGCAGCAAACAAGTGTTTGCATTATACGTTGAGTATTGTCTACCTCTCCATGTGTCTGTCGGTTACGTTGCCAAGCCATTTTAGTGCATGAGCCTCTCTCTGTTGTGCCCCACTGGCTAGCCAATCGGCCGCTGTCCTGCACTGAGCTCATAGGTCAGTTACCGCTGACTACGCCCTCCCAACCCATGGCGTTGTTGTGGAAGAAGCATCCATCCTCTGCCCCCTCCCCGAGTAAACTCACTGTTTCACACTGTCGCTGTTGCTTGTGACGTTTGTGCTGTTAGTACTGTTAGCTGCTAGCCACCGGCTCAGCCGTTGCCATGTTGAGAGCAGTGTGGAGGCAAAAGATATGCTCTGAATTCCGTATCGAAAACCTAAAGTGTTCACTTTAAGAGTAGAAAATGCAACATTTCCCTCTAAAATGCAGTTCAATATAAGCCTAAAGAAGCAAAAACAACACAAACAAAATACTCAAGTAGTGAGTACTTTAGGATTACAGTTACACATCACAGCTACCACTACAGTCGTTCCTTTTCACACTTGCCAAATATATCACCAAAATAAATCAAAACAGGGCATTTGCAGATTAACACTTTAATCTCAGCAGTAGAAGCTGCAGCATGGCTTTGGATACGGTGTTATCCCGGAGTGTGCAGGTGCCGTATCAGTGCGTGTTTGTTTTTTTTTACCATAAACCGGTCACTCCTCTGTCCTCTGTGGTGCACCTGCTGAACATTATCCTGGGAATAAGAACGCAATTAAATTCAAGGAGGCGGGAAGTAAAGAAGTATTACATTTCCATACTGAAGCAGCAAGACGGTGTGAGTGTGAGTGAGCTCATTGTCTTTGCCCTCTCATCCCAACAACAAAAAAGGATAAGTGTGTGCTCATTTCTAATAACTGTCCTTGACCTTTTTTTCGTGCCGGCGATGCTCAGTCCAATAAGCAGCCTAGTGGCTTACGCAGTAGACCCGAGAGGCCAGGAACTTTGTAATTACTCCTAATTTTATTTCCACAGTGGAAATGAGCAAAGAGTGAGTCGGCTGGGCAGTGTAAGTAGGTCAACAGCAGGCTTGCAAGCCGCCCCGCTTTGGTTGGCTCGGCCCCCGTCTGCCCAGAAGAGATGATAGCAGATGAGATGAGGGCAATATGCTTATCCCCACACCGTAAATAATGACCTACTAAAAATCCTTCAGCCACATGTCATAGGCCAGCATGCTCTCAGCCTGGAAGTCAAGTCAGGAACGAGACAACGGCGGACATGTGAACCAATAACATTGCGGCGTCAACACACGGCGTTATCACCCGCGGACGTGACATAAATCTTTATCCGAGCTGAAGGTGTGAAGTGAAGCCTACATGGGTCAGGTCCTGTGTGGAAGACATCTATATTCTACCTCCTTTCATTTTGTCTTCTCCTCCAGGTGAGAGCTCGCCCAGTAAATGTGGGTTTACACAAGAGTTCACTCCACTCCCACTCCCACACGGCGAACCTGCCACGGTGTTATAAAACCGACTTCTGCTGCGTGAGGTTGAAGTGCTCCGACTGCAGCGGGCCTCTGGAGTGGAGAGGAGCAGCGTCGTTCACTTGCAGTTATTACAGTTACGTTGTTGGGGCGTCGTTAATGCTGCCTGCCAGGACGCTGATTGAGTCAACGAAAAGAAATAAAGAGAATTGATTTTTTTTTTTTCGCTCACGTTTCACGTTTACGTGTTTTTAAACGTTTAAAAAAGGTGCGCAGAGTTGATTTTTCCTCTAAATTTAAGAGAATTTTGATCTGAATGTTGATCAAAGATTGAAGCCTTTTTTTTATTCTTATTGAGATTCAGTGCAGGCAGGCTTTTCTTTCTATGTCAATATTTTAAGCTTAAGGAAGCCCGTCGATTGTGCTGGTGGTTAAATGGACCTACCTGGCAGGAAGCCATACTGTGATAAATGTGCAGATGCAGATAAATGCGGAGGGGGGGGGGGGGGGGGGGGATACTTGATACTTGCTGTGATTTTTTTTCTAAGTAGCTTTAGTAACAGGGGACAGGAAACAAATTGCTTGATGACTTCCAATGAATAATACATGAATAATAAAGTGGGCAAACAATATGTGTATTTACATGCAGCAAAGCATATGATTCAACACAAATGCTGACCTTTTTTTTTCTTCTATCAGAAGAAAGCGGCATTTTTAATTCAGAGTTGCTCTGTCATGATTAAAAAACAGGAGTTGTCTTTCCTGTTTTCAAAAATCATAAATAATGAGGAGGCTTAAGTAAAACTGATACCCATGAATGCTGCATAACAATATTCAGCCCACTGCTGTATCAACAGTAGTGAGAGGCGAGGGAGACAAATGATGAAGTCATTTTTCACACTTTCCCTGCTGATGCTGTCACGGCTCTGTGGCTATGTAGGGCAGTGCTGCTGAACGGATTATCAAAGGTTTGTTCCTGCCCTTTAAAACCAAACCGTTTTATTTGGAGGAGGTGAGTTTACTGTGTGAGAGGTAACACAGGGCATGTTTTGTCTGATTGGGCTATTATTCCAGTGATTCCTACAATATTTTACACCACATGGTTATGTTTTGTGTGCAGACAATAAACCAAATTTAACCTCCATAGAGTACACAATACTTGGCTCTACTCCCGAGAGCCGAGCACCATGAATTGGCTGTATTACAGAGCTTTATGTTGCATTTGGGTGGGTGATATGGAGGAAACAGAAGGAAGCTTTTAGCTGATCATTTCAGCTCAGCAGGAAGCATTTTGCCAGAATCGGTGCTGTAATAATTGACGGAATATGTTGCTTTGCTGGGAGGCTGATAATGGTGACTCAAGCACATTGGTAATTCTCGTTACGTGTTGCAATCTGCCACACTCATTGTCCCTGTCTCTGTTGAATCATCTAACACATTTTAAATAACCTGGCGTCGGCAACGGACAGACTTCTCCGTGACTCAAAATGTAATTCAAACTTAATTTAAGCGAGTCTGATTTTAACCCTAATGTTACATAGATCGTTTTTTGAAGAACAAACTATTATTAATAATAAAAGGCCGAAAAAAAGCTGTTTTCAAAATGTAGGCTATTGAATATTTTCCAATATCCTTTGTGTGATCCATACGTGATACATATTGTGCTGTGTTACACTACTGTACCTGCTCAATCACTGGCTACTACTAAGCATAAATTAGTTGCCACAAAAAGGGTTTCAATTAATTTCTTTGAGAGTAAGAGTATGGTCCTTTTTAATTTCTCAAAACCAAATAATACCTTTACTATCATATATGACAAAGAAGCCACACAAGTGCAAAAGCTAAAACCCGATCATGTTTGCCTTTTTGCATAGCGGAAATAGCAAGCTAGCTTACTACTCAGCTGTTAGCAAGCTAGCTAGTTAGCTCGCTATTTTTATTCACTAATTTAAATTGTATTAATAGTATGTTTTACCAGGAACATGGACTGTTTAGATAAACACTCATGTAAGGGTTAGCTCAGACACATGCTTTCATAATTATTATTTTTTTAAATTACATTCTGAATCACTGGTTCTTTTAGTATGCCAGGGTATTGATAATTTTTTACATGGTAAAACAGAAACTGGGCAAATGATGTTGCACTTCTAACAGACAAGCCGAACGAAGTTGCTCATCTGCCATTAGCAACGTTCATACTACAGTGTGACTGTGTGGATGAAACATTAATCTGACTCCTTTACTCTAGCTGTCTATGATTCGTTATGCTAGTACTCCTCCGCTAGTCGTTATTGCTAAACCTCCCTTCACTGAGGCTTTAGTTTATATGGAATTGGCCTGCTACAACGGTCGTAATGGCAATGTTACATAAAGATGGCCGCCGTTCTGACCATCCTGCTATGCTGTGTCGAATGGGAAAATGTCTGTTCTACTCCTATTCTATTTATATGTATTTGTAATCACAGTCCATTCAACAGCTGCTGAGATGTTTCACTGAAAAACCCAAAGCGTAAAACCTCTGGTGGCGCTAGAGGACAAGTCAAGGGTTCACCAAAGTCAGAACACTTCATCCTCTGAGGACCATGAATATCTGTAACAAAGCTGCAGTGAGTGACCTTGTTTATTTCTGGACAGATCCTGCTGGAGCCGACCGTGATCCAGGACGTTCTGTCTGCCGGCAGCCACCTTCAGCTGCTGGAGCTCCTCAGTCTCTGCTCCCACTACCTCATCCAGGTAAACACACACACACACACACACACACACACACACACACACACACACACACACACACACACACACACACACACACACACACACACACACACACACACACACACACACACACACACACACACACACACACAGAGAGACAGAGAGACAGAGGTCCCATCAGGTCAATAGGAATTGTGTTCATGAAGTTCCACTCAGGAACAGTCACATGTATTGCATTAGTATCATAATCCAATTCTCATCTGCACTAGAAACCAATAATTATACCCATTCAGACAAACAATAGAGCAGTGTGATCCGGGGTATACAGGTTATGGTATTAAGTGCCCCTTGCATTGGGATTATGGTGGATATACACTACATGTTACCTGTAGCAACATTATAATGTTCAACCTCATCCTGTGTGTTTTTTGAAAATATAACGCAATGACAGAAATCCGGTTAAGATGTTTACAGGCCAAAGAGTCCAGATTTCTTTTGGAAAAATCCTATTCACAAACGACAGACCGTAAACTCCAAAACCCAGATTATAGTGGTGTGTAAATGAACATTGTTTATCACCAGGGAAGAAACAAGGCTTGCTCTGATTTTGGCAATTCCACTCATTTGTTGTTAAACTATTCCTTCAAGCGAACATCACTGCAAAGTCCGATGTCAAAAGTAATTCATGTACTAGAATCCAATAACGTCCCATCTCCCGTGATTAACGGTCTTGTGAGCGCTCCTCCACAGCGAGGTCAAAGGTCAGCGGCAGTCGGAGACTGAAACTCTCGAGTCGGTGCAGATTCAGCGTGCAGCTCAAGGACACTTCAGTGTTGGAGGACTAGGCCTGCCTGCTGCTCGTTTGATGTATTTTATAACAGAGGCCAAGATGGATCTGTTTGAACAGAGGAGAAGTCAGCCTCCTGGCCTCCGGGTGTGCAGCCAAAAGCTGCTGCAGATAAAGACAAATCGGCTTGGGGTTACTGCAGAGCAGATCCACCCGGAGGAATTTTGATACACGGTTTTATATGTTTGCCTGGAAATGTTGTGCATCTCAAATCCCTGCCAACAGACGGTCATGTTTTTTCATAGTGTATTTTACCATCCGAGTCTATACATCACAATAGTCAGCGTAGCTAAAATGTGCCATCTGGTGGTTGCAAAAGTGTCATTTCCATCGTTATGCAGTGATGGGGCTGTAGCTCACTATAAACAGATAAACACATACACAACAAACTCCCGAATACCGTCATTGATGTCGCGGTTTGTTCATCTCTTTACCTGCTAAACAACCTTGTCTGCGGAACACATGTCAGCTGACCGCTTTATTTGGTATGTGGTTAGAGTGCATAGTCGGCAGTAAGGCCGGACCAATAACATTGATTTCCCAATAACACCCTGCACCAACTGATTGGAAATCAGATGTATCAGTCAGGCTCATCCAACTCCAATATGATGGATACTGATGAGTGGAATTCAGTTAATTGGAATAGTGAAGAACTGATCGATGGTACACTTGCTGTGCATGGCGGTAAAATTATAGACACGTTTTGACTGGTATGTATATGTGATAGCGTCACAATAATGATCTTTCTAATATTCAATGAAGACATTTAATCTAATTTGTTTTCAATCCTGATTCAGATCTTTTTTTTCTATAAAAGTACACATTATATTTTAATTTATTTAGTTTTTTTCTCGTAAAATTATAGTTGCAGCCGTACTCTCTAGTTTGAAAAAACGTAAATGGCTGATCCACTATGAAGGTTTATGTTATTACAGGTTGAGGTATAAGCTGATGCATGTTTGCACTGTGTGTGCTGAAGGACAGCCAGAAGATGGCAGTCTTAATCCACCAGTCGGGCCTCGTTTCCTTCCTCTCTTTATTTCCGTCTCTACATTTGGTGTCTGTAATGTTATCATTTTACTATGATATTGAAATCAACCCACAGTTAATGAACACATACTGTGTGTGTGTGAGTGTCACTTACACATGTACATCCAACCCATTTATGTGGGTTGAGAACAAGACAAGACATCTTATTTTACATTTAAATAAATCAATATAAAGAGAAAGGAAATACGATCTGAAATTCAAACTAAATCAGGGATGTCATCTTTTCTGCTTGGAAGTAGGGAACATTTATGGTGAATGCCTGCATTCATTGGTGTGTTTTATGTATTCGCCCTGGAGGAACTGAGCAGTGTGAACTACCTGGAGCTGTACCGCGTGGCCGACCTGTTCCACCTCCCCGCCTTAGAAGAGGCCGTGGTGAGCTTCCTGGTGGAGCATCTGTCTGAGCTGAGCCAGAGCAGGCAGGACGAGGCCCTGCAGCTGCCCTACCGCCTCCTCAGGGAGGTGCTGAAGAGCGACCGCCTCACCTCACTGAGCGAGGAGGAGATATGGAAGGTACTAAAAGTGTGTGTGTGTGTGTGTGCGTGTGTGTGTGTGTGTGTGTGGTCACAGCTTTTCCATCTACAGTAGAGGCTTCTGGATTCTCTGTTAATGTGTTAAAGTGCAGAGATCAATCATCTCAACTTGTAAATGTGAACAAATTGCACGTTGGCGCCAAACTGTTCTGTATACAACACACGCGCTCACAGCGATACAACACAATACGCAGCACGCTCGCAGACTGATAAACAACACAAATGAAACGCTGACAAACCAGCTGCATCTCACACTGTTTGTTTACATTAATGAGGGAATGCGCGAGGACGTTTTCGGACTATGTGCACGCGTGACGGACTCAATCGGACGCGCGCCGGTCCATGCATCCGTGCGAGCGTGCACGTGCCATGAACTGCCAGGATGGTAGTCTCCTGCGGCGTGGAGACTTACTGTTTTGACTGTTCATTTGCACCAATCAGCCTCCCCCTTCCGTCCCTCCCCCCCCTCGGATCTCTCTCCCTCTCTGTCTTTCTCCCCTTCTCTTCTCTGATTAGGCCCACCGCGGCTCCATCAGGGCCCCAATCCCCCAGCTGTCACTCGGCCGCCGGTCTGATTGAAAACAATCAGGCCTCTGATGGCACAATTACCCTGACCCTTTAGCCAGCCGCCGCCGCCATAATCAGCCTCTGATTAGGCTGCTTTGGGCCTCCTTCACTTCGCCCAGAAGGTTAATTTGGGTATCAGACGGAAGCGAACGGCAAGCGGGGGCCGTCGTCCGAAAATTGGGGGGGAGGGGGGGGTTGCACGCCAATACCGGACCGACATAGCTTGGCAGTCAATCATCGTCACTTGCTAGTTTTCTTAGAGTCTCTCACGCTCTGGAAATCACATTTTCTCTGGCTTTGTTTTTCCCCCCTCTCTCGCTCTTCTTTCTTGCCATCCTTCGCAATGCCTTTCGGTAGCTTCCCCCCTCCCCTTACCTCTCTCTCCCTCCCTCCCTCCCTCCCTCACTATCTCTTACCCTCCCTTTCTCACACACACACACACACACTCACGCACTCTCTCACTTTCTCTTTCAGCGCGTAGGGGAAGGAGGGAGGAGTTGATTTATTCTGTGCCCTAAGGAAGTTGCGTGATGCAGCATGACCTTCACAGTCAGCTGCCGTAGTACACACACACACACACACACACACACATGCTCAAAAATACACACATACTGTCACTTCAGAGCAATGAGGAGGAGAGAGGCGGGGGAGCGATCGAGGGGAAGGAAGGTGGAGACAGGAGAGTGGCACAGATACCACAAAAACACAACCCTGACTTGCATGTTTCTTGCATATTCACATCATTAGAGCGGATTGGAGGGGAAATAAAGGGAGAGCTTCAACACACACATCATACACCAAATGCTGTGTTTAGATTCTTAGGTGTGATGCTGTGAATTTTGCAGGATTTTGTCCGTGGTCGTCCTGGTCTCACAACAATATGTCTTCATCCTGCTATGCTATACTATATATATATACCACTATACTCTTTCCGACGGCACAGATTAGGTTAAAAAAACAAACACTTTGTTTTCCCGATAATGCTATCAGTGATCTCTAGTCATCTCGCCCACATTCACACCTCATTGCAACTAAATAACCTTCCACCGCTCTCAAGTTCAATTAAATTCTCTGCAACCCCGTCCGCCTGCATTAAACAAAGGAAGGTGCCTGTGGATATTTACAGTCTGTATATTGAATGCAGCTGATTAATAAATTCTTGTGCTTGTGTGTTGGCAAGTAATGATGCAGTGCGGGCATGCCTCAGTCTTTCCATAATAGCCTAGGTGTCTGGAAAAGTAATTCTGATTAGCAGTCCTACGCTCTGTTTTCTTCTTTTTTTCTTAGATTCTCTCAGCGCCCCCCCCCCCCCCACACACACACACTTATTCCTTTAATCTTTCATTCTTTTCATACTGACTTCATGCTGTCTCTCACTGAACGTTGTAAATGTTAAAAAGGAGGCAGAACCTTGTTAATGTTAAAAACAAGCATTATTAATATTACCTTCGGGCCTTCGCCCTTGACTTAGAAAAAAAACAGAACTGATTTGGTTCGACTCGTTTTTATCAATAATAACCGAAAGAGGCAAAGCACAAATAATTTAAGACAGTATACTGCCAATTAAGCCATTAGATTAATACATTTGTCATGCATACATCAAATTATACATTCAAAATATCTTTGGCACACAACAGAAAGGCAAATATTAGGCTAAAAATGTTGTGTTAAGTGTAATAAATTTAATTGTATGCAACTAATTTATCTTTACTTTCTTTATGATAGTGGGAATGATTGTTGATAACATTAAAAAAACAATAGGAGTAGAACGGTGAACTGTTTCTGTTGTCATTTGACAAGTACAAAAGAAAATGGCGATAGTTGTTAGTTGTCATGGTGACAGCACAAGTTAAAGGGCCCTGAAGTATCTGTTTAGTTTTACAGAAGTGCCCAACGGTTGTCAAAGGTACACATAAAAACCATCCTGCTACGTTGATTCTAATGGAAAAGTCCGTTCTACTCTATTTTAATTACGTTTGTTCCTCCGTCTGCCTCTAGTTGGTCGTTCTGTGGCTGGAACACGACTGCCGCTACCAGTATGCTGATGATCTCCTCCAACACGTCCGCTATGGCCTGATGGACGTCCCCACGCTGCACCACCTCGCCCGGAGCCACTCTCTGGTTCAGTCCAGCCCCACCGCTGCCGCCCTGGTGGAGGAGGCCCTGGACTACCACCACGCCACGTTCGCCCAGCCCCTCCGCCAGTCGGCCCGCACCAGGCCTCGCTTCCAGTCCCTCACCCTCTACATAGCCGGCGGGAGGAAGCGGGAGGTGAGCAGAGTCAGGGAGTTGCGCTACTTCAACCCGGCCGCGCAGGAGCACGTGCGCGTCGCGGGGGGGTCGAACTGGAGCGAGCTGGCGCCCATGCCCACTGGGCGCAGCCACCACTGCGTGGCCGTAATGGGGAACTTCCTGTTTGTTGTGGGCGGGGAGGTGGAGCACGCCACCGGGAGGACGTGTGCTGTAAGGACCGCTTGTCGATACGACTCCAGGGGCAACTGTTGGACCGAGATCGCCCCCATGAAGGCCTGCAGAGAACACTTTGTCCTGGGCGTGCTGGGCCAGTACCTGTACGCGGTGGGGGGCAGGAACGAGCTGAGGCAGGTGCTGCCCTCGGTGGAGCGCTACTGTCCCAAGAGGAACAAGTGGATGTTTGTCCAGCCCTTCGACCGCTCGCTGTCCTGCCACGCCGGCTGCGTGGCCGACAACCTGCTCTGGGTCTCAGGTATACAGTGATAAAGAGGACGGACTCACGCACTCTCACATCCCAGATTACACACTGCTTCATGCACATGATCTCCTGCTCTCTGAGAAAAGGTGTTCTCGGTTTGTGTTGCAGGCGGGGTGACGAACACAGCTCAGTACCAGAATCGGCTGATGGTGTACGACCCAGAACAGGTACCTGAAGATCTTACACTTTCACTGAATTAAACAACGCAGTGTGTTCTCATCATGGGAAGCTGCCTGAATCCATATTTTCAATTACCACATAATGCAAAAGGCTTTTGCTCGTTGCGACAGACCCACACAGGTTTATCATCAAACTCTACTGTTCCCTTCACTTCATGGAGCTTTTTGGCATCTTTAGGCTCACTGTCTTTGTTTTACGGCCTGCTACCCAGCATCATAAGATAAAGTTAGCAAAGGTGTGAAGCATTTTAGCAGCTAACTATTTAATATATAATATATAAATTAATATATAAAATATGAGACATACAATCACCAGGTGGCCAGAAACTAACTAAAAGTGAAGTAATGGCGTAACGTGTCTCTGTGTATAGATGACTGTCTGTTTACACATTTGCCATCACCATCTTGGTTTTTTTTTGCAACCAGAAGTGACACGAGAGGATGGAGCTAAGTACAACCAAATACTAAATAAGACATTTTTTCATCATTGAGCGTCATGAGTCAAAAAACGTCATCAACACTTGTGGTATTTACCAAAACTCTACTGCCAAGTGTTTCGGTTTGTTGTCATCAGGGTGTACAATCAGCAGTCGGATCAAGACACTAAAAATAGTTTCTTCATGAATTTCCACAGACGTTTGGAGCAGCTTGCAAACTGGCAACGGTGCTACCAGTCATCGGAGTCTACCACAAACGTGTTGCTCCGATGTTCTCAGAACCACAAGTGTTGCTATGGTTTTAGACTGCTCTCCCTTCTCCGTGCACCGAATTAAAAAAAAAAAAAAGACGACACCAAGCGTCAAAGGCACAATAATAATGGCCTTTTTTCAGAAAAGATTACGTACGCTGTGATGGATTACACAAAAGGCAGGTGTCAAGAGTCTGCTAATTGACTTTTACACCATATGGAAATTAATGGAAACCAATGACAACGAGGAAGATGTGTAACTCTACGGCTCTAACCCACAGTAAAGCACTGCGTCTGTGATTTAATGTAAATCCTCCCAATATCACCTGTACAACCTTTTATCCTGAGAATTAAATAGCATTTCTGTATTTGCAGTACTCCCAGTTAACTGTAGTGGAATGTAGCCAGCTGCAGTTGCTTGCTTGTGTACGTTTACGAGGCAGCTGTTAAAGAGGGCTGCGTCTTGGCGAGGCCGCATATAGTGTGGAGGTATGCGGCGTGTATATACGCGCGAGGCGCACATCCATATGGGTCTGTGTTTGTACACGTTGTGGCGTGGAGGCGAGGGGGGCGGAGGAGCGAGTGAAAGGGAAGAGGGAGCGGGTCTCATTTGTATTCACCATGAATCTACATTCACCTGCCAGAGCAACAGCAACCCCCCACCCACTCTACCCTCAACAGATGGCCACCCGTCAGCTCCCAGCAGACACACACACACACACACACACACTCATTCTCTGCCTCAAATCAAACACACACACACACACACACACACACACACACACTGACACAAAATAAGCTTCCACACACTTAGTGAAATGAGCAGGGATCCTCGGTGTAAAATGGAGTGGCTGAAACATATGATTAGAAATAGGGAGGGAAGTCATTAGTACAAACCAGAGTTCCAGTGTCACGTTATTTATCTAGCGCTGAGCATACATCAATTACCCATGCATGGATATGCTTAAATATTAATCTTCTTATTCATCCTCCTTCCCTTCCCACCCTCTCCATTTCGTCCTCCCTCCCTCTCCCTCACCTGCATCGAGTCATTTTCTTCCTTCTTTCTTCCCCTCCATCTGCTCCCCCCCCCCCCCATTCTCCACCACCTCCGCCTCCCTTTCAGGACCAGTGGTTGGCCCGCAGTCCCATGTTGCAGAGGCGAGTTTACCACGTCATGGCGGCGGTAAGGAGGCAGCTCTACGTGCTCGGTGGGAACGACCTGGACTACAACAACGACCGCATCCTGGTCCGCCACATCGACTCCTACAACATGGACCTGGACCAGTGGACGCGCTGCTCCTTCAGCCTCCTCACCGGTGGGCAAAGTGGAGACCCCGCACATGTGACCGTGACCATGCATACGCTTCCAAACGTATAGTGGGGTGGGGGGCATAGGTGGACGTTACTCGAAAAATGCTGCAAAAATAGCTTGTTAGGTTCCAACAGTTATTCATTTATAGGAATAGTTTGAAAGGCACCGTGTTGCTCAGAGTTAGATGAGAGGATTGATCCCGCTCTCATGTCTGCATGTTAAATATAAAAGGTCTAGTCGGGAAGCTTAGCTAAGCACAAAAACTGGCTGCTCCCCCCCCGTTTCTATCATCCAAGTGTATTTCCCAAAAGGTCGAACTAACGCTTTAACTGGTGAATCAGCAGAGAAGATGATCCTGTCTAATTGAGACGCTGCACACGCTGCTAGAAAACCAGTTTACACACAGGAGCTCTGGCCACCGAGGGGGGGGGGGGGGGGGGGGCAGAAATGGCTGATTCTTGTCACCACATGCAACCTTACGTAAACCGACACATTATGTAAATTAAAAGTGTTGCAGCCCTTGAAACACCCATTATGTCACTGCCGTTTGGGGAAAATAACAGGTGAAATTGCCCGTTGTGGCTCTTAAGCACCTTTAGCTCTCGAACAAACACTTTCAGGTTTGGAAGAGATGTTTTAAAGCGATATTTTTTTTTTTTTACATCAACAATGGATAAAATGACTTCTTGTATATGAGAGGGGTCTTTGGTTGTGATGATCCCCGGGGGAACTATCATGTGACTCCTTTCGTCCTATACAAAAGCACGATGTCAAAGTTAGAGATGATCTGCTTAAAAAAAAAGATAATGTCACATCATTCTGTGCACCAATCAGGATTAAGCCACATTTAAATCAATATGCAATGACTGTTGAAGTAATTTTCCATTCTAACTTTGAATATGGCTTATTTAGAGTGTATGGTGTTGTTTTCAAGGGCCTTGAGGCACATTTTAAATTGATCCATACATGGTACTTAGTAAACATAGGCTGAGTAAAGCTCTCTGCTTCATCCTCCTCTCATTAGATAAAAACACAACACATAACGCCTCCCTGCTGGTTATGAGTAGGCGGCAGGGTGATCTATACAATGAAAACACATACATCCCTACGTTGGACCTGTGGGGCATGCTGCATCTATAGCCTCCAGGCTGGTGGAGGTGGGATGGAGTACCACCTCCACCAGCACAGACCCAGAGGCACTCCAGACGCAATCCACCGTGCACATGCTGTAGGATGTGGTGGTGTTCACTCACATCACGTCTTCAATGAAGGCTTGCGTGGTTTAAAGTTCAGGTGACTTTACTATTCCTCCCTCCTTCTCTGCTCCCGTATGACTTTCCTCTTTTGTTCTTCCCTCCTGTGATATCTGCGGAAAAAGTTTGAGGCAAAGTCACGGGAAAAAGAACGGGGGGAGCTCAATCTCGTCTCTCGGTACGCTCTCTCGCCCTTGCCCCCCCCCACCCCCATCTTTCTCTATTTATCTCCCTCTGCGCCTCCCCGGGGGGGGGGGGGGGACATGGAAGTCATATTGTCAGAATGCCCTCTGCGTGGCACAGTGAAGCATTGTGTGGGCTCTGTCCTCCCCAGGTCAAAACGAGTCCGGAGTGGCCGTCCACGATGACAGGATCTATGTGGTTGGAGGATACTCCATTTGGACCAACGAGCCTCTGGCGTGCATTCAGGTGAGAGATGAGGCTTTCAGGTGTAGCGTTGTGAATACAGGAATTCTACTGATAATATGGTCATACAGTGAACTACTACTAAAATAGCCAGTGATAAGATTTGTTTCAATGCACCTGTTTCCAGGTCCTGGATCTGAGCACAGAGGGGAAGGAGGAGGTTTTCTACGGACCAACACTGCCATTCGCCTCCAATGGGATAGCCGCTTGTTTCCTCCCTGCTCCTTACTTCACCTGCCCAAACCTCCAGACTCTACAAGTACCCCATCACAGGATAGGTGCCGTTTAAACCACCGGCAAGCACAAAAGAAACCCGTCAGAAAACAACGCATAACCAGACAATGGAGGAGCCTCGACTCAACTCTGGACCGGCAGTATTTGTGAGCGTGGCTGACAAAATAATATACCCGATCATAGCAATCATATTGGAATCTGCCATCTCACGTCACACGTGTGCAGGGATTTCTTTGAGACAAAAAAATGTAATGACAATACTTTCTGCAAGGGGCCGTGTTATTCTGTAAGCTCCTAGGAAACTGGAAAAGGAACAAGCAGCTGTCACAATAATACAGCATATCTGTTGTATTTCCCCAAAGGCTGAGACACCATCACAATGTCCGGCGAAACGAGTTAAGAAAAACTATAACTCCTGAGGGATTAGAATTCCCTAAAAAGACAGAAACAAAATGCCAATCCCATTACCAATAAGTGACTTGTGGGAAGCGGACATAACGGAATTGCTCAGTCCTCTTTGTAACGCATTAAAGGGCTGCAAGAGCTTTTCTAGCTAAAATCTGTACATTTTCACTCAACCTCTATTATCACTTTGGTGGCCTGAAAAACATTTGCAGGATGTTTATTCAAGATATAGAGGAAAAAGCCTGTTTTGACTCGCATGCATTTTGAAGTTAGTTTGAGTTGTCGGGAGCCTGAAGCTCATCAGTGCATAAATAATCATGCCATTCTTAAAATTCAACTAAAAAAGGTAAAATGACGGGATTTGTCTGCATCAGCAGCGACACACTACTGTATGCCTGTATGTTGTCGACCTGTGTAAGTGAGTGTGACGTTGCTCAGGACCTAAGACTGTTTTGTTCAAACGAATGTCTGTCATCATTCGGAGGACGTCTCTAAAAGTATCTAAATATCACAACACAACGCTGTGCAGATTTCCAAAAACTACTTTAACCAAAAGAAAGAACACGTCTTTCTGCACAACCCCTCTCTCTGTACAAAACCGTTTGTGTCTGAAAGAATATATAAATATATGACACATTTTCAGAATAAAGAAGCTACGCAAATTCACCTAGTATGTATTTTATAAGGAATGAGTAGAAGGAACTAAATGGTCCTCATTTAGTTCTACCTCTGAACTACCTGTGATACCGTGGGAGGAAAGGAATGCTGTGATGGAGGCATGCATTGCACTTTGATGAGGCACGAAAATGACTAGCAATGACAGAAAATGGGACGAGGTGATTGTGGCAGACAGGAGTGAAACTTCATGTGATTAGGTGCAAACTAAACCCCGGATCGCAAGAGATTGGTGCGACTTGGAAAGGCGAGAGTGAATTGGAACAAACAGTACTCCTCTCTACATTTTTTCTTTTTTTTTTTTGCTACTGAACACTTTGGGCTCGCCCACGACTGTCATCAAATCTGTAATTCAGAGTGCCAACCGAGCAGAGACAGATCCAGCACCTGATGGTATGAGCACGAATAGTCTGTACTTACTTCAGTGCACACATTCCTCACTTCCCTCACTCGATGAAATGAAAATGTGGAGAGACATATATGAGCGAATCCATATGCATTGTCACATTTTATTTCATTATTAATGCATACGTCAAAATGCAAAGCTGCGCTTTCTTTACAATATGTACATTATATACAAGCTGGTGATACCGTGCTTACAGCCCATGATTAAAAAATAACACTCGCACAAGAAAATCAAAATACATATTGGTCCTCTTACCTGTAATGCTGTTTATCAATCTAGATCGTTTTGGTGAGAGTTGCTGAGTGTTGGAGATATCTGCCTTCTCTCTAATATAATATGACTGTGGTGCTTAAAGAGCCCCAAAAATACATTTTAATTACAGCAATGTCTCTTTCCAGAAATACTGACCTGCTTACTCAAGATAAACCCCAGACCTTGTGGGCCGTTACCTGCAGGAACTATTTTCCTTCTACCGAACTACACCTGCTACTATCAGGGCGCAGACAGGAGGCGTGCATGATTATAGATGCAAGCTTCCTTCTGCGGAGTGATACCGTTGGTAGGTGTAGTGCGGTAAAAAGCAAATAGCTCCAAGACGAAACTGCTCAAAACAAGATCTGCGGGTCATCTTGAGTAACCGGGACCTGATTCATCTATATGGTCGATATGAAACAAACTAGGCAACTCACACCAACACTATCTAGATTCATAAATAACACTACAGGTAAGAGGAAAAATATGTATTTTTGATTTTGAGGTGATCTGCCCCTTTAAGTACAGTTGACGAGGCATTTTTAAACAAATCAGTTTCATGTATCCATGCTATGTTTTCCCAGCTCGCTACACCAGCAGATCAGGTTTTAACATGAACTCAGCTAAAGAAATGCATGAAAATCTTGTCGGATACCCTTGTTAGCAGCACTATCAGTTTCTGATGACCACATTAAGAAATGTGGCGAAAAAAAGAAGGTTGCTATGACTAACAAGTGCTTCTTGGAGCTGGCGACAGGTCCTGGAGCTTGTCCTTTTTCAGTCCACTTCCAGACTGGTTATTTCTGCCTGCCCACTCTCTCCAAGGAGGCACAGTAACTTCTTGTATGCAGTCCTGTTACACAGAGAGATGGAGCAGTCATATTAGTGGACACATTAGATTAAAGCATGCATGCATTACACCTGCCTACTGTCTCGACAACTTAAAAATAGTTCAAGGCGATGAATGCTGACATGGCTTCCACGACGTGATTCATGTGTTTGCTCACCTCAAGGCGATGTTCCTGCCCATTCCTCTCTTGTGTTCAGTGTTCATCAGACTGAGAGACAGGTTGGGAATGAGAGCTTGAACCACAGAGGGATCTAAAACAGCCACCATCTCCAGGACACTGTATACCTGCTTGTCGTAGACTCCCTCATTCTCCTTCACAAACGACCTAGGAGCATTGGGTTTACACAAACGGTAAGAAACATTAAGGACAAAATAGGCTTTCATGTAAAATAGGTAGTGTTACTCGGTGCCTACAGGGTTTGTGCATCCGGCGCCACGCAGCTTGAATGCAGGTGTAGATTTTTATTGCTATGCATTATCGTCAATTACCGTAAGACAGTGATCATCTGGTCACACGGCCCCTCTGTGGATGCAGCGGCACATCGCTCCACCACAAGCTGGAAGGCATCTGTGCTCGTCTTCCTCACTGCACAGAAGAAATAAAAAAATAACACCGATAGCAACATGATTGTTTTTTTTTCCTGTATAATTTGCCCCCAAAAGTGAGGGTGGATGCAAATTGTAAGCATTAGGGACATGCTTGCAACCACCTCGTTTTATAGTAAGTACTATAATAACAGCATTTATTGAGGTGGCAGTGAAGGGAAGTTGAAGCAAACGCTTGTCTGGTTGGATCTATTTTGGATAACCTTGAGGAATAAAAAAAGGATTCAAACATTTGCAGATCAAAATTACAGCCATACGTACGTAGATGTGATTCTTGTTAAACAAGTAATCACTGCGTTAAACATAAAGATTAAATTTGTTATTTTAAGTGACTGCTAAGTTTGTAAGACGAGGACATTCTGAGGACCAATCCCAGCTATAATAGTCACCGAGTGAGCCAAAGGATGTCCCTCACCCTCGTTGTAGAAAAACTGCACTTAATAAACACAGATTATTATGTGTGATATGCACAAGGATGACCTTACCCTGCGGCTCGTTGACCAGCATCACACAGCGCAACAGAGAAGGGAGGGGCACAGTGAGCAGGGCAGGGTCTGAGTCACCGTTTCGTCGAAGGAGCTCCAATAGGAACATCAGGACTGATGCTAGCCGAGGTGGAGGGGCGTGACCTTTAAACTGCAGGAACCACTCGCTGTAAAATTGGAAAGGGAGATCTCTGATTACTTTTAGTTCTGAAGAAGAATACCACAGTTTAACACACTTTTGGAGAAACAGAGTAGAAAACAAGAAATCATAGCAACAAGAATGTACCTCGTTCCTTGATAATAAGAAATTGAGTGAAGTAAAGATATGGGGGGGACTAGAGACTTACCAGAGCACCTCCAGGATGGTCCTTCTTAGCGCGGCTCCTCGGATGGTTGGGTTGGACTCACAGGCACTCAGAAGCACTGGGTGGTTGGCAATGACACCCACGGAAGGTGAGGCAGGAAGGAAATGGTCCAGATATCTGCGGGTAACGGAGCGGAGCTGCTGCTTCAGGTGGCCACCATGAGACTGAGACACACTGGAAGCCACTGACAGACCCTGCAGGAAAATAACGTAAAGGAATCAGAATGAAAGCATCTAAACAAATGACAGACATGAGCAATAAAAGCAGTTTTGGTTAGGGGTTCAGGTCTCTTTCATAACACAAAACAACTTTAACCCTGCTGTGTGTCTCGACTGTCACGATTCACGGTATATGTCCTTACCTGTAGATATAGAGGCAGGCTGTCCCTGAGTGCTTTGTCCTGCTGTGTGAGGTTGTGGGGAAGCAGCAGCCCGTCCACAATACGGAACAGCAGCTGCTGAGCTTTGGATGTGGCCAGCAGGGGGCTCCAGTGCTTCACTATGCAACCTGAATCAAACAGCAAACAACAGTCAGATACACGCACTGTAATGATTAGAATACAGTACTTATGAAGTTTTATCTATTGTATATTGTGTTTGAAGAATACGGGCTCTGCACCTACCAACAGCCCAGTAGGCCAGCTGCAGTCCTTCTTGGTTCTTGCTAACCAGATATGGTTTAATGTGTTTCAGGATGTCCCCAATGTAGTCCAGGGCTCTGGTCACCATGGCTGAACGCTCAGACAAAGTGTGCAGTCCACTGTACACGCTGCCTACAGCCTGACACCACAGCAAAGCAGATAAGAAAATACATTCATGGAAATATCTGCACGTAAACACAGGCTGCTATAGTAGAAACCAGATATGATAGAGATATGCTAAGCATACATCACATGTAGTGCACACATTAGTAAAGGTGATCTAAGATCTAACATAATGTGGGTGCTACAGGTCTTCATATGCATAAAATGAGGATGAAGTGACATGTCAGGGACATTAAAGTGTAAATTATAGACAGCCTATAGAAACTTTATTTATTTGACACCTGTGAGCATGTCGTACCTTGACAAAAATCTCCAGTGCTGAAGTGGACTCTAGCCTTGTGGCTGTGGGCTGGAGGCCTGCTCTCTGCAGAAGACTGTCCACGTCAGGAAGTCTCAGCACAAGCCGGGTCAGTTCACGCAACTGCTCCTCCACATGCCGGCCTGGAAGAAATATAGGCACACATTTACATCAGTCACTCATTTCTAAAACAAGACAAATAGGTGAATGTAGCAGCCTCACAAATTACCAGATTCTGTGAAATCAGGTTTTCGTATGTTTGTTGATGTAATACTCATTTGGGCCACAAGAGGCTGAAGTGCACATCTACCCCATGTTCTTAATAGGAATAAAAGCATTTGCTTTTCCTAACAGCAGTTTATCGCCGATTAAAATACATGTCTAGCCAAAAGTTAGATGAGGCAGTGATGTAACATAACTTTCTAACACAACATGTGTACCTCATGTTTAGAGTGTATGGAGAAATAAAAGCTCGCCTGGAAGAGAACACAAATGCTTTTAGTCCCATTGAGAACGTGTGGCAATGCTGAACTTCAGCCTCTTGTGGTCTCGTGGAGTATTATAACAACAAACATGAAGAATAAGATTATTCTGGCAAAACCTTTTTTTCACCTGTTCTTCAGTCATAATAAACATATAGGGGAGAAAACAATTTAGATCAGACTAAGAGAATGGATCCCTGGAAGTGAGTACATGCAATTTGCAAAGCCCCTAAATACGTACCGTCTTACCCAAAGAGTTTGACTAATTGTCAACCTTACTTTTTGGCATACATTGAATTCCATAGTATGCAAGAAATTCCAAATACACCTATATCTCAGTAAATATCGCCTAGTGTACAATGAATGGTTATTTCTTAAATCATCATATCGTGACTTTGTGACATTACCTGTTCTGCTGTCAGACCCATCTGGGTTCTTATGAAGGTGCTGCTGCAGAACACAGCGGAACCAAGCCCTCACCGTCAGGCTCTGTGCCGAACCGGACACAACACCAGCAGCATCACTGCTGAGTGAAGACACCAGCTCACTGGAAAAGACAGTGAGTAATTTTAGACAAATGTAATGCGTGTAGTTATATACGGCTATTGGATTTACTGGCCTTTACTTGATATGAAGATATGAAGAAATATCATGTACTCAATACGTGAGTGGCATAAGCCATATACGCAAGCACACTTAACATTAATGTCAATGTTAAAATTCACATTCGATGCCTCGTTGTGCTGAAGTGCTCATATTTTTTTGTATTCTGACAGGAGAATGTCTATGCCAAGCAATAAACATTGACATCCACTTGTGTCTGAAACACATAAAGGCCTCTTCCAATCTGATTTCTCCCGTGTTGACATACAGCTTTTAATGATGAGTCTAGAAGGATACAGGGAGGTGAAAATTTATATCTAAGGTGTGGTGGCTTAATTACATTTTCGCCAGAAAGAAACCGCTACTTCATTTTATAAATTACATATTTCGAAACAGCTCAAACAGTAGTGAACGGATCCTTGGCAGGCAGGTGCTGCTTCTAAACAATAAATACGAAGAGTGTCCTTGTTCTGGCTTTATATTCAGGTGCAGCACCTTAATATCACTTGACACTATGTGAAGAGGACCTTTGAGGTTGAAACAGTCCTGTTGTACTCTTGAGTGTAATTTTGAAGATGCACTACATTCAGGGAATCCGTTTAGAGTCATGGGAGCAATTTATTCATTAAAACCTATTTTGAGCATACCAAGGACGCTCGCCGTCTAATTTATTAATTAGATAGCACCAGATATACCGACAGGACTTGTTGAAAACAATTTTGTCAAGTGATATCAACCACGGTGAAGCTTGATAGCTGACAGGCTCAGAGGTGTACGTCTTCCCGTCTGACTTACCTGATGTTTTCCCATTAGGAGTGATAAGAAAATGCTTTGTGATTAAGGTAAAGGCCCAAAGGGTGGATCTTAAAAGCTAACTGTACCTGTTTTGGAGCAGATGGGGAAGGTAACGAGTTATCAGAAGTGGCTGAACCATGTCGTCCCAGCCAAAGCATTGCATGATGGACCGGACTGGGTTGGGCTGAAGGTCCTGAGGGGCAGAGCTAGGCAGATCAAACGCCAACAGGGTGAAACCTGAGGAAGCATAATTATTTCATGTTTGTTATATGTATGATTAAAGGGCAGTGTTACTAGGTAGGCATGTGTTCTGACTTATCTGTCTGTTTTTTCTTATCATGTTTGTTTCATGCAAAACGTTGAAATCAACACAAAATTCCCTGCTCTCCCCCACCCTCTCCTCCTGCAGTCCTTTCTTCCCTCAACTCAGTGTCTCCTTTTCCTCCCGATGGGTGTTACTGACCTGCAGCAGCGTCTGCCAGCTGTGCTGGAGGGGTATGGGAGAGGCGTAGGCTGCGCAAGAAGGGGAAGAAGTGCGCCCAGAGTGCTGCTGCTACTGCTAGGTGGCGCTCTTTCACCACACTGTTACCGGGAGCCCAAGCCAGGGTGGCCGCTGACTGGACACTGCGCTGATGGACCCGTCTACAAGGACACAGACACACAAAGGAAGCAGATAAACAAATCTATCCAATACAAAATCCGAACATAGCACTCCCTCTTGTGTACAACACCATCCAACTCCACCCTCTCCTCTCTCAAATCCTTTTGCTCCCCGTCTCCCTCCTTCACTCCTTCATGTGTTTTCCCTCTCTCTTCTCTCCTGGGGGATTACTGGGTGCGGCGGTGCACTGCAGTGTGGAGCGGAGCAGGGTGGAGGTAGAGGTGGGGAGGAAGAGGAGGATATTATAGGCATAGATTTGAGCCTAATGCTGATCCCCTGTACACAGACTATACTTTGGCTCTTCTGGCTCATCCCTGGCCTTGGCCCCAGCCGCTACAGCAGCCCCACAGTGGCTGGCATTAGCCCAGATAAGCAGCTGAAGGAGCTGTAATCTCATTTAGACTGGAGATGATCCTCCTGTCCCCCTCATTCACCCGGATGGGGGTGGGGGGGGAGCGGGCTTGAGGTGTGCTGGGGAAGGAGGAAAGGACAGTGGAACAAGTAACCCCCCCCCACCCATCCCATCTTCAACCACACACTCTAGTCTACTATTATAGTACACACACGTACACACACGTACACACACACACACACACACACACATGCATACACACACACACACCTCAGCAGTGCCTTCCCTTCCAGCAAGGTTGCATCTAATCCAGAGAGAGCTGAGACAATCGATTAGAGTCTGAATTCATTAGCCTCGTTACTACTGCGGAATGGGCCTTTCACACCCATCAACCCTCATTGTACAAGACATCATCAGAGACCCCACTTAATCCTCCTCACTGCGGCTTCTTACAATGTGTACACACACGCAAACACACACACCATTAGGGCCCGTGCTTAAAGCGTGGTTTATGCTTGCCGTGGTGAAGACGCAGCAAAGTGCACACGCCAGAAAATTACGTCACCAGGGCTTGAGCGTTGATGAAGGAGGCGTGACATGATGACAATCAGTTGACTGATAAAACCACAAACTTGTTCTGTCGATTTTTCAAAGACTTCCATTGTGTTTTTAAATGCTTTAGTAACAGAAGGTCTTAAAAATCTACATTTGAGTAAATATTTTGCCAGACATTCAAATTGTTCACATGATTACTAGTAACCATTTGTTACTTGACCTCTTTCGCCTTTGAGGATGTTCGTAACGGTACCTAGTTCGAGTTTAAGCCCCAGTTGCAACACATAAAATGAAATATAGCATCCTAATAATGACAATGAATGATGTCCTAATAATGACATCCAACATGGTGTGCAATTGGCCGCTCAGCTCATCAAACAGCGACAGCCCCACTCTCCCACAGTAGAGGGTCATGGGAAGGAATAAAACTGAGGAATTATGCCTGGGACTGGCTTCCTGCCTCTGCACCATGGCAATGGCTATCAAGAGGGAATGTTCGGACCCTCCACTGCCTCAGCCATTGGCAGAATAATTCTCTTAATGTGTGCAGATTCCACACGGCTTGCAGTAGACATAATGATGTACAGGCTAAATTTGCCAGGCTACATAATTGCCCATTAATTGTGTCACAGAAAAGGCATTAATCACAAGGAGATACTGAGAATTGCCAGGCCAAAGAATTATGTTTAATTTGGTGGGACGGATTGGAAAGAAAGAACATGGTATTTTTTTATTTGGTTAAATGGGTCAGTGTGGTCCGGGCCATAACACAGAGGGCCTATGGGAGTTCTCTTCTTCGCTCTCTTCTTGGCCATTAATGTGCAAATGTGTGCCCTCCAACCCCGAGATCTCGGATGGGAAGTTTGGGAATTAGCAGAGCTAACGAGATACCATGTTATAGGAGCCCAGCGTTGGAATAAGAGCAGAGTACACTTAGATTAGTGTTTCACGTTTGGTGTGTGGGCACAGGCAGGTGTGGAGGTTTGTGTGTGTGTGTGTGTGTGTGTGTGTGTGTGTGTGTGTGCAGGGTGGAGAGGGTGGAACATATACGCTAGAGAATTAAAGCAATCATACACCTACATGAATCAGGGAGAGCTCTGTAACACTTAACAATGTCCTTATTCTAGTGTTTCAGCTCATTTATTAACTTTTTGTTGTAGTAGTGTAAGTATGAAGTGACAGTAATACTTTTTGCCCTCAGTATATTTCTAGCGGCTTGGGGGGGGATTTAGGAAATCACATGCGTATCGCAAAAACCTGGAATATATAATTCCGAGGGCTGGATATGATATCTTTATAGCTTGTTGGAAACCACTGAAATGCGTCCGCAGCACCGAGTATCAAAAAATGTATTACGGTCGTCATTGAATGCTGCCTCAGATCTGTTCTCTTCCTTAGATAACCTTTGATCACACAGTTTCTGATTTAAAGCTGCTCTAATCATTATTTCCTCATTAACAATGGATGAAATTATGTATAATGTGAAAGGTGTCATTCGGAGTGCTGTGCACACACAGATAATTACCACCCAACTCTAGTTTCCCTCAGTTCTATGGAGCATTTTAGTGTCTTTCTGCTTATTGTCATGAAAGACAAAAGTCCGTGACTACCTGGTGAACATAGCAGAGCACTTAACCTTCAAAGAGCTTAATATTTCAGTCAGATATTAGACTGCCAACATGACTAAATTTGGAAAAGTTTGTCATTGTGCAATATTATCCATGCACCAATTTAAAATGTTTCAAAGTACCTCCCAGAGGTAATTCTAAGCAGAAGAACTACTTGCTATACTACTTACTACTTGTGATAATTATACTTCTTTGGGAAATAAAGGATTGTTGCAAACTTAAAGGCTGCCAAGCAAGGTAACATTCAACATCATCCAGTCTCACCTGAATTGTATCTACTCTCCCTTCTGTTCCCAGCTCTCCCTCCCCACATAAACAGACACTGTTTCAGACTATGGCTCTCTGACCTTCAGCCGGGGTCGATCGTGTAACGCACACCCGTGTCCTACAACTGAACCCGTTCTGACGCCCTACTGACCATGGTCTGTGAACGCGCTCACAGCACTGCCGCCGTCCCCACGGCGACAGGACGGTCCATGGAGGGTCCCTTGGGCCTGTAACTCTACTCACAGCTTCACCAGCACCTGGTGAGGGTGACAAGGGGGCCACTAGGTCTTCTGAGACTAACGGGGGCCTCAACGCAACACAGGCTCTTTACAGACACTCATTCCTGCTGACAGCACAATCCACCCATTGTCAGTATGAGAAGTGAGCCGACTCTGGACTTGGGAAGAGCAGAAGAGGTCACTCTCCTCTACTATAGACACTTATCAGATTTTAAAAGAAGCTTAGCTTGGACATGGCCAGAAAACATGTGTCTAAATGTGTCCACTATCTGTGAGGGAGCAGCTAAGGTGAAAGAAAGGAATGAGAGAATATAGATACTCGGGAGTTGTTGAGTATTTACACCAGCTGTCTCACCTGAGCTCGGCGAGCACGATCTGCAGAAAGCCCAGTGCAGAATTCAGCTCTGAGAGGTGGCAACCACGCAGTAACCAATCAAATCCTTCGTTGAGCAGCTTTTCCTCAGATAGTTTGAGACTGGTGCTCGTCTCGAACACCTCACCCACACCCTCCAGGTATGAGCCAAGAGGCCCCCACAGGGCAAGTCTGCGAGAGACCTCCGTGGTCTTATTGTAGAACTCTTTGGCCACCTCATTAAAGGAGGAGGCCAGCCAGCTAGCCTGTGCACCGACATCCAGACCCCTCTCCTGGGGAAAGAAATGTGTTCATCAGAAAAACTTCTTTGTGTGCATAATACATTTCCAGATACAATTTCTGATAAAACTGTGGCAAACAATACCTGGAACAATAACAGCAGTGACAGCTGTCCCCTCCAGACCAGGGTGCGGTGCCCAGGGGGGCAGTTAGAGGGAAGGAAACCCAGCAGCTCACAGGCTCTGCTGGCCACATCCTCGAGCTCTACCTGCCTGGCCACCACCAGAAACAGCAGCAGGAAGTTCATGAGGCCCGCCTCTGGTAGCTCCTGCATCTTCTTTGAGGAGAACTTGGAATAAATCCTGGAAACATAAGGGAACCATATTTTTTCTTAAATGTTAAATAGTTTTGTTAAAAAAAATCTAACTTCAATTGTTCTTAACTTCCACTGACCCAACTCAGAGGTCATTTATTCTTCTGAAACCTCGGACTTTAAATGCTGACTAACCAAACTTTCCACCCCCATTGTGCATCCCACCACCTGCCTCCATCGCCCTCTCAGCTACAGGGAGGCTGGGCTGCCTGGCTTATGTGTGTGTGTGTGTGTGTATATGTGGGTGAGACAGAAAGAAAAAGCGAGAGGGAAAGTTGGGTGGTTCTCTCACCCAGCACGCTGTTAGATCCTGCGGGCACTGTGGAGAAATGCCTTTAAAGATCATGTTAAATGTCAGAGACACTCAGACACACAGCAGTAGGCACTTGGTCCCTCTCTCTACAGCCAAACCAATTTACTGCAACACCAGAGTGAGATCAATAAACACACACACACACACACACACACACACACGCCCGGCAGGAAAACACAGAGCGCCCCCCCACACACACACACACACACACACACACTTTAAACTCCATCTCCCAAACACAGATGCAGCCCACACAGGTGAGTAGAGCTGCTGTTTGGGTCAAACCACAAACAGCCAGCATCCCAAGACAAACTCAGTGTAAGAAGTAGGACCGATATAAAGGAGTGGAGGAAAACGAGAGAGGAACTGAGAAAGACCGGGTTAACACCGGTATCAGCTTAGTTACACCCGCAGAGGACTATAAAGGGAAAGGTGGCTAAGCATGCGTGAGTATGAGAGGAGGAAGATTTAAATAGATGAATGGGTAATATGTAACCGGGATATAAGCAGCGTGCTGGGAGGCAGCAGTGAGGATTTTCTGTGTTCTCCCAACCTGTCTGTCTGTTTGTTTATCCGGACAGCTTTTTTTTCCGGAGGCGAGCAGATGCTCCAAACTCCCGGCGTTGGAGATCAACATGCTAGCAGTCGATCCCATTAATGCGGTCGGCTCGGGTGTCCCGCAGAGCCCGGCCAGGAGTAGGAACGCTGCCGAAATGTTGTAGCAATACAGTCGGCACGCCTCATGCCTCCTGAGGGGGGGGGGGGGAGATAGCGGTGAGGGAGGTGGAGAAGGGGGGGGATCTGGACCTGTCCCAGCCCAGTCTGGCTCTTGCCAGACTGACTACCACCCACATCTCCCCACCGCCCAAGCTCTCCCCGCTCTATCCGTGTTGGAAACCAACACAGCTTCGTTAAGGCGAATTAACCGCCACGCTCGTTAGCTAATTAGCCCCCATGTCTGCAGTGCTACTGAGCACATTCCAGACAGAGGGAAGTCATTAGGCGGATTTATCTACGGCTGCCTCTCTCTGGCGCCCAGCCGGCCTGGGATATAAGTTGGTCCAGTGCACAGTTCTGATGTGCACATTAGCTTGTGATCTTTCCTCTGTTCTTTCTTACTTTCTTCACAAAGACACACACTCTCACACTCTCCTCCATCCAATGGCCTCACACACACACACACTCATCACCATGTCATTGCTCTAGGGAGCAGGTGCAGTGTGTGTGTGTGTGTGTAGCCGTAGGAGGCTTCTTGGCTCTGGTCTGTGCTGAAGAGCAGGTGGTTGACTCCTGAGACACCTGCTCCACTGGGGGGCCTGAGTAAATATCAAAGACGCACTGGGAGACTGTGGTGCACCTGGCACGCACACAAACAAGACCGAAATGCATGATAGTGAGCAAACACACATGTTGTTTGTGTATTCATGCAAGTATGCACCTATATACACACACACAAACCCAAACAGCACACTAAGCACATCACACGTGAGATGATCAAGGGGAAGGGGAATGCTACAAAGCCTAGTCCTGATTTGTAATAATAGTGTTTTCCCTTTTTATCTTCCCCTCATCCAAGATACTTTATCGTTGTATATGGAGTCAACTGCCTGACCGTAACACCTACTTTTCATGGTGGAAGTGAATGTGAAGGAGCGGAAACTACAAAGTCTCCAGACTTCTATCTATACCTACCTTCCTTTGATCTGTCTCTGTGGGACTCCACCAGCTCTGTCCTGGGCAAGGCACAGGGCCAGCACTCGAAGGAAGATGTGGAAGGAGTTGGCTGAGCGGTAGAGCTTCGCATGTCCTGGAGAGTGGGGGGGAGAGGGGGAGCAGCAGCTGCGAGCCTGCTCCAACAGGGCCAGGGGCGTCTTGCACAAAGTGCCCACGCCAGACACGCCGAGCCAGGGTACGGAGAATGAAGCACTCTGGGATTGAGGGACAGAATGTAACACAGGCCTTAGGAAAATGTGACCCATCAGTGACCAATTTGCCCGTTTCCTCTGAAGGTTGGTCCTCACCAGATTCTTGCTGTAGTAGTCCCAGAGGGTGGAGACGGCACTGGTGCTCGGCTCCCACAGCAGACAGAGACTGAGACAGCAGTGGACGTGCATCCTGACATGCTCCTCTGCCAGACCTCCCTGTTATTACACAGAGACAACACATGTGCTTATTACTAAAATCACACACACGCACACGCACGTACACGCACACGCACGCACACGCACACACACACTAGAAGCACGGCTGACCTTGGGGTTACAGGTTAACTTGAGCAACTTCTCCACGAAAGTCCAATTATCCATCAGATGTTTCTGTGAGTGCAGCTAAAACAGAATAAAACAACACATATTAAAGGAACAGTTCTGAATGTTTAAAGTGGGCTGTATAAGGGTACTTAATAGTCACACATACAATAGACAGCAGTCGGCATGCCGCCAGTTTGGAGAAACAGACAGGCGGACCGATGCCAAAGCAAAGCAATGTACTGCTGTGACAGGGGCAGCAGGATAACTCGTTTTTTCCAGCTACAGATTTATATCAGTCAGCCCTCGACATTAACGGTTGCCCGCTTGCCCGGGGCAGGTAAACTCTGTGATCGGGCAACTAAAATGTGACGTGTAGTTGCCCGTTCGGGCAAGTGATTTTTTTTCTTTGAAAATACACTAAATTGACAAAATAAACGTCCTCGCGGAAGCGGAGCTTTCTACAGCGCTGTGCTGCGGTTTTCGGCCAAACAGAATAATGCGGCGTTCACACCGAACGCGATAGACGCGAATACAATCGCGTCAGACGCGTGTATCGCGCCGCTTGATAATTTTGGACTTTTTTAGCGTCATTCGCGCCATTCGCGTCATTCGCGTCATTCGCTTCATTCGCGTCATTCGCTTCATTCGCGCATGACGCTCATTTTTGAGGGGAGCCGGCGGGTCACGTCGGCGGACCCTCCTCCTCCGCCTCGGGGTACCCGATGCCAGAGTCCGTGAGCCTCCTCCGGGAGCCACGTCCCTCGCACCTCTCCCCAGAGTCGGGGCCACATTCGACCTCAGATCAGATGAGACAACCCGCTGAATTTAAGCATATTACTAAGCGGAGGAAAATAAACTATCTAGGATTCCCTCAGTAGCGGCGAGCGAAGAGGGAAGAGCCCAGCGCCGAATCCCCGTCCGACGGGCGGGCGGACGTGGGAAATGTGGCGTACGGAAGACCGATTGCCCGGTGTCGCGCGGGGGCCTGAGTCCTTCTGATCGAGGCTCAGCCCATGGACGGTGTGAGGCCGGTACGGCCCCCGTCGCGCCGGGGTCCGGTCTTCCCGAGTCGGGTTTGGTAATGCAGCCCGTCCATCTCAGCTCATCTGTCTGTCGGCTTGAACTCGTCGCTGATTGGATGTCGTGGCGCGATGCCGCCTGAAAAGTTCGATATTTTCAACTTTATTCGCGCCGCGTCAGACGCGCCATTCGCGCCGCGTTACCGCGCCATTCGCGCCGCGTTACCGCGCCATTCGCTTCATTCGACAAAGAGAATGAAATACATTTTGAGGCCCTTTCTTCTGTTGGGCTGACAGGTGGTTTGACAGCTTTGCAGACCATAATTGTTATGTTTTGTATTTGTATTTACATTATAATAAATTATTATAAAATCAAACAAATACCTGTTTTATACATTTTCTTAATAGGCCGACGTTTTCCATTTTGGGCAAGTACATTTTGCCATCGGGCAAGTAAAACAATACAGCCACTTGCCCTTGGCTTAAAATGCTTAATGTCAAGGCCTGTCAGTTGAAGAGTATGCTGTATGTTAAGTCCCAAGACACCTTTGACAAAAAACAAACAAACTAACTGATTGAGGCAGCGGGAGAAGACAAGCCCCGTGTTCTGCAAGGTAAAATTAGTGTTTTCGTCAGGAGTCCTGTGGCATTGAAGAGAGCATTGATGGATATAACAGCCTCAGCTGTCTGTCAGGAAAGGCTGGCTGAAGAGGTCATTTGGTGAAAGTATTCTAAATATAGCTTACACTTAAAATGATATCAACTTTTTTTTTCTAGATTGGCCTTTCTTTTGGGTGGCTGAAATACAATTTGTTCCTGCCCCGGTCCACATCGCTTACCTCCCGTGCTGACCACCATTAACTGAAGGGAATACTGACTATGGTTAAGATTCTCATACAACTTCACTTAAAAAAAATATGAAATATTTGTTTAATTAAAAAAAAAATACTATAAATATGGGAATAATTGGTAAATATTAAGGGTGTCATACACATTCATATTTAGATAAAGTACTTTATAAAGTTGACCTGCTCTTTATAAGGCAGAGGTACCATCATCATCATCATCATCATCATCAGTCTCACTTATTTGTACAAAAAGTCTGATGTAAGTTGCCAAGACAAATTAATTCAAGACTTATTTTAGAACTGTAGAAACCTCTTGGATGAGTGGAAATGTTTCTTCAAAAATACAAATTCTGTGGAGAAGTTGTGTCTTTACATTACAATATTATAATTGGCACCAATGTGTATTTTTTGGTTTAAAAGAATTGCAGTGTGACATCTTGTGGTGTCATTATTGTGATGCTCGGTCTCTTACCTCATACTGGAGAGTACCGTTACGACTGTACTGCCCTAACATTGCTACATGAGTGACCATCCACCATGTGAACCCCAAAGGGTCTTTACAGTGCGTGGGGAGGCCACTGAACTGCTCTTCTGCCGGCTTCCCAGAAACCAGGGGCCCCAACAACGAGTTCATGTAGCTCCAGAAAGACTAGAGAGAAACACTTTTTGGTTAATTTGGGATTGTGGGCAGTCGTATTCTATTGTGCGACTGTGTCTGTATTTGCATTATTACCTGTGTGTGCAACACTTTATTCCTGGATTCCAGAAGGTGCATGAGCAGGATCCACAGCTCTTTGGTGCAGGAGCAAAGGTAGTGATGGCTGCTCATTGCCTCTGTAGGCCTCACCTAAATATCAACAGGATCCGGTGAACATAGTAAGTTCCCGACTGCAGCTGTGTTTTACATAAATGCATCGGGTCCATCACTGACATAGATTATACAATTAGTTAGACTACATTTTTTACTACCTTAGTAAGTACTCAGCATGCAAAAAACATGGTTTAATTATCATCCAGTACTAATGCTGTCCTCCACCCTAAAACACCCTATTACTCTGGAGGAAACAGCAAAAGCAAAAAAAAATCCTATTCTTTGTGGCCTCTGCAGCTTTCATCCATTTTCTCTCAACTGAGCACTAAACGTGGTAATGAACATATTAAATATAACTTTGTTTCAACCAAAAAAACAACCTCAAAATGCTGCTGGTAAATCACAACAGGAAGATGTTAATGAGTTGTGGCCAGCTGCCCACCTTGCTGTATTTGCCTATGGCCAGACCAGTTAGGTCACACAGCAGACTGCACAGGTGCTCTTCAAACAGACTGGTATCGGTCAGGTTCTCTCCCGTCAGGTCCACAAACTGGTGGGCGTACACCACCTGGCCTGGAAAGGAGAACATGTAAAATTACTAAAAGCCTGTTTCCATGATAATGAGCTGCAAGTCAGGAGATTAATGACCACTGTGCTATTTGTTAGATGTCACATAGCAGTTAATGTACAATCATTCAAACGGTCTAGCATTGAGAGAGAATATGGTATCTCTGTAGCAGCATTGATGCAACAAACAGTTGCATGTTATTACAGTTTTACTCCCATTATAAGTTTAACTGTAAGTGCTTCAAATAGATTGGACTATACTACAGATCACTCTCTAAACTACATGATACAAGTGAGCCATCACACTACAATATCTTAAGTGTCTATTTCCCGTCTAACCAGACACATACCTTGAATCTTGTGACCAAGTAGGTGAAGGATCTCCAACACTGACCAGTGAACGTCAAGATGAAGGTGTAACAAATGCCAAGAGGGAGGAAAAATCTGTGGGACGAATACAGAGCAGGGTCAATGTAAATAACAGCACAATAAAATTTAAATATTTCCTTTGATTGATGGAAACGCTTGATTAAAGGCATTAAAAAGATTGTGGTCATACGAGTCATTCCTCTTTAAAATCTTAATATTTCTGCCGTCCTCCCTCGTGTTGCATCTGTTTCCAAGGCCTGTGTCCTTTCCAACTGATGCCTACGCATCACACGCACACACACCTTTCCTGGATTCGTAATAGTGAAGGCACTCTGAATGTTGGCAGGCAGGTCTTTGAGTCGTCCTATGAGGAGAGTGATGCCAAACAGCTCCTGCAGAAGAGCAGAGGGGAGCTGAGCCTCCAGCTCTTCATAGGGGTGGGAATGACCTGCAACCAGGGAGCTGGAAGGTTCCAGGTACCTGAGCAAATACAAAAACATGTCCAACCCCCCCCCCCCCCCCACAAATGCATTAAAATCAGAATTACAAACCTTTAAATCAGTGGTACTGTTGTTGACATTAAATATCTATAATTACCTGTGCAAGAAGACTTTGACATACTGAAGGAAAGAAACACACTGTTGTCTGAGGTCCTCTGCTTCATAGTGGAGGCTGCCTGCTTGACCTACAACACACGTTGTGGGCATTATTACTAAATCTTATATAAAACATGCCCTGTTGCAGATATCAGTCATGACTAAAACACTATATGCTCAACAATTTCTTTATGGTTAATTAATTGTGTTCAACCCTTGACCTTAGCTGATTAATTAGTGTGCTCATTTCAGAGAAGCCATGATATGCTTCTTTATATGCATCTTCATTATTTGTTGCCGTTGCGTCCTCAGTTAATCATGCTAACCACATTATCTGCAGGTACTATATGTTGTATTTAAATAGTCTTTGGACAATTCTGCTTTGTACAAATCCATTTTTCCTAGCTGATACTGTGGCTCACTGTTTAGACCAACTGCCCCCAAATTTACAAGTCTTGGGTTCAACCAGCACTTCAGCCAATATGATTTAAAGTTCATGACTTTCTAAGGGAAGATACTCAACTTTTCCTGAAATCCTTTCCCATTTCTAGAAGAAATTAAGGCTAAACCCCCATCTGCATGTGATATTTAAAAACTAAATTGCATGTACATTTTTTTTATACAGATAATATCCACTGTAAGACTTATGATGAACTGTTCGTTAACTAATTGATTAATGTGAGCAAGTAATGGCTGACTGCGTGGACAAAATACTGACATAAAAACTAAAAGTCTGATTGTTAGCTGGAGTGTGGACGACATGTGGCAAACACTTACCGAAGTCATGTGAGCTGGACTCCACCAAGGACTCCAGCCTGTAAAACGTTTGTCTGAAATATAACAGAAAGGAAGCAAAGGCCAGTTATGTGAATGACCCATGTTGGACAGTGTTTCAGAACAAATTAGTTCCGAAGTAAAAAAAAGAAAAAGCTCTGTCTAAGAAGGATTTCATTTCCAAGCTTCTTCCATGGAAAACTGCCTCAATTTTGGTGGCAACAACAAAAAAAAAATATATCAAACATGTTCATTTTAAATGCAATTACCAAATGTGTTTTACATCTTGGCTTACCTGAACAGACCAAAGAGTAGCTTTGTAGATTCTACCAGTGCTGTCTCTGTTACCCAGGAGAACCCAAAGATCTCCACTGTGTCCGTCTCATACTCTGCCGGGGCCGGGTCAAGACGCAACAGCAGTCTACAGAGTGGATGCAGTCACATCAGTTAAGACTTAATTCACTTAGTTTTTCAGACAGTTTTTGCTGCCACCCAATTGCAATGGAGGTGATTGTGATTTAATTTGCTGTGATCCAAGCTGAAAACTGACCTTTGAAAATAAATAAACAAACATTTCTAGTAAATAATAGACAGATCTGTCAACAGTTTTCATTAGGAACCATTTCTCTGGCACAACATATGTACGGTGACAACTGTTGATCTTCAAGTAGTGAAATATTTAGACATTTGTGATCATGGTGAACTGACAGACAGTGACTCTACCGTTTCAGGGAACCTCTTGCGATGTAGCCATCTGTAGAGAGTGCTCCAGTCGGCTCCTCCTGTGTTATGGAGCAGCAAAAGCATGGCGGTCGGGCTGGAGTCAGCTCACATAGGCTGTTTGATGCAAAGGGAGACACCGGTGGGGTGAGGGACTGGCTGAAGTCGTCTGCCATGTTGCCGGAAAAGAATCAGCAGCACCTTTTATGACAAAAAGAAATGTTGTATTGAGACATTAGGTTTGTTCCACGTAACACTGGTAACGTGTTGCATCAGGTGCCGACAAAAGTAGCAGGCATTCATATATTGGGAGAAGATGTGAAGCAGATTAAACATGAGCACACTATATGCAACAGTATTGAACATATCTAGCTAACATGTTGAATGTATAGTACGCGTTACCGAAATATCAGCATTTCTAACGGTTCGACTAAACACAGCAACGCTTACGAAACACAACTGTTGTGAAACATTCACTAACCTTAAAGTTCCGCTTCTTACGTAAACAATATTCCGTATATTTGAAGCAAACTGTAAAGGTTACATTGCTGTCATGAATTTTTGTTTGGGTTCTCGGGATCTCCCGCGCGCCCATTCTACGCATGCGCGAACTCGACATGGGGCCCGATGATTGGTCGGAAGTTTCACAGTGGGCGCGGCCTGTCGTGTCAACCCCGACACACACACAAACACACAAGATGTCTCACTGCAGTGTGCTTCCTTCGTCGCTTCATGTTTCCAGGTAACGTGGAGTGTTGTCCAGTTAGTCCCGTATTTGTTTCAGAGGATTATTTATCGATACGTTTGTGAAAGAGAAAAAATAAATGTGTTTTGTACTGACAGCGCCGAGCTCAGTTTTCAACCTCACGGGCTTTAAGTCGTTTAATTAGGCTAACGTTAGTTAAAACACTGACAGCCACAGAGTTCAAGTCATCTTACTTACTACAACAAAAACATCAGATACCCAGAAGAACCCCGCGACCTACGCTGCTCAATATGACTAAACTGTCAAGATTATTGTCATCCTGTGGCATACACTTGATGCTAATGCAATGGTTTAATCAGTTCACCTGCTCCATGTCACGACTTTTCTTCAGACTACGTCAAAGTCACTTTCCCCCCCCTTTGGTCACACTGTAGGGGTCCCACCTAAATTTATACACAACACAACGCAGCGGTTTAGGTAGAATTTTATCCACGCTAACCCCTAATTTCCATATGCAGATCGGTCTCCTCCAACAGTCCCTCTCGCCATCACACCATTTCTTGCATTCTAATGTATTCTCACATCTTTACAAAATCCCCCCCCCCCCCCCCCCTTTCCGCCACGCGCCGGGATGTGCTCTTTTTTTTGTCGACTTACAGTTCGTTATTTCTGCACGTTTGACTCTTCTAGCGGGGAGACGGATGCACGGTGGATGCGGTGTTTTGCGTGCTCTAAAATGTGCACGCTTTGTTACCGGGAGTCAGTGCCGGAGACAATAAAAATGGACGCGTCGGGAGATTTGTTCCTTTGCGATGCATCGACCTGCCGCTCTGCTTTCAACAGGAGACAGCCCGTCTGTGTGAAGGCTCTGTCGCCTGCGAGGGAAAGGTAAATGCTTTTTTTTTTTTTTTTTTCTGTCACTACGCTACAAACCCATTCAATCCTTTCAAGGCACCGTGGGACGGGGAGGGTGTGAGGTTTGAACCTGCACCCCACCCCTCGTCCTCAGACGTAGTCTCGATGCCCTGCATTGATGCACCGGTTGACTCTTGGCTTTCAATGCAAGACTCGGGACTAGAAATGTGATGGCTGGTTTTGTGATTAATTTCAGCCTTTTGAAGCTTCTTTATGCACGTAGTGAACTGTGTGAAGGACTACTTTCTCTAGCATGTGGGTCAGCTACTGCTGACAGACTACTGCACAAACAACATATGTTGAAGTGTTGCCCCACCCACTGTAAAATGAAACAGTTGTCAAAAACATACACCCACACCATTCCTGCCTGATTTAGAACTCCTGCAGGTCCTTCGTCACTTGGGACAGGAGGCAAAGTGCCCAGGTAAGCCATGCCCAAATAACCAGGCCCTGGCACACCTCTATGCCAGGCAACCAGTCCCGTGTGTGTGTGTGTGTGTGTGTGTGTGTGTGTGTGTGTGTGTGTGTGTGTGTGTGTAAAAAATGTGTTATATATATACAATATGTTACAAAGCTCACAGAAATTACATGGAGAACAGTCTGTACTCACCCAAACAGCCAAGTGGAGGTCTAATCTATTCAAATCAGCAATAACACCTGTATATGAGTGGTGCCTTTCATGGCTTATGGGGTCATGGCTTATGGTCACCCACGAGAGCAGCTGCTGGTTGGAGAAAATGGGAACACCTCCTGGTATTTTGACTTGGGAGCCTCCATGTCTCCCCGTCACCCCTATGCTAACCCCTGCTAACTTTGCAGTCACACCTATAACGAGCCTAAAGTAGCTACTTTTGCGGTGTTTTAAGTGTATTAAGAGGGACTTGTTAACAAGTGACACCAGATACCAATGATGTAAACTTCCCTTTTTTAAATGAGATGAATTGATGATATTGGATTTGATTAAGAAGTAACTGACAGCAATGGGGGCTTTGCAGCCATTCTGCAGCTAGCTTGTTGACTTTGCTGTCATTCTTTTTTTCCCCCCCCTGACTTGGCGGCTCATAATTATCCGAACAATATGGCGCGAATGCAGCATGCGTGCTGTCGCTGGAGGACAAATCAGCATTGTACATATCCCAGCCAGGAATGTATACCAGAAAGTGGCAAACAAAAAAATAAGTTGGCTGGAGTTGTTAGAGAATTGAAGGATGCCGGCAAAAAACGAGAGAAGATGAACCGTATAATATTGCTGCATGCAGGAAAGATGACACTGAACATCCCTGCCACTCTGAATTAGACTTAATTGCCTTTTGGACAAGGCGATACAACACCTTTTTTGTTTACAAAAAGATAAAGGGTTCTTTCAGTTATGTGCAGTCGATATAATAAACAAACGGCACAAAAATATCCCCCTTCCTGAATATATCAATTACTTCCATCAACATTTGCACATATATTGCCGTATGCCTGATGATTTGTGATCTTTGTGATTGTGATTTTTACTTACAATGAACGGTAAAAACAATAAAAAAAATATGTTTTCACGTTGTTTGTCTTGATTGGTGAGTCAACAGCATATATTTTCTGCTCTGGTGGGACGGTAATGTTCTTTTCCATTGGGAATGCTTGCTATGTTGAGACTCCAGTGAAAGGCTCTGGACTGCTTGGCCCCCGTGCCCTTGCAAGTTGCCCTGTGAGCAGTAAGAAAATTACTGTTGTCAGACACTTAAAATAGTTTGACTTCAAAACAGCCCTCTGTAGGTTTGGTTGGCGTAATAATCTGGACATGGTAAAATAATGTTATCCTATGACCGGTAGTTTGACCTCTGGAAATCCTGTACGATACAGCTGCACCATTAACTCCCCCTCTTTAAGGAGTATAGTCAGAGGCATGTAATGACTTTGCATAATGAGTTACATTCTCTTTTTTCATCAGGTCTGCTTTCTAAAAGATCTCTGCATTGTACAGGGGAAAGAGCTAGTCCTTTTTTATCTCAAGGAAAAAAGAAAAAAAAAAAAAAAGCTTGTGGCTACAGTTTGATCAATTAAACTCCTGAAAGGGCCCCCCCTCCTTTCATCCCTCTGCCTGAGAGGAATATAAAGTTATCAGTCTTCCCAAGCGATATGAGGACGGAAATAAGTAGTTTGTCTATAAAAATGTCCAGGTACTTTATCAGCGTCCCAGTAGGCCCCGAGGCCCTGACACTGTTCAATGTGGCTCTCCTGTACTCCAGTCTCATGTGCTCCCCCTCCCTCCCTCCCTCCCTCTCTCCCTCCCTCCCTCCCTCCCCGTCTACTCCATCCCTGCCCGAGGGCCGCTGCTCGCTGGGTGGGGTGTACGCTGCCAGCCCTGCACCTCCAGTGGGGATTGACTGGGGCCCGAGCCCCAAGTGAGGTTATTGATTTCAATCAGTGGCTTGGGAGATTGGAGCTGAATGATGCTGTGGACTTTAAACGGTGGTCAGCTGCACTTGTTTTTGTGCTGCAGGAGGAGGCACTTTGCTTTTGAAGGGAAGTCCTCTAAACACACAAACAGAATTATATATCAAGGGAGAAATCTTAATCTGTTGTGGGTGTTTTCAGGAGTAAAATGGCCCAAATAAACCCCAAAAGTACAAAGATTGCAGACAATATCTGTTGATTTATTTTGCCCAAATCAATTTAATATTTGGAGGTTCTAGTTGGACCCGGGTGAGAATAGTCAAACAGCAGCTACTTCACTATTACACACACAAGTTGGAAACACTATTTAACTAGTAAAAAGTATGTATAGGGAGTAGGTTGTGGTGGACTACCCCAGACTGGGATTTGAGTCCCATGAGAAGCTTTTTACACTTAGTTGACTTATTATTACCTGTTTAATTGTTTTAAGGCAACGAAAGCCTACAAATACAATGTGTATTATTTGCCTGAGTCAGGTGCAAATTGTATAGCAGGGATTTGACACGTGGGTTCTAACAGAAACTTCTTTCATTGTTTGTTATGCAAAATGTCAGAAGATATTAAACAATGTCCATCGCAATTTCCAAATCCCAAGTATTCATATTCAAATTGCTTGTTCTGTACAACCAACAGTAGGAAATTGTTTATTAATATAGAGGTGTCGACCAAAAACTCATAAATATTGAGTTTAATATCATTTTAGAAAAACACAGAAACGACACGTTTACACCTGAGAAGCTGGAATCCCAGAATGTTGAGCACTTTTGCTTGAAAGACGGATTTAAATGATTAAAAGATGAGTAGAATAATAACTCCACGATGACTTTTCAGCTGATTGACTGATCGATAATTAGCTGCAGCTCTAATCAGATGCAGCCTTTTCGTGTTAAGGAGTTGTGTGTCCATGTGGAAAACAACTGACTGACTACTACAAGTTACATGACTGCTTTTCTACACACATTCAGTATTATATTATTATCTAACGTATATACAAAGTCAGTGGCCAATCTCACAGATCAACAGCAAACGTCTGTTGCATAATCTGGGGAAATAGTGGGTGTATAATGTTCTTCAACAATGCATTCTTCCAATCATGCATTGGGTGTATCTCCTTTTTTTTTATCTTGTCGAGCAGTTACTGAGAAGAGTGAGGTGACAACTTTTTGTTCCATCATCGTTCACAGGAAGGTGCAGGCATAAAGAAAAAGACTGATAAAGTTCCTGTTTTGTTTAAAGAGGGAAGTTAGTTCACACAATGAAAGCGCCGCTGCTTCTCTGCTCTCAGAAGCATTTGCATCAAGGCCAGGAGATTAAACGTGTGGGTTGGGAACTGGAGAGAGTGTGTTGTCTCGCTCGGGGCCCCCCGATGCCAGAGTTCTAGCTTTCATCGCACTGGGTGAAAAGATTTCTCTTGGACGTTTCACTCTCTGTTGGCTACAGGTGGGTGGTTCACATGCTGTAGGTGGCAGCCGCTGTGGATTTCATGCAAAAGTACAGAGGAGGTGGCTATGGGCAAATTGTTTCACAATTGCTAATGTTCAATACTCTGCGCTGAAATGCTGAATCCCACACGCTCCCAACTCATTTGTGTAGTTGGATGGTATTTAGAGTGTTATGGTAATATTTAAAATCGTAGGTGTTTTGTGTTTTTTTTTTTTTTCGAATACAGATTTTTCTAATGTCAATTTTTGGATTTTGTTCGAAGATCCAATGGATGGGGAGCATATCCAGTGAGACGCTGCATACTGTTCAGTTAAAAAAGTTGTCAGTGAAATTTCAATACAACTATGATGATAATTCTAATTGTCTTTTTTTCAATGCTTTTCCTTGTCCTATATGATAGTACATTTAATATCCGTGGGTTTTTGGACTATTGGTTGTACAAACGTAGCTAGAATATGATTTGTCGGGCTTTTGTTGCAAAAATGTATTGATCGTTAAAAGCCTTTGAATGAATTGAGATGAGCATTAGTTACAGCTTTACAGTCACGCTTGTCTACGCTGTGCGATGCCTGTTTGCATGATGTTATGGAAGGTTTATTTAGGGTGTCTACGCCTAAAAACACACTCTGAACACCATTGTGCAATGCAGGGAATGTGTATTAGGACTGACAAAGAGTCCCAAAACAGCCATTATTTAAGTCAATTTGTAAAAATGTTAAGTTAATACATTAAAAAAAAAAGAAAAACAATCAGTTAATTTCTCCGATATCCTCTTTTCAAAGGCTCCATGTTCAGCGTGGTTGTGCTGGTGCTTGACTGCTTGCTGCAGGGGAGACTAGTGACCACAGAGGGGCATCGTGGGACCAACCGCTATGTCTTCTATGCGGTGCAACTGGATGGAGGTACCGGAGCCGCCAGAGCTCTGGCCGAGCAGCACGGACTGGAGTTCATACAGCAGGTCAGCGCATGTTTTAAAAACCCCTGTCGTTGCTTCCACATGTGGGCCCTGGATTTTACATTTTCAAAATCCAGGTTTCCAAGTGCTGACTTCTGCTTCCTATTTGAGGGGTATCTGACTTTCATCAAATTACAGCAGCATTTCTGAATATTTCATATCTGATCAAAGACACATAGAGTCGGCCTTCCTCACACAGCGACACACACACATGAAGAGACGCACACGTGTGTGCAGAAAGGCTGTGAGAAACGCCTGTGTGTGGAATAGGCTTTGGGGATGATTGGGTCTTTACCTATTTGCCTGGGTTTTAATCTGTCATGCTGAAATCTTTCCATTTGTCAGAAGACTACATGTGATTTATCCACATCAATACTTAAAAGGTTACCTTGGTTATTGAGTCTGAAAGTATGTCAGCCCCCTCAAAAAAAAAAAAAAAAATTCTCGACTGCAATAAAAAAATAAGGGCAAGTAAGAGCGAGTTCAAAGAGGCTGTTTAAGGGCATAACATATTTTAAAATGAACGTCTTCTGATTCTCTTTTATGAAAGATTCACAGTCAGAAAGATTTAAAAGGTAAGAGCCCTTATGAATTGACATCCATCCCTGCTGTGCTCCGTTACATTCAGGGGTTTAAAAGAGATTCTCTTTAACTTCTCCTTTTCGAAGAATCAACACAGATTCTTAGGATCAAATGTGTAAGCAATCCATCATGAAAATCTGAGATGGAAAAGCAGATGCTCTAGGTGCCTGATCTTAAATACAGTGAGGATGATCCATAAAATGCATTAGATCGCATATGGACAGTCCCGTTTAAACAGGGTTAAACGCTCTAATTCGCGATGTTAACAAAAGAGGAAATATGAATTGTCTTTTCCACCCCGTGATTCAGATCTGCTCCAAAATCCTTGGCTCATGCTACACCCTTCCACCAAGCTTCATGAAAATTGGTCCAGTAGTTTTTCCTTAATCCTGCAGACAAACAAACAAACAGTAAACATAACCTCCTTGGTGGAGGTAACGAGTAAAGCACAGAAGTGGATATCTTTTTAAGGTACTATGTTTTTCATTTTCATAGTTCTGTTTATAATTGGTTATAGATGAAACCCTACAGGTGAGAAATCAGAAAAAAAACACACATTACATCACACCTACAGTCTCCAAGACTCCCTATAAAAGGATTTCGTTCTCACTTCATCCATTTAAAACGTATTGCACTTTGTTCTTTTTTTTTTGTGTGCGGCATACGTGCGTTCCCCGATTGATTTTGCTCACGGCACACAATCAAACAACTGTGATTTGAAGGTATGGATAAGTGATCGTGGAGGTGTGTGTTTTGACATTATTGATAAGAGTTAGAGGGAGTGTCTGCTGACCTGGTGCGAGGCTGTCTGCGGCGCTGGCCCTGGGGAACGGGGACGCAAGCTCATTTCAACCTTGGCCCTGCTGCCTCTGCTGCCGCTGCCTGGATCATGAATAAAACATCTCTTTGACCTTTATCGGGAGTGCATTGGACAGTCCACCCCCGTCTCTTGTCTTCCTCTCGTCCTGTCTCTCTCTCAGTGTCCCTAACGTGTGCACACAAACACCTCTGGCTCTTCCTGCATTGTTTTCTGCTCTTTTCTACACCACTGGTAGACTCCCAGTGCCGTGACACTGCAATGTCCTGAACAAAAGCAAAAAACACGTAATTTACACGTCGTCAGGGCTGTGAAACTCATATTTGCAACAACTTTTGGTTTATAATCTGGTTTCACATGTGTGGAAGTCATGCCACAACCCCGTAGCAGTGTAGAAATCAGTGAACTGGTGCCATTCTGTCGTAATTCATTGTCAAGGATCTGCAGTGTGTTTGTGTGTTAATAAGGTGTCTAACCCGGCACCATCGTATCCCGAGAAGAGCCTCAAACAACCCCCAATTTCACGATTCCTCCCCCCCGCCCACCCCCAGGGTCCAATCTGCTGACTGGTTTCTTTTACCTGTCTGTCGCCAGAGGCTGATGCTAAATGTCACTGACACTAAATCGCCTTTGTTAAGTCAAACCTATTGTGAATACAGTGATATCAAGAAGAAGCCAGCACATCACAATTTGCTGTGATGTGTGTATATATATATATATTTTTTTTTTTTAAAACACTGAAGTGGAATGAAAAGTCTGACAAGCCCAACGCCAGCTTGGGGAGGATCCTGATGTCTGCTGGCATTCCAGTGGTAATGCCGCATGAGTGGAATGGGAATCAAATGTCTCCATGCTGGCACTCAACATATTGTTGGTCTCTTTGATTTAGTGTACAGCATCCAGGAAAATGTCATCTCGTCTCTCTGTTGCGCAGACTTGACATATCCATTTTGCAACTCTAAAATACAGAGGAAAAACAAAGCAAAATACCCACGATGATGTCTTTATGCCACACGGACAGATTTACTGTGATGCATTGCCGTTTTTTTGTTTGTTTGCAGGTGTCTCTTTGCTAGCAGACGCACCGAAGCTTTTCCTGTTAGTCTTTATGATTTTTAAATGTGTCAACGAGATTGGGTTTATCCGTCCAACATTTATCTTTCCCTTGTCTTCCACCTCGCTCGTTTAGAAATGTTTAAAGATGGCTTATAGTTTGTCAACATTCCCTTTTTTTTTTTCAAATTGGAGGGTAAATCGGCTCATTCCCAATGATGCAGTGAAATGTAGTAAAAATTTAAATAAAGGAACAAAACGCGACAAATGCGGCGCGCCCGGGAAGCTTGTAATTATTACGGCTGTGTGGCAGTGCTGCCGTGGATTCAAAGATTACTGTCATACAATGGTGAGTCTCATCTCCAACCAAGGATGTGGTGGTTTAATGCGATCATTATGAGCCAGAGAGAAAGGGATGCTCTGACTAGGCAGGTAATGGCAGCCATTACAGGTACAGGGTTTCTCACTCAATGACAAAGAAGAAAAAGAGCCTGATCGCTATCTAAAAAGAGATGAAGATGATTTCTGTTTCACTTGATGCCTGAGCAGAACAACAGCACAGCGACTTGATATGACACGCTGATTAAAAGAAAAAGAAGGGGGGTGGGGGGGGAGTCTCAGCTCGCAGGCTTACTGACAATACAGCCGACCCAGTTTTAAGTTGCATCACACATGATACTGCATTGTTTACAGGTATTATTTCTTGCTTACTTAAGAGTTTGCAAATCCGATTAGAGCCAGATTAGGTCTACGCGTTGTATTGTTTTTATTTGAGCTAAGATCAAGAATGCTTCAAGAATGAAGTGTGTGTGTGTGTGTGTGTGTGTGTGTGTGTGTGTGTGTGTGTGTGTGTGTGTGTGTGTGTGTGTGTGTGTGTGTGTGTGTGTGTGTGTGTGTGTGTGTGTGTGTGTGTCTTGAACTCTGACACCAGGAAGTCCCTGGTCTCCAACCAATGGTGAAAGGCCTCTCAGATTCCCCTTCTCTCCAGTGAGGCGGAATACTGCTGGCAGATTACCATATCATTAGCATAACATTACTGCGGCACAGCTTGGCTTGCAGTCGGCGGACGTGCTATCAGCTCATCGAGAGATTCAATCCGCTCCCTTACCCCTTCCCCCTCCCTCCCCCCCCCGCCCCCCTCCCGTCCCTGTGTAGTCGCACGGTGTGTTTTCCATCTGACTAAAGCAGATGTAATTGAGGTAGAGCACTGGATTTACCGTCTAAATGAAATCACACAAACGACTCACGATCAGCTGTTATGCACATTCAGGGAGCTTCTTCTCTGAAAACCACAGAATTTCTATCCTCTCAGAAATGGCCTCAGTGCGATGCTAAGCTATGTCGAGCCTTACTCTGGCTGGATTACGACAGGATGTCATATTATGGCTGTGTGTGTGTCTGGCAAAAGGGGGAAAAAAGGCCAATGTGCCACCATCTTCTCCCTTTGCCCCTTCCTCTCCCTTTTCTGTACCGTAGGGCACCCAGGGGCGCCAAGAGGGACACCAATCCTCTAATGGTCGGAGGCGAGGGCCCATTCCATTAGTCAGGGGGCCCAGAGTTCACCGCTGCTCCTCGGCACGAGGAGGGCGGAGAGAGCGAAATGGAGGCAGGTGTTGGCCGAGGGCAACGCAGAGGGCAACACTGCACCAGCTGCATGCTGGGAAAATGCAGCACTTTTTCCCCCTATTGCTCCATCTCCACCCCCTCTCTCCCTATTTCTATTTCCTTATGCAAGTACAGATGCACACACCTTGCGCATACAGCATGCACCGCACACACACACACACACACACACACACTCACACACACACTCTGACTTCCTCTCACCCGCTTTTGTCCCCAATTTTAATTCATTCCAGTAAGCTTTTCTCCATTTTCCTTATCTCTTTCTCTCTCCATCATGCACTCATTCACTCACAGCTATCTCCATCTCTTTCATTTTCTCTCTCTCTCTTTGCTTACTGCCCCCCCCTCCCCCCCCCCCCCCCCCCCCCCCCCCCCAACGTCCCCCCACTCCATCCTCGCTCTCATTTGTAAATGGAAAGAGGACTTGACTGAGGAATATGTGGAGAAGATGTGGTTTCTCTCCCAGGTGAGAAACTCTGGCGGGAGATGAAGGTGGAGGTGGAGGAGGAGGAGGAGAAAAAGGAGGAGAAGGAGAAGAACAAGAAGAAGGAGAAGAAGAACAAGAACAAGAAGAAGAAGGAGAAGAAGAAGAAGAAGGAGGAGAAGAAGAAGAAGAAGAAGAAGAAGAAGAAGAAGAAGAAGAAGAAGAAGAAGAGGGTGAGGAGGAGGAGGACGAGAGCAGAAATTATGCTCGCACTCCCTCTCTCTCTCTCTCCCTTGCTCTCTCTCCCTGGGCTGAGATGATGTATAGCTGCAAAGGCCACATGTTGGCCGTGTGATGGATTAAAGCACTTTGTAGGAAAATTACTGAGAGCGCCTCAGCACACCCGAGTCTAGCCCTTAATAAAACTCTCTTCAATATTGAAATGGAGAGAGAGATAGGGAAAGAGAGAGATAAAGAAGATAAAGGAAGATGTTGGACGAGAGACAATACACAATACGAGACACAATACTCTTATTGCTGATGTGCTGTATTGAGAAATATAGTAAAACTGAACGTTGTATAGCTTTACTTTTGGATTTTATTGTTTGGAGTGAGTTTATAAAAAGAGCTTGGAGAGAAATAAGTGAAGGTAAACCAGATTTTATGAAGATGTTTTTTCATTATAAGCTTTGTGGATGAACTTTTATGATGCGTTTGTCAGTCAGCGGTGCTGTCGGGAGGGTCTTCTGCTCCGGCGATTTCCATTTCTTACCCAAAGTATCAAGTTGAAAATATTTCTTTTGGAAAATGCAGAATCCAGTCCAGGCTTGTGTAGTGTGACTGTGGACCTGAGCTTTAATTTTCAAATGGATTTGAAATCTGGATGGATGTAGAATTGTAGGATTATTTTTCACAGTTGAAATTAATTGTGAGCTGGTGAGAGAATGCATTTTATTTTGGTTGTGGGTCAACTGTGGGAAGTGCAGCAGGCATGGCAACTTCCAAGTTATTACACTTGGAGTGTAATAACTTTGGCAGCTTGAGTGCAGGAAGCCTGTTCATATGTTACTAGTGTTGTGTCTATGCAAAACCTGGGCAAATATATAGAGATCAGGGTTCTTGTTTTTTTTTTTTTTTTTTTTTTTTTACCAAAATTGCTGATCACCAGTGAGCCGTATCGGCCAATGCAAATCATTTTTGTTGTTGTCATGGGTTGGTATAGCAGCTTTTGAAAATAAAATAATTTCAATGCCCAAAAAATGTGTAAAAAAAATTGAAATGTGATCATTTTACTGTAATACCCATCTATAGTGGTAATTTACATAAAAACATACAATTCAAATGATTAGCAATTAAAATATTTTATTCAACCTACAAGGCCTTGAAACCCCACCCCCTGCTGCTTTACAGAACACCTTCACTTGTTTATTCAAAGTTTATTAATATTTATATGTATGCATGTATGTATACGCGTCCAAATTGCACCAAATTCAACAATGCACTGCTGTGGGTCCCAACCAATAAAGCTGCCAAGTGTGAAGTAGATCTGATAAACGGTTCTTGGGAAATGCGAGGACATACTTACACGCACACAGACGGAGATTCCATGCTTTTATAGTTAGTTGTATAATTTTATAGATACTCAACTAATTCCTACATATATAATGATATTATATTGACACATTCACGATATAGCACATTTTAAGTCCTGAACATATTTTTTATATGTTACACCCTTTGGGAACCACCCATTCATGTGGTTTTTAAAGAATATAATTTGGTTGCACTCAAATAGGTTTTAACATCCTAAATCTAACCTGAAATGTGTTCAGTGAGAAGAATCCAATTTAAATGGGAACAATGTCAATGATTTGATTATTACAATGTGTTGCCACATTGCCAAATATTAGCAAATAGCTTGGAGTACATTGTTTTTATGACCTTGAGGAGAAATGATGGCTGAAACTACAAAAATAAGATCCACTAAGTAACTCTGTTCCCAGTCCTAAACGAATTGTTCATGTCTCTAACAACCCATCATTCCATGTATTTGTCACTTTGATATGGACTGCATATCCTTCATGCCCCCTCCCACCTCCTGCATTCCCTGCCAATACTATAACCAACAAGGCTTAACCATTTAGCCCCGAGCATCCCCCTCCATCACCCGGCCCTCCTCCCATCTCTCCTTTCTGCTTCTCCATATTTGGGGCTGTGGAGGCCACAGCCCCTGTAGGGCTGTTAGTATACACACCAGCTGCTGTTTTCTCCATAGGGTGGGCTGCCTCACGTGGCTCTCGCACACTCGCTTCAATGACTCTTGATGTCTGTGTTTGTTTTTGTTTATCCTTCATGCTTCTCCCTTCCATGCCTCCCTCCATCTCTGCTGCTCTCTCCTCTTTCTGTCTGGCTGTTGGAGGCCGTCGGCAGCAGCGGGGCCGGCGTCCTGTGGATGCCTCAGCACTGAGGCGACTCCGAGTCCAACTCTGCCGAACTGCCGCCTTTGAAGGCTATACAGAGATGTACACCAATGTCTGGCTCTGTGTCTGGTCAGCGGTGAATTAGTTCCAGAGATTACACATTTACCATAAACGCTGCTCCAGTAAGAGAGAGAGAAACAAATAAAATACGAATAGAAAAACAATAATCTGACTTAAATTAATTAATGATGGCTATTTTATTATGTTGTATTGGTAACAAGAGGATGTAATGAGTGAAGGTCGAAGGTGACAAACAAATAGCTGGAATAATGACAACTGGGAAAAGTATCTTTATGTGATGTGTATGCTCATATATGCACCAAAATGGAAGAAAATAATCAAAACAAGGAGAAACACAACCACAATAATAATAATATGTAGCCCAAAAAGAGACGTTCAGTTTCAGAAAATGACATACAAACTCATTAATTATTTATTTTATGCATGTATTATTTATTGACCACTTGGGGGAAGCGGAACCACCATTAAACCCAACACTGACATGTTAGAATCACCCTATAAAGTTGGTATAGTGAACATAGCTGGCAGTGAGAATTAGCATTTATCAGGAGCTCTGTATGTTAGTCCAACACTCAGCCTCCAGTTTTTTTGTTTCCAGTCATCTCTAGAGGGACATTTCTGTCTCTTTAGCTGTGAAATGCTCCACCGTGTTCACCAGCTCCCTAACTCCCGTCTGGCATTCGTTGAAGGACAGGTAGCTTTCTTGTCGGTATTGTAAATTGAAGCTCAGGAGAAATGATCACTGTAATCAGTTTCCAGCTCCGCTCACTTGTGATGGGCATTTGTTATTAATTCTGGGCGGATTTGCCTTCAGAAAAGATGATTTCTGAAGGTAAAAGGAGCTTCAAACAGGTCTTTTGAATCACAATGCTTCATATCAAGTCACAATTTGAATCTCTTTTAGCAAACAAAAAAGGAATTTAAGAAAATAAAAGGACATAAACGTATAAAAAAAACCCAGACATTAAGGAACAAAAGAGTAGATCACAATTCCTGCGGCTCTTGTTGCCTCAAATCTGCTTTTTCCTTCAAGTGAGTTGTTTTGAATTGTGATGCTCGGGTCTTTCAATCACACGCTGTGCAGTATGATAATCTGATTCGACACTTGAAGAGGGAGCAAAGGCATTTCTTATCCGTAGGAATCAATAACAAACGGGTGAAGACAAATGTGGAGTAGCAAAACTAAATCTAGAAAAAGCACTGATGCATTTACTCCACATAATACAAATACCACCGAGCATAATAGGGAAGTATTGGTTGTACTATAAAATCATTTGTTTACCATTCCTATCAATAGACTCACACGATTAGCTTTTACCGTTAAATGAACATCAGACACGTTTTTTTCTTTCTTCCAGAGATTGTTAAAATTGTTTCGTTGCGTTTCAATGACAAATAAAAATCAGGCTTTTCCCAAAGAATTTAATTTGAGCTTTTAGTGTCATCCGTTTGTCATGTGACTTGATTTATAATTGATATATTCATGGTAATGTGGATCTTTCAGATTAATGAGAGGACTGCCTATATGGTTTGCATGTTCCACATTCTATCGTAAGTGTGTCATGCGGTGTGGGACTCACACTGCTCTTGGTCTTGACTCTGGACTTGATCTCAGCATCTCAAAGTGATATTCTTGTTTTAGCATGTTTAGTGGTTAGGAGGTGATGTGAGGTGAGAACTGCTGTTAGATACAGTTACTTTTACAGTAAATCTCACATCTCTACATTTTGAATCTGTTCACATCAAGCACACTTTCTCCCAGCGGGACACGAACAATGTTAGTATTAGTTGTCTTTCAGTTACGCAGGAATCCTAAACAGCTTAAACATTCAATTTGCATCGGACAAGCAAAACACTACAAATACTGTTCTCCTTGTGGAAACAGTGGTGTCTATATGTTGCATTTTCTTACTGATGATGCTTCTGTTGTGTTCCTTTTATCAGTGCTGCGGTCTGTGGGTGAATGGGGAGATGCTTTAAGCTTTGAGCTACCATTGCTTATGTGAGAGAGCGTTTGATTCGATGATCCAGTCTTCTGAATGTACTATCTTGCGAACGTACACCAAATAGCTTATTGCAACGGTGTTCTCAATCAAGATAAGAGACAAACGATTGCTTGAACATACAAGTAAGACAAGAGTTGATAATGATGGTATATTAATACTTGTCAAATGACACTTGACAACACGACAATCTTCAAATGAATTTACATTTCAGACGGCAGTTAGTCGACGCTCGTGTATCGTTGACATCTGTGAGTACTCGGGGTTTTTGATTTCCTGCAGCAACGTGGTCGAGCTCACATGGAATCCTTTGACAGCTTTGCGGCGCTCTCTCCTCACAGCAGGACTGTTATGATAATCCTCTCCTCATCAGTGCCTCGGACTGAGGTCATTCATCGGAGAGATTTGGTTAAGCAATCGAGACCTCGGGAACAGCATTTCAATAGTCCTGTCTGTCAGCTTACACCTCCGTCTGGAGGCTGAAGGTCTAGTTGAATTGAGGCGCTGCCTTCAGTCCGAGAAGAGGGCGACAGGTCACCCTCTCCAAGTGTGCCTTTATCGGTGTCACACATTCAATCGCCACTTCTTCCTTTAGAAAGTATTTAATGTTTCTCAGAACTATCATTGCATTCTAACCCAAAAAATGGTAGTAGTAATAGAAGAAGTAATGCAGGGTGGTCATCTGTGACATTATTTATCAGATTTTACTGACTTTTTAAACAAAGTTCTACAATAAGACTTTGTCAAATGTGGCTCACACACACACACACACACACACACACACACACACACTTCTCAGACAGGCAATGGAATAATAATCGATATTTGGTGGATGCTAACATCATGCCACCTGCAGTAGCAGTGCTGTGGATCCTGGATCCTCCTATTAAAGATCAAGTCAAGCTTACTTAGGTGTGTGTGTGTGTGTGTGTGTGTGTGTGTGTGTGTGTGTGTGTGTGTGTGTGTGTGTGTGTGTGTGTGTGTGTGTGTGTGTGTGTGTGTGTGTGTGTGTGTGTGTGTGTGTGTGTGTGTGTGTGTGTGTGTAAACTCTCATGATTAGTGTTCTCAGTGACTGGCTGGCTGGGGTTGATTTGTCCGACAGTGCTGTTTGTCAGGCAGGCTCAGCGTCCACACCGGAGAACATGAGTGAAGGAGCAGATAATTGATAGTGACAAGGCGCTCCCAGCCTTAATTGCTGCTGGTGAATTAGATTACCTTTTCAAAGTGCCTTCATTAGCAGAGGGAGAGCCATACCAATGGTCCCCTGATTGGCCTCATATTGTTTTGCTGTGAACCTGCTCTGGCAGGGCACAAGGATGCGTGTGTGTATGTTTGTGAGGGTGTGTGCGGTTGTTTGTTTTGGATTGAAATTGCTCGCTAATTTTCATGTACAGCTGTAGTTTGTCTGTGTGTACATTACGCACACCCAGTGTCAACAATGTCAAGTTGTCAAAGTGACATATTGAGCAGGAAGCTTTCCTTTTGTTTCTATTGGCCATTGACTGCGTTGACAGTTTTAAATGAAATTAAATGGAAAATTGCATGCAATGTGTCTTTAAAAAAAAAAAGAGGTACTAGTCTCTATAGAAACTGTGTGAGACTAAAGTGTAGTTAAAGGCTGGAGACGGAGTGTGGCGCAGCAGGTGGAGCAGGTCATCCACTTATCTTATCCTGTCCTCATCCTGTGGCTCGCATGGTGTTTCACTGCCATCAGTGCGGGATTGTGGGTATTGTAAAGCTTTGGAAAAAAAAACACTATATAATTGCAGTCCATTTACCATCTCTTTCAGAGCGTTATCCTCTTGGCTAAACAAAAACTCAACTCAACTCTTGTACCTGAGGCGGGCATAGATCCAGAGGCCCCAACAATACATGATACAGAGGGGGGAAAAAAACAAGACGTGTCTTAATAAATTAGAAAAAAGCTGAAACTAACTCTGATCTCCTTACCAGGTGTTGTGTTTATAACTTTACTGTTGATCTAACCAGTATAATTAGACAAACAACAAACATTAGACAGCAGGTGAAGGCGAGGTGGTGAGAACCTCCTGCTAGTAGCAACCTTCCCACAGGTGTGGACAGGAGAGACAGCCCACCCAGCATAGCTCCCAATCCGCTCCCAGCTGAAGGATCAGAACCACCACAGAGTAAATAAAATATTCTGTTTATGGAGAGACATAATGCTTTTGAGTTAAACATTGTTTTTAATGCTGTGGCCAGCTGCCCTTGCTTTTTTGAAAATCCCAGTGAGCGCTAAAACCTATTCCAAACATCCGAACATCAAGAGCGCTAAAAATGGGGGCCTTATTTTTCCTAACACGTCTTTAAGACAAGTGGAAAGTAATGGAAAAATACATATCCAAGTGTGTCAGTATTGATTCCATTGCCAGTACAAAACATAAACACCCTAAAAGCCAAGGATAGGGATAGAGGGGGCTTTGCAGTAGAGAGGAGTTGTCATTCCATGCAGAGACAGTGACATGAGCATCATCTATAAAAAAAAACACACACACAAAAAAAACCCCATTCTGCCCAAACCCAAAAGTCTACCCCCTTTTTTCATCTCCCGCAGCACCCGCTTTAGCTCCAGCCATCCTTCCTCATCCCATTTCCATATCTGTCTCCAGTCACTGCTCCATCACCAGCCCCCACTAGCCCCCCATCCCAGAAACCCAATGGCATCCCCGTCCCTGTCACAGGCTTCATCCCTGCCCCAGCCAGCCTGCAGCTCCCCTGCAGAGTTAAATGGAGTGTGCCGGCGTCAGGGGAGTCGCGTGTGTGCTCAGTTCAGCTCAGCTCAGCTCAGCTGGGCTGCTAGCGTTATAAACTTACTGTGTGATTATTGTCAGAGCGAGACTCCTCCACCCAGGGGGTCCGCGCTGATGGGTACTATGTCACCGGGTACAGCCAGCCATGGAGGGTGGGGATGAGAGAGCAAAGGGAGGGCTGGGAACGAGGGGTGAGAAAAGGACACGGGCGAAGCAGAGAAATGCTGCTTGGTGGGGGTGAGGGAGAACGGGGATCGGGGGAGAACGGACGGACAAAGATGGAGGAAGGAAAACAAGCAGGAGGGCAGAGATTCATCAAAGGATGGAAAAAAGCCAAGCTGGGCAAGGAAAGACTGATGTATACCTATCTCAGCAGACAAAGACAAGGGAAGACACACAGAGAGTGATATAAAGAGGCAGAAGCGGAAGAATAATGTGCCGGGAGAAGAAAGAGAGGCAGCAGGGAAATCAACAGAGGGGAGAACGGGGATGGGGAGGTTAGAAAAGAAAGGAAAAGAGAGAAATTAGAGAGAAATTTTTCAAGCGAGTGATGTGTGCTGTGATTGTTTTCTCTCTTTCTCTCCCTCTCTCTCTCTCTTTCTCTCTCTTTCTCTCTCTCTCGATCTAAACGGTCGGGATGTGGCCTGTATCTGCCGGCAAGAAGGAACTCAATTTGGGACAATTTACTCTGCAGTCTCAGCCCTGATGCACCTCAGGGACAGAGAATAGAGAGAATGAATGTGAAGGGAGATAGAATCAGCAAGTTGCACACACACACACACACACACACACACACACACACGCACAGACACGACGTGCGCCTGGCACACAATTGCCGCCGAGTAGATTTCACTTAGTTAGTTCTAACTCTCCCAGGTGGTCAATACGATTTTAGTTTATAAGGCTTGGAAATGAAAAGCCCAGGATAAGGTTAGATAAACTGTGTGCTATTTGATTTCGGCCCAACCTCTTGCAGGAAAACCCACACAAGACAGGTGGCCAGAGGGGATACGCTGATGTCATGTTGTGCGAAGGGTCACATGGGTGATTAGGGTTGAATAGGGTATGCGTTTTGACCCTCACACGTGTGCATGTACTGCTCCCTCTGTAATGAGCAAAATGTATTTTCCATGCGTTTACATTACCATGAGCTCACATTCTCATATCCATAGTTTTTGAGAACAAAAGGCATTCAACCAAGCAAATGTTTTGTAAATCCTTTATGCCCTGAAAAGTGAATGGGTTTCTATCCTGACCACGATATGTATTTCTACACTGACAGGTTGGCAGTCTGGATGATGTGTACACCCTTAGGGACAGCAGGGGGCGCCCTGACAGAGCCACCTTTGAGAAGAGACTTTCAACCACAGTAGGGGTAAGTAATGTTCCATTAAATAAACCCCACTAAATAAAATCCACATCACACTTTAGGATCTAGAGAGGGGGATCAAGTTGCAGGTTCCCAAAACAAGCTGCTTTGAGTTTTTTTTTTTTTTTTTCTTGGCCTGACTCGCACTGTCTGTGTAACACAGCGGGAAATGGATTTGTAACTACAGCAAATCAGAGCGTTCAGCTACTTAGACGTGACTGCTTGATACATTTAACACGGCCACGTCAAGGTGAATTCACACTCTGGCATCAGTTCTGATTTTACACAGCATGTATATGCAAATGGCAGTTCATTTGGCTGGCGTTGCTGTTTTAATCAGGGTCTAGTGTTGATTAGTGAGAAGGATGAAAACAAAAAACAGAAGAAAAAAAACTAAACCCAGAGCCATGCGGTGAGTAATGGCTAAACGTTGTTTACCTTGCCTGTGCAGCCTGTCTGCCTGTTCCATCCAATATCACTTTGTGCCCCCCCCCCCCCCCCCCCCTCCTTCGCCACCTTCAACAAGCCGTTGTGCATCACCCTCGGAGCGCACAATGCAGCCTCCTCACAGGGCTTCGGTTGCCAGGGAAACCGTCACCCACGGAGACATCCCATGACAGCACAGGGTGAGGGAGGAGGGACGGGAGGAAGGGTCAGAGACGCAGCTCTGGCCCTGTCCGTTCTCCAGGGCTCACCAGACCTCTGGCCTTTCCCCAACACACCGCCCCTTCAGTGACACACACACACACACACACACACACACACAAAGCAACATAACACACACACAAAGCAACATAACACTCAGAAACGCACACACACACATGCGTCAAAACATGCTTGCAAGAGGAAGAAATGGACAGAGAGAAAAAAAAGAGAGAAGATTCCCAACTTTCTGATTCAGAGTTATCATCTGAATCAGTGTGCGTGTGATTAATTGAAGTAATTTATGCACAATCTCCAGTGACTCCATGTATGGTTCATGATTTCATTAAACTGTAACTTTAATTACTTTTCTACCATCGTAACTTTAGGTGAAAATCAATTTGCACGCCTAAAATGTCCCACATTTGGTAATGAGTCTTAAATTTAATGGATTGCGCAAATAATGTTTTGGGATAATGAACAATTGCATACTTAGACATTGCGTCTCCCTACCAGGCACGGTTAAAAACTCCCACTGAAGTCTGTTTGTTGGCTTCGCTCTCTCGTGTGAACTAATAATTCTTAGCTTAGAGGCTAACTTGATTTGTTGAAATAAAGCCCCAGACCTTGAAACAGGCAGACTAATAGAATCTGCTTTAATAATAGTTGTTAAGCTGGAAACGGTCAAAATTGTCGTCTGTATATGGGAGGTGTATTCATGGTGGATGATATCTTGCAAAGCACAATTACTGTGTTGTTGGCTTTAGCAGCTGGCCGGCTGCCAAAGCCCGAGCTCGGCTCCATCCACCCACCTCAGACCAGACCTGCATCACACACTGTACTTTGCATTGCAGGGCAGGTGGGTCACATTGCAGAGCTCCCTAATTACTGCACCATGCGAGGTTTAGTAAGCGGTAACGTTGAGGCGGACTTAATGTTAGTTTAAACTGTGTTCTGAGCTGAAAGCAGTATATTGCTAATTTGAGTAAAATGGTAAAATGCCAAATCCTAGCATCGCACCATTTTTTAATGTCTTATGTTGAAAATGGAAGACTGAGTCACTGGTGCATCATTGTGTGGCAAAAGCATTATATGATGGCGTTTTCATGCGTTAGATTTAGTGGAACTAAGCTGAGTTTTGTTTGCAGTCATGAAGTTTTAAAATGAAGTTGTTCATCCTGTTGAAATCATGTCTGTGGAACCTCCAGAGAGACGTCCAGTTTGTGTCCCCTGAAGCCACAATTAAAGGGCAGAAACCTTTCCCCCGCTGTGATTTCAACATCCTTTTATTAAATCAAGTCCAACAATGTTTTCCCCCAACTGGGAATTCTTCTTCTTCTTTCCTTGAAGCTGATACGCTGTTGAAATCAACTTTAAATACAATGTGAACAGCAAAAACCTTGTACATTATTTCTCACGCCCCACTTATTTTCCAATAATACAGTAATTAGGGATGGACTCCAGCACTCAATTATCTGTAATTGTTCAACTTGTAGAGAAATAACCACACAGTTTTTTGCTTTGTACATAATAATGAACGTACAATAAATCCAAAGGAAATGAATGTGCACTGTAAGCTATGTAACACTAAACGTATCATAGGGCAACTAGTTTGATCATTAACATTAAACACAAGGAGAACAACAGCAGAGATGATGGGCAATCTCTCATCAACTCATTTGCAGTGTTAGCACACGCTGTTGTGATGTCACTAAAGCAGAGAAGATGAGCCAGCTCATCACCAAAATGATGACTGCTCCCGCTAACCATTGTTTTAGCTGGAGTACAAGATACTATCCCAGCGAACTACAACCAAGCCAGTGGAGAAGAAATCATGTCTTTAGAACATCTGGAGGTCCAGATGTCCTTGTGGCCGGCTCTGCCTGTCTAGACAGTGCTGCGGGAATGAGTCCTAAAATCAGTTAGCATTTTTTTTTCACTTCCGTTCGCTTGTCTCAAAGGCAGTTTTTTTTTTTTTACTGTTTTTGTTAGATGCTTGAAATAAAGTCTGAGGATAACGCATGTTTAAAACATAGTCAGTAGTATTTGTTTATGAAGATTAACGTGCTGAACAAAATGTGTCACTATCATAAACTTTGCCACGGAGCTTATTTTCTGCATTCAATCAAAAATTAAATTAAGAAATTAGTCTTTTCCATAATATGCTCCGGGCTATACCCACAAAAATGCGTCATTGCTGCATCACTTTTTTTTCTTGCAAGTACTGTTGAATGTCCATCCCTATAATAATAATAATAATAATAATAATAATAATAATAATAATAATAATAATAATAATAATAATAATAATAATAGGTCTCAATAAAACAACTTATATTTATTGTAACGTTCATTAACTAATGTAATGCTATAATAGAGTTGGATATTGGGAGTTTTCGACTGCATGACACAGTCATCATCGCTGTCATGTCTTAAGCCAACATATAAGATCTATCTTGTAATGTTGCAGAATACCAGGAAGTTTCAATATTGATAATCCCATGACCAACGAGGAAGTAAATGTGAAAGGCTCCAGGTCAACTTGTGAATGTGATTGTGTTCCATAACAGAGGATTAATACGCACACTTCATAAATCAGTGCGATAAGCAACAGCTGCTGTAGCTCATAACAAACACTGGAGTTAAAGTGGTCCATAGGAACCGGTCTGTGAGCTGCACTATAGCAGCCTGTTGTTTATAGCACACACGCACACACACACACATACACATACACATACACATACACACACGCACACACACACACACACACACACACACACACACAGTCATGTTTCCATCATTTTAGAGGACATTTGACTTAAATCCCGTTGCTTAATCCTAACCCTGACCTTAACCTAAACCTAGCGTTACCATATCCTCAAACCAACTCAAATGTGATCATTTAACGCATTTTGTCGCAAGAGTCCCCACAACGTGACTGTTTAAACAGATTAATTTGTGCATTATGAGTAATACACACACACACACACACACACACACACATGGTGGTCCATGGTGGTTTCTCAGAGGAGGAGGAGGGGGAGGATGTTTTGCCACCATGTAATCCTGGTCGATTCGGCCCTCTGTCAGCAAAGCAACAATCAGCTGTTGTATTAATCGCCCTGCTAATGACACAATTAGCAAGGCAGTGGAAAAACAGACCCACACAAACACGTGAGGACTCCGACACAGCTAAGACCTCAATACGCCACATGCACACATAGTCTGTAATCACATATGATCAGAAGACATGCGTAGAGGAATATATCCACACAACAAGCAGACATCCAATGCATGCACACATATGGATGCAGTATCGCAGGAGAGAATAACATCCAGGAGGCGCTCTCTCTCTCTGTCTCTCTCTGTCTCTCTCTCTCTCTCTCTCTCTCTCTCTGTCTGTACCTTGTTTACTTGAGGCTCCTGCCTCCCCTCATTGACCCTCTTCCTCGCCGTCCTAACTATCTAACCTCTCGCGGTTCCATTCTCAAACACACAGACATGCCTCTGACTGAACTCAACACTGACCTTTTACAAAATGTCTCAGATGCTAACCCCCTGCCAGCTCCTGACATACACTCACCGGTACCTGCTGGCGCGCTACACACTTAATACACATAAACAGAAAAACCGCTGTGCAGACCGTGTCCCGCTCCTCTGTTTCGGGAGAACCCAAGTTGCAAGTTTGAGTGTCTGTTGCATGTCGTCAGTATCATCCACGCCGTGTCCTCCTACAAGACGGGTGCCGATAGTAGCCGTTCTGGCTCTTGATGCGGGCTATTTAGGTTTTATGCTCTTGGGTAAAATCTAACTGCAGTGTTCTAAATTGTTACACAGAAACAGCTATTTTTTATTTTAATTGTATTCATTTGAAGACATTTTGACTTGCTTTAGTAGGGAAAAGCCCAGGTGTTACTAATAACATTAAAGCTGGCTCAGTTTTAGTCAAGTGTCCCAGTAAGCCATGATAGGAGCCTGAAACTGAAGCAGCTCAAATTGAGCCATTGTTAATGTTTTTAGGAGCACCTGTGATAGTTGAAAACGTCTTGGTGTGAAAAGGGTCTATGCTTCTACAAAATAAAAAGATCTATTATATTACTATGTTATATTGCTGCATTGTCCAATCAGCTGACAAACCAGCAACACTATATTTTTTATGTGTTGCTGCTGCTTCGCTAGATTTGCCGTGTTTAAAAGCCACGTTCAAGGCTGAGTTAATTCCGTACGGTTAGTTGCTTATTTCATTTTGTATTTGAACACCTGCTCTTTGTTCACTGTTTGGTGGTTGGTCTTGAAACAGCTTTGTGTGGTTTCTCACACAGACGGAGATTCAACCCCTCTGAGACTAAAATTGCTCACTGAAGGTTTATTGTCTTCATATTGTCGATGATTAGCCTCAGTTTTGGTTATACTTGGGTACTTTTAATGCACTTCCTTTTAATGTTCGGCTTTGAATGTAATATTCTTGAGTTTCATGTACGTTCAGAGGCACAAACAAAACAGGTGGTGAGCTGGAAAACATTATTACGCTAGTTTTGCAGACTGTCTCCCTCTCTCTCTTCTCTCTCCCACCCACCCACTCTTCGATCCACACAGGACAGAAAATACATTAGAATTTCCCCTCGGTGTATTCTCACCGCTGAAGCATTTGTGTGCTTTTTCCATTCCTTATTTTTCATTCTCTTTTTTTTTTTTGCATTTTTTTTTTTTTTTTTAAAGACTCCAGTCACATCCGCAATCCCGCGGCCCTATAAGGAGCTTTCACGCTTTTTGGTTTGCTTTAGATGTTTAATACCCCCTCTCTTTTGTGTCAGGGAGCCGGAGAGGCGTTAAGAAGCGCTGATAAACCCCACTTAGATCCCTTCCTGGCCCGTCACCCCGGCCTGCCGGGCCGCTTTAGCAGGGAACTGATCTGTGACGGCCTGCCACTCAAACTGAGCACTTCTGAAGGCTGACACAATGGAGTGAGCAACACACCAGAGGGCCCGGGGGTGGGTGGGGAGGGAGAAGGAGGGAGGGTGAGACGGAGGAGGGAGACGAGGCCAAGAGGTGCCCTAAAAGACGGCTAGAGGAGGGGCCAAAGTGTATCTCCCTCGTATCTTTCTCTTCTCTTTCAATCAATGCAGTCCCTCCCTCCCTCCCTATCCTTGCTGCTCGCTACTGTAGAGCCGTTTTTTTACACGTTTTTTTTTTTTTTTTTTACTTGCCTCTGTGTTAGTTTCACTGTTCATCTTCTAGATGGTGGTAACACACACACACACACACACACACACACACACACACACACACACACACTCACAACCCCCTTTCTCTCTTCCCCCTCTGTGCCTGGGGCTATCAGCCTGGCAGCTCGAGATGAGAGATTGAATGAAGTGGCAGAGAGTAGATGGGTGGGCTGGGGGATATTGTGGGGGGGGTTGAGGTTCAGATAGGGATCAGTAGTGCATCAGGGTCTGGGCGCCGGTTGGTCAGGTGGTGCGCTCACTGCTGCGTGGCATCGTGGGTCCAGCCATGGCCAGGGCCCACAAACCCTCAGGAGGCCCGGCGCTGTGATTGACAGGTGGAGGGAGGCGGCGGGGCGAGGGTCCATGTGGCCACGGCCGCTGCCATCGCCATCACTTTCCCAGGGGGCCGTGGGTGGGTAGCGAAGCCCAAAATGTCAGCGCTGATATCTGTGCTGCTCTGCTCGTATCACACTGCTGCAGCTGCCTGCCATCCACGGCATCCACTTATTCATATAGAGACATGGGAGTATTATGTGCGCGCACACGCGCACGCACGCACGCACACACACACACACACACACACGCACACGCACAGAAGCACACTTCCACACACACACTTTTCTTTCTGGGTTTACTCACCTCCTTTCTGGGTTTACTCACCTCCTTCCTCAATCATTCACTTCTGTTCTATAGAGCTATATCTGCACGCACACACACACACACGCACACACATACACACACACACACACACACACACACACACACACACACACACACACACACACACACACACACACACACACACACACACACACACACACACAGTATATTCTCCATGGGATGTCTGCATACACACATTCACACACACTTTTACTCCTTCCATCTCACTGGCTTTCTTCTCCTCCTCAATACATTCACATTGTGCCTCTGTCAGTTCTACCTCAGCCGTTCAATCATGTTCCGTGACTCTTTTCTCCCTCTCTGCTGGATGGACCTTTTTTTTTTTTTTTTTTTTTTTTACTTTTTCATAGCCCTACCTTTTGTCTTTTTTCACCAATCTCAAGCCATGTCATCTGTGTCAGTCTCTCTTTCTATTTAACCAGGCTTTTATTTTGAAAGGAGAAATGTCAGCCTATCTTGCATTTGATGCTGAAGTTGCACTAATTTACCTTGTATTGAGACATGTGGTGGTCAGCCATGGGAGGAAGTTCTGTTTGTAAAATGTGTTTGGTGATGTCATTTTTATATATATAAATAACAAATACACACACACAGAGATAACAAGGGTGTGTGTGTGTGTGTGTGTGTGTGTGTGTGTGTGTGTGTGTGTGTGTGTGTGTGTGTGTGTGTGTGTGTGTGTGTGTGTGTGTGTGTGTGTGCGCGTGTGTGTGTGTGTGTGTGCACTGCCTATATGTCACAGCAGGATGATGAATGCGCTGACAGCCGAGGGGTCAGTGTCACAGACAGTGTGGTCAATTGCCCTCGTCCCCTGAGTCTAACCTTGAGCAACACTCCCTAAAGAGTCTCAATCTGCCATTAAGGCGCACGCCTACACACACACACACACTCACACACACACACACATTCCCCAGTGAGCGTGTGCCATTAGTAGCTGGCAGGGCCTGGTTTGACAGAGAGCGATTAGCTCCCTATCATGTGTATTGATCACCGTGTCCTGGCTGCTCCTCCAGAGGAGGGGCTGGAGGGGTTTTACAAGGTAGTTGGGAGACACACACACACACACACACACACACACACACACACACACACACACACACACACACACACACATCCTTGTTATCCGTGTGTGTGTGTATTTGTTATTTATATATGAATCACAATCATATAGAAGGTGAGTTTTGAGTGTATTACAGTATCATATATTGTGTCAGTTTATGATATTTTTTCTGTGTGTGTCATTTACAGAAAGAAGGAAAGTTTTCCAAAATGTTTTTGGGCAGTATTGGCATACCTTTTGGGGAAAAAAACACAATGATAACAGGATAAGTTTCATAAAGATGATGCATTTTTGCAGACGAAATTATATGAGAGCACGACAGACCGCAAGTCTGGAATGCACTTGTGTCTGGGTGAAATACTTAATGAATTACATAATTGAATCATTTTCAGGACATGCACCTTAATATATTGAGTTTCCTTTCATTTTGGATACCTGCATGGAGAGCAACGGCGATCCAAACCCACAATGCACGGTGTGTGTGTGTGGAATCTTATTAAATGGGTGGAGCGACACAATGAAATGTACTTACCTTAATGGTAAATGAGGTTTGAGCTCAACCAAACTGCAGTAAGTGCCTCGGAGTGGCTAAAAGGCCTCCCAATGGCAGTCTAACGCGCACACATATCACACGTGAGTTATATGAATTCGTGTAAATATGTTGCACACATCCCTCTTGTTAATTAGGCATCACCTAAAATGTGTACTCTAACGCCAATATTACACTGAGCTCAATGTTTTGTAAATTGAATTTAATCTTGAATCAATATAATCAGCCTAATATAAACACCAATTTGATTACACAACTGTACACACCATATCCACTTCCTGTCTGAGGTCTCCTGTGTTTAATATCACACATGTAGCGTTCTTAGCTGTAACAGCCCCCCTCCCCCCCCTACACCCGTCTTCCTCGGGTAGTGGAGACCAGCTCTTGTTAATTGAGTCTAATTGAAGAACATGAAGGGGGTATAAAGCAAGCAAGCTTTTAGGACATAAAAGACTGCAGCCGCCTCTCAATAGTATTTATTTTCAACCTCTTCCACTCCGATTTAAGTGTAAGAGGACAATAGTGGCCTGACACTGATATGTGTGCGTGAGTCCATGATCTGCTGTTTGATTTAGTGCGCCCACCTTCACAAGGACCGGCCTCTTATCAGATCAAAGCTGCGAGCGGCGCCCTATGAAAGGAATGGTGTGCGCGTGTGCGTGCATGTTCAAGTGTGCTGTGGTGGACAGAGGTGTAGGTGAGTCAGGGGTGTTTTTGTTGCTTTTAACCCAGGACAATGTGGCTGCAGAGGAGAGAGTGAGTGAGTCCTCTTTGAACTAATGAAGAGGAAGCCTTTTACTCTTCTCCAAAGATCCCCAACTCTCCCTGTGCCATGGATTCCCCCCTCTCTTTCAATGTACAGCAAAATATTTCATTTGCTCTGTGCTTCTCACCGTTTTGCTTTTATCCTCACGGATCCATCATCCGAGACAAAAAAAAAGCCACACAAAGCCAAAGTAAGAGTTCAGAAAATGGGCTGAAGATTGTTAGAGCTGTAGTACGTGAGAAAAGCCGAGCTGTGGACACTGAACTTACCGAAGGGAGGTGGATGCAACAAACCCAAAGTTAAATATCCACTATTGGCTCAATTGAGCAAAGTCAGCATTATATCATATTTCCCTCAAAGTGATGCAGGACTGTGTGTTTTGACTTCCAGGTTCAGAAGGTGCAGAGGCAGCACAGTCATTACAGGGACAAGCGGGTTCCTTTGACACACCTGGACCACAGCGCCACTCGCCGTAAGTACAGTAACTTACCTTTTTATCTGCTCAAAGTCTTGCTTTTTCTGACCTCCAGTGGGGTAAAACTTAATACCAAAGTATTACATCTGTCATTTATTATACACAAATAATAAAGTTAATGATCAAGAAAAAAACCTCCTTTTTGCTTGTGGTAGTGGTTGTGGTTTGATCCAATTTCATTGACAGTGGACTGGCAACATAATAAAAAAAAATATGTATTTATCTATTAGTCAAACATTTTAATTTTATGATGGCAAAAATGTTAAACTTTGTAAATGGGAGTCCAATCAAATTGAATCAAAGGTCATATAAAATAGAAAGCAGAATATTTGTTTAAAGAGGCAGTGTAAAATACATTTAATTACACTCTAATTACACTTTAAATACACTCTTTATGTTTATATATATACACTTGTGTCTGATGGTCATATTTCTGTCAGTGGTATACGTCTAGAACAGGAAAGTGTTTGAAATTTTGTCAAAAGAGTTATAAAGACAACACACCTGCTGTTGGGTAGTTTGATGTTTAAAATGTAACATGATGTTTCCTTCAGTAGCTGCCTCTAATCAATGTTACAACACTACATTAGTTTATATTGCACACTTTTGGGTAGCAGCAGGTTCATCCTTTCTAAAGTCCTCAAAAACAGAAGTGGCTTTCTTATCAACGTTAGTTTCAGAAAACATCTAGTATCTAGATCTACAGAAATGACGAAGGTGGATTTCAACATGCAGTTTCCATATGCATAATTCATCCATGTTTGTAAGTTCACATGAAGAAGTAATGCTTCTTACCAGTATTTTTGGAATGAAGTTGCCAGCGTTCAAAATAGTGTGCCAGTATTAAATACATCAAATATGGCCTTTTTCATGCCAAACGCCTCATTATGAGGCTCTAAACTCTATACTGGTTTTACTAATTGTATCCGGTGCTTTAATAGATTACATTTTTTTGAAGGCCAACACAGAACACTCTGGTTTCCTCGACACAAAGCCCATGGGGACTCCACCATTGGATTTTTGAATACTGCAGAAGATATTGTTTGTGAACGTTTTGTTGGTATATTTCCAGACCCAAACCAAATTTGGTTAAACAATTTTGCCTCATAGTTTTTATCTCCTCCACTGCTATTTGACTCATGCTGTCTCATTTCTAAGTAGAATTTCACAACAGAAATGTTTAAATTTTGCGTCATTCATGCTGCCCTGCGTTTATCCACGTCTTTGCATTGACTTTGCGAAAAGCAGGAGGTTGATGAAACCCGTATGATGACCCTCAGGGAATCATGAACTCCATAAAGTTGCATATTAAATGGTTTGAGATCAATACATGTGTCATTACACCCCGAATTAACACCTGGAATATGTTCATGCATATTTGTGTGCAATGTTGTATCGCCGTCATTTCAGAAATGGTACTTCCCATTAATAACGAGCGTGATATTAATTCATTTTGTAATGTATTATGAAACTAGCTGATACGTATCCATCGTGCGTGGGAGAGCCAGAGAGAATGGCAGTGAGACGGAGTGTTGTGCAGGGGTGAAAATGCGAAGAAAGCGAGGGAGTGTTTGGAGGGAAAGGTGCAGGCCTTAATGAGCTGATAGCACATCGACAGACAGCGGGCCAAGCTGTGCCGCCTTGATGAGATGTTAATGATATGCTAATGATATGGTAATCTTCCCACAGTATTCCACCTCACTGGAGAGAAGGGGAATCTGGGAGGCCTTTCACCATTGGTTGGAGACCAGGGACTTCCTGAAGCCAGAGTTCAAAACAGGAAAAAAAAAATAGAAAAAAAGCTACACATCCACACATGATGGGTCTGTGTGCTTGCAGGTTCCCAGAGGAGAGAGTCTTCATCTGACTGGCAGCCTGAGGAGAATACCAGTGACCGGTCCCTCACCTTCAACGACCCGCTCTGGCCCATGCAGTGGGAACTGGTGGGTGTAATTTCTGTGTGTGCGTGTTTGTGTGTCCATTGGTGTTATCTGGGAGCCTCGTCCCTCTCCTCCCAGCTCCCGTCCTCGTGGTGAAGGGTGTTCCTCTGACAGGCACGAGTCAGGCAGGCTTTCATGTGTGACTGGAGAGAGAGGCCGAAGAGAGAGGGAGGGAGGCAGATTATGGAGAAGGAGTGAGAGGGAGAGAGAGGAGGTGAAGGGGGCTGTCCATGTTGAACTGAGACAGATGTCGGGGATTGATGAGGCTCAGAGCAACACCGACACACAAACTGTGCTGCAACAAGACAAGCTCATCGCTTCAGCACAATCTGGACCATGTGGTTTGACCGGTGTGTGTTTGTACAGAACAGTAGTTGAAAACAAAAGGATTGTTACAATAACACAATAGTACAAAATAGTCAGCAGCTGCATTTACAGCCATTTGTAATATCCATACTCTAATACACAAGTGCACTTAAGTCAAAGTTGTTGGCCTGGGCAAAGCTTTGTATTCTCTCGTGGACACATTTCGGTCGGTACCAACAAACTATCGAACTTTGAGACCCGTCCTTCCCAATAAGATCACTTAAGGATCAAACTGTTTCTTATTGCTTATTTGAAGCATGTTATAAATTGGCTTATAGCATAATTGTATTTTTTGTTCCCCTTAAATTTGTGTTTACACGATTTTTTTACATGATTTTACGACTGTGCCTTGTCCACAGAAATACTTAATATACCCTTAATATACCTCAATGTTAATTGACAGATTATAGTCAACAGTACAATAATGTATAAAACCTGTATATATAATATATTTCTGGTATGACATCAGCCAAGTATCCCAGCATACACACATATTTGCATAGCAGGGCGGCAGGGCTCCGCCAATAGACACGGCGGATGCTCTAGATTGACAGGCGAGGGTGTAATCTGACAGAGGCAGGAGGAGAAGAGGAGGGGTTAGAGATTCACCACGGCAACCGGCAACAGCTTGATTGACACCTCAGCTCTCGGGGCAAGATGGCACGGTGAGAGTCAGGGTGGGGGCGGAGAGTGGTAGAGACATAGACGGAGGAAAAGAGGAGGAGAGATTTTTTTTGTCCTACGCAAATAGACACGCGCTCTCAGTTTTAAAAGTTTATTGACATGATTGTTTATGAAACACAGAATGATGCATGAAAAGACAATAAGGCCAAACCCAACTATGTTGCTTGATTACGTAAATTGAACAATGCGACATAATCATCATTAACTCAATCAAGAAAAATGTAATGCATTTTCTAAAGTTGAGTACACATTTCTTTCATATCTCTCTCCCTCTCCACCTCTCGCCCTCCTCCCCCGTTCTCGTTGTGTTGTGTTTAATCAGCCTCTGGTGGACGTGGATATTGATTGAGGGTCAGTAATCTGCTCAGGGTTGGTAGCCTGCCAGGACCAGGTGTGTGTGTGTGTGTGTGTGTGTGTGTTGTGTGTGTGCATCATGGGTGAGCAATATACACACACGTGCACACACACACAAGTCAAGTGGACTCCATTGTATCCTTGCTTAGGCTGAGTCCAGAGGAGCTTGTTCAAAGCTGCTAAAATCCATAAACCATCGTGGACGTGCTGTGGAGGGAGAGAGAGAGAGGGAGAGAGAGGGAGAGAGAGAGAGAGAGAGAGAGAGAGAGAGAGATTGTTGCATTGTTGTTTTGTGCTCTTGTGTGTTTGCTCTTTTTTTACATGTAGTTATGTTCGTTTGATGTGTGTGTGTGTGTGTGTGTGTGTGTGTGTGTGTGTGTGTGTCTGTGTGTGTGTGTGTGTGTGTGTGTGTGTGTGTGTGAGACTGTGTGTGGTGTGCACACACGTGTATATGTCGCAGAGCTAGGATTAGTTGTGTTCCAGTGCTTCAGAGAATGATTATGATTCTCTACACGATTGTGTGTGCGTGTTTAAGTGTGAAGCTTGTGTTGTTAGCGTTCTGTGTGTGTGTGTGTGTGTGTGTGTGTGTGTGTGTGAAGTGAGTCAGCGTTCAAGATGCCTTACTGTGGGCTTTTATCCAAGTTCACAACAGTGCGTCTGGTTCTTTGCACACACGTGTTGTTGTGTATGTGCGTGCGCGCTCCCCATGGGTCGGTCCTCGTGCTCTGATGGACATTAGCTAGCTGCTTCCATTCATCTGCTTTATTCTCACACACTACAAAGCAGCACCACTCCCTAGATGCAGCCCCCCAAGCACATGCACCAACATACGGATGGACATACAAAGACTCTCTCCCTCTCTCTCTCTCTGTCTCTCACACACAACCATTTCTAAAATTCCAACAGTGGCCGATCATTCCACAACAACCAACTGTGTTTTTCTTTCATAAAAATGAATGTGAATGCAAGAAAACTTGCAAAGAGGGGACTTGCAACCCCGACCTATGTCTACCTATAAAAAGATATTAATATTTGAAACGGGTACAAAAACATTCTTGATTGATATTTCATGTTTCACCATTAAATATCTCCTTATGACAAATATTCTGACTTGGATTTAAAACGGAATGTATGACCGATAAATCACAGTTATTTGGCTGCTTGCAGTATTATCCTAAATTTAAATTATGAATCTCTGTGTGGCGTCCTGGAAAGGGTGCAGACCGGGGTCTTTATAGTCCTGCAGGGTGATTTCAACACTCACATGGGTAAGGATGGAGAAACTTGGAGGGGATGATTGGAAGGAATGGCCCCTCCGATCTGAACCCAAGTGCTGCCTACCTGTAGTGAGGGCGAACTGGGAATCTCTGGCTGAGGCCTCGGTCCGCGAGGTCATCCCAGTAGAGGCTGGGGACAAACATCAGGCCAGTGGATGCCATACAATGTGTCTGACTGCTCATCAGGATCTAATCCAATGCTCATTCACGCACACTCACACACTGATGGCACAGCCTTTGGGAGCAATTTGGGGTTCAGTATCTTGGGTCATGCGGACTGAAGGAGCCGAGGATCGAACTGCCAATATTCCAATTAACCCACATGTGTTCTGTCTCCTTTGCCTGAACTTCGAGTCAATACGCAATTGTAAAGAAGACGAAGCAAGATTGATACGTTTTGATTACGTTCTCTCAAGTTATTCATTTTGTTGTAATTTTTTTTTCTTTTTTTTCATCCATGCTGGAGTGTGAATCTCACTCCAGGGAACTTTTGCTACTATGTAACAGCAAACAGGGACTCATTACATTCTGCACAGTACAAGAGTGGCCTTCTTCCCCCTGTAATGTATATCAACAAACAGATTGCATTCCTATATGAGTAGATTGAATACATAATTACAATGTGAAATATATTGAAATCCTGGGCTTGTGAAAACTGGTCAGGGGAATAAAAAATAATAATTAATAAAAGACCAGTAAAAGTCTGATGTCAGATGTGTTTTTAGTGATTATTTTAAATCTCACCAGTGACCATTTAGTTGTAGCTTGTCTAGTGGGAACTCATGTTAATACAGTGTGCCACTAATTAGGATAACCATATAAGATGAGCCTATATATTCTGTAAAACCACAAAAATGAATCATGTTCAAAGTTTGCCTGAAAACTTAATTGGGCTGTAAGGCATGGACTGTAAAAAAAAAAAAAAAAAAAAACGGGGCAGTAGTGGGTGTGGACTTTAACATTCACACACTTGCAGGCCCCCTGTTAGATACATTTAAATACATTTACTAGAGGGTCTAAGACACAATCCTAGCATGATTTAAAGCACGACCAACAGTGGACTTCCAACGACTGTTCGAAGGTTGACGAATGTGTAATTACTCCGAGGTCCTCGATGGATAAGTATGCAACCACACACACATACACACTCTATCCCCACTGAGTTGTTTTCCTCCGTTGTTGAAGCCTCTTGAAACACTCACTTTGAATATCAAATTGGTCGTGTGGGCAGCTGCTGACATTTTTGGCAAGGCAGTTTGTTCATAGCTTTTATGGGTGTATGTTTATTTGTGTGTGTGTGTGTGTGTGTGTGTGTGTGTGTGTGTGTGTGTGTGTGTGTGTATATATCTGCACCATTTAAAGTTGTATGCTTACAGTGTTGGTGTGTGATTTTAGATGTTTGAGGGCGTTATTGTTTTCAAGTGAACGTATGTAGTTTTCATGTGGCCAAGGCTCATGGGAATTGCAACGATGGCTCTTTTGCCTCACCATACTGATGTTTTATTTCCTGTGGCCCGTGTGTCCAGATTTGTGTGTACACTTTGTTTGCATGTGGGTGGATTTGTGGTTCGAGGTGGAAGGATGAACTATCTGTCTCTGTGAAAGTCATGAACTCTGTGGGCTCATTATGTGCACTCTGAACACACGTTCTGTGTCCGAGTGTGCTCACATACAAGGATTTGCACACATTCTCTCACATTAACGTGTTAAACTTACAGTCAATGTGTGCATTCATGCAGATTCACATACAGTTTAGACAAGGAAACGCATCTTTCCGGACTGGAAATTCAAACTGCTTGTCATACATACATAGGTACTTTCTGATACTTGAACAATGCTCTTATGAGTTGTATTTTGTCGTGAGTAGAAATAGAATTCATTATTCGGTCTTTGCCAGCAACAGCAGCAATGTTCCCTGCAGTGAACATGCATGATATGACAACTGTAGTAGAAACAGCAGACGACTAAGAGGAGCACAGCAGTCTAAGACTGTATGTATACATTTATGACGTTACAGTAGTTAAACAGATGCTTTGCAAAATTACTAGAATTGCTTCTTTTATTGGCAGAAATGTAGCGGCAACAACCGCCGTTGTTTTCTCTATGGCTAAAGTGTGAGCACATTCAATCATTTGGAAGAGAAAGAAAAGTGTTCATATCGTTTCCAAGTGGAGAAAGCAGATTTATTTACAACCGGTCTTATCGGTGTTCTCCCTTTCTATTTGCACAGCTGAGTTTGTATTTATGCAATAACGCAACGCTACATAAAGTAATGGAATGGAGCGTAATGTAACGGCCGTTGCAAACTCATGATTTAAGGGCAGTGCGGCCCTAACAGCGGAATGTGGAGAAGAGTTTTGAACGTATCACAAGTGGGATGAAAACAGTGTGTGCAGTTGAGGTCACATGTCAGCCTGAGCAGCTGGGTCCGGTGGGAAGGAGCAGGAAGCTGCAGTAGCATCTAGAGGACAGGTCATGAATGGCAGACAAATGGAACAAAGGAGGCGTTAGAAATGCACGGCACACACCAGAGAGAGGAAGTGGAAAAAAGAAAATAGGCAAGAGCAGGATGATGCAGGTGAATGCTCTGCAGGGACGATTAGGCGGAAACACAAGTGCAATTTCATGCCGAAAGGAGTAGTAAAATTGTGCCACCTGATATGCATAAATATAACCTCCATTTAACCAAACCCCCAAAAATATACAAACGGATGCAAATAAAAAAACAAAACCGTTTGAAAGGACGATGCTCTGGAAACTGTGTTGCTGGTATTGGTTACCTGTCTAGTGAGCAGCACTACATTTTGCTTATTGCCGCAGTCCTCAAATTAATTCTAATATTTTGTGTGTGTGTGTGTTTAGTTTACACAGGGCGAGTATGGCTCCAGCGGGTTTGACATGAATGTGATGCCGGTTTGGAGCAACAACATCACCGGAACTGGAGTAGTGGTCAGCATCATCGACGATGGTGAGTCTAACCTGACCTTCTTATGAAATACTGTAGATTTATACAGATTTATTTGACATTGATACAAACTTCATTTTACACCTTTCTGCTGACTACAATAAGGCCATGAGCGGCCATCTAAAATATCTGGAAACTAAATTACTCTTATTTAAGAAATTGTACATCAAATGTTTTTTTTCCTGCACTAGTTTGTGTTTACTGTAACGGGCGCTATCCAAAAAGGTTTTACAATTGCAAAGACTTATCAAGTTTGGTGTGATTAAGCTGAACTCTGGCCCTCAGTGGAGAGGGCGAATGATTTATGTTGATGCCTCCACCACCACCATCACCACTGTCATCTTCCTCTCAGTCACGCCACAATGAGAATTCATTTCTCTCTGATTGCTGGGATATCTGGCAACAAGGGAAAT